>NC_133325.1:99273719-99598037 GCF_042186555.1 Aquarana catesbeiana
TGAGACAATGTAATGAGACACCTTTTTATAGGCCATCAGTTGAGACTGAATCAGCTGATATTAATTTGCACTGACAAGGGGCAGGACTGCTTTCTAATTACTGATAGATTTCAGCTGGTGTCTTGGTCCTCCATGCCTTTTTGCACCTCCCTTTCTTCATGTGTTCAATACTTTTCCCTATGTCATGCCATTTTATAACACATAACTTCATTTCTGAATGTATTTGTTTTGGTTTCTTTGTATGTATGGATTGCATGGGTTGTTACCGACATGTGGTGAAAATTTAATGTCAATAGCACCTTTAGAAATATATTTACCTAGAAAAATGGTGATGTGTTCAATACTTACTTTACCCGCTGTATAACCAAACAGTACTGTTAATATGTCGAGGGAATTTTAATTTTTAAAATGTTGTCACAGAACTGAAAAATGCATTTGTTTGCAATACCACCAAACAGGAGTAAAGAAGTCTACTAGCATCACAAGCATAGGGAAGAATGGAATTACAGTATCTCACAAAAGTAAATACACCCCTCAAAATTTTGTAAATATTTTATTCTATCTTTTCATGTGACAACACTGAAGAAATGACACGTTGCTACAATGTAAAGTAGTGAGTGTACAGCTTGTATAACAGTGTAAATGTGCTGTCCCCTCAAAATAACTCAACACACAGCCATTAATGTCTAAACCGCTGGCAACAAAAGTGAGTACACCCCTAAGTGAAAATGTCCAAATTGGGCCCAATTAGCCATTTCCCCTCCCTGGTGCCATGTGACTCATTAGTGTTACAAGGTCTCAGGTGTGAATGGGGAGCAGGTGTGTTAAATTTGGTGTTATTGCTCTCATTCTCTCATACTGGTCATTGGAAATTCAACATGGCACCTCATGGCAAAGAACTCTGAGGATCTGAAAAAAAAAGTCAATTGTTGCAATACATAAAGATGGCCTAGGCTATAAGAAGATTGGCAAGACCCTAAAACTGAGCTGCAGTACAATGCCCAAGACCATACAGCAGTTTAACAGGACAGGTTCCACTCAGAACAAGCCTTGCGATGGTCTGAAGAAGTTGAGTGCACATGCTCAGCGTCATATCCAGAGGTTGTCTTTGGGAAATAGACATATGAGTGCTGCCAGCATTGCTGCAGAGGTTGATGAGGGGTCTGTGATGGGGGGTCTGTGATGGGGAGATCTGTGATAGGAGGGTCTGTGATGGGGGTCTGTGATGGGGGTCTGTAATTGGTCAGGTCAGTCTGCGATGGGTCACTCTGTGATGGGGGGGGTCTGTGATGGGTCAGTCTGTGATGGGTCAGGTCAGTCTGTGATGTAAGGTCACAGTGTGATGGGGAGGGGCAGTCTGCGAAGGGTCAGGTCAGTCTGTGATGGGGAGTCTGTGATGGGGGTCAGTCTGTGATGGGTGGTCAGTCTGTGATGGGGGTATGTGATGGGTCAGGTCAGTCTGTGAGGGGGAATTTGTGATGGGGGTCAGTCTGATGGGGGTGTCTGTGATGGGTTGGGTCAGTCTGTGATGGGGGATCTGTGATGGGTCAATCTGTGATGGGTCAATCTGTGATAGGGGGTCTGTGATGGGTCAATCTGTGATGGGGGATCTGTGATGGGTCAGTCTGTGATGGGGGAGTCTGTGATGGGTCAGGTAAGTCTGTGTTGGGTCGGTCTGTGTTGGGTCGGTCTGTGATGGGTCAGGTCAGTCTGATGGGGGGGTCTGTGATGGGTCAGTCTGTGAGGGGGGGGTCTGTGATGGGTCAGTCTGTGATAGGGGGGTCAGTCTGTGATGGGTCAGGTCAGTCTGTGATGGGTCAGTCTGTGATGGGGGGTCACAGTGTGATGGGTCAGGTCAGTCTATGATGGGGGGGTCAGTCATGGGTCAGCTCAGTCTGTGATGGGGGGTCTGTGATGGCCGGGTCTGTGATGGGTCAGCTGAGTCTGTGATGGGTCAGTCTATAATGGGGGGCTTGTAATGTAAAGGGGGGGTGTGTGATGTGAAGGGCGGGACTGAGGACACTGATGTAAAAGGGAGGTTGTGATGTGATGAGGGGGGAGGGACTGAAGACATTTATAATTACCCTTGAGTGTATACTGAGGACAACTTGAGATACAGCCTGAAGGACAACAAAGCCCAGCCATCCATATAAGCGAGAAAGACTTCTGTTATGGGAGTCCATAGTATCTTGCACAATAAAATTTTTAATCTGCACTATGAAGATTGTGGAAACTTATGAAATTTATAAGGACTTTGTTTAAAGGGGTTGTAAACCCTCGTGTTTTTTACCTTAATGTATCCTATATGCATTAAGGTGAAAAAACTCTCACTGAGCAGCCCCCCAGCCCCCCGTTTTACTCACCTGAGCCCGTTCGTTCCCCCGCCGGAGACACGCTCTACCTCTCTGGCCGGGGTTCTCAGCTCTTGATTGGATAGATTGATAGCAGCGCAGCCATTGGCTTCCTCTGCTGTCAATCAAATCCGATGACACAGGCGCCGGGGAGCGGGGCCGAGTCCAGCATTCTGTGTCTATGGACGCAAATGCTGGACTCGGGAGCTCGCCCGCACGGTAACCCCCAGTGAGAGCGCTTCTCCTAGGGGGTTTACCGATGCAGGGAGGAGCCGCGAGCACCGTTGGGGGACCCCAAAAGACGATGATCGGGGGCAAACGAACTGCACAGTGGAGGTAAGTATGATACGTTTGTTATTTAAAAAACAAAACAAAAAAAAAAACAAGGGTTTACAACCCCTTTAATGTATTGTTATTTATTGAATTTATTTGATTAATTAGCCAGTTTATGTCGTACTATGTTAAATACCGTGTTATATTATATGAATTTATTGGCCACTGAATTTAATGTTGGGTAGCACTCTTACACTAATTTTCACTTTTAAAGACACAGTCACCTTTTAAGAGCAGCAACTTAAATAATTTTTGCACTTATTTATTTATGTTAATTTACACATATCCTTTAGAGCAGGAATGTATATCGGTATATCATCATAAACACTGTTATACCTATTCATTGATAATATAGAAGGTGGTCACATCCTATTGGAATGTCACAGTAGATAGTCAGAGACTTCAAACATACTATAGGAGATGGTCAGAGACTGTATATACCACAGGAGTTGGTTAGAGCCTATGGGGAAGTTACAGGAGATGGTCAGGGAATGCAGACGTTTCACAGGAGATGGCCAAAGCCTATGGGGTAATATTTACTTTGAATTAGGTAATGATGTGTACCCAGCTATTTACAGATTAACATATGGTCAGGGTTTACTGCTAATAAAGAAAGGAGACAATATCAACTGATGACATGACCAACTAATGAAAAAAAAACTTATCAAAAACAAACTGATAAGATGGCTGGGTGACATGATATAAATTGCTAATGTGGTTTAATTTGCATGGTAACAAATACCTTCCGGTTTCAATGTGGGAATTATTTATGTATTGTGCCAAGCTTGAATTTTTGTCTCACAGTTCAGAAAGTCACGAGAATATTCACACCTATTGCTGGTCCCAGTATGGTTAGATAGTTCATGGGTAGAGATAAATTTGAGATATGCTAGAGGACATAAACATTTTTATGCCTGATTTCAAAATGTGCAAAGAAAGAACTCAGTGGCAGAAGTAATTAAAACATCCTGCTGGAATGCAGATGACCACATGACCCAACATGCCACACCTCTCCTATGTGAGCCTGCTGGAAACCAGGGTTGTAAGGTAAGTATTTTTATATTTTTTGTGGTTTTAAAATGCTATTGCTTTTAGTTTATTGTTTTTTTTTTTTTGTTTTTTTGTTTTTGGAGGGTGCGGGCTGCAAGGCGTTTTCATGCAAGGTCAACTTTAATATGATCACAATCTATTACATCCATCCTGAACATCAAACTAAGGACCTGAAAATCAAGTGTAACGGTTGGAAAGTGCTCAGGACCTCAGACTGGGCAGAAGGTTTACCTACCAACAAGACAATGACCCTAAGCACACAGCTAAAATAACGAAGGAGTGGCAACACAACAACACCATGACTGTTCTTGAATGGCCCAGCCAGAGCCCTGACTTAAACCCAATTGAGCATCTCTGGAGAGACCTAAAAATGGCTGTCCACCAACGTTTACCATCCAACCTGACAGAACTGGAGAGGATCTGCAAGGAGGAATGGCAGAGGATCCCCAAATCCAGGTGTGAAAAACTTGTTGCAGCTTTCCCAAAAAGACTCATGGCTGTATTAGATCAAAAGGGTGCTTCTACCAAATACTGAGCAAAGGGCCTGAATACTTAGGACCATGTGATAGTTCAGTTTTCTTTTTTAATAAATCTGCAAAAATGTCAAATTCTGTGTTTTTCTGTCAATATGGGGTGCTGTGTGTACATTAATGAGGACAAAAATGAATTTAAATGATTTTAGCAAATGGCTGCAATATAACAAAGAGTGAAAAATTTAAGGGGGTCTGAATACTTTCCGTCCCCACTGTATCGCTGGGGCTCTCTGATGTTACTGATGAATGAATATTATCTTTCTGAGCTTCTGTGTGTATAACAGTAAATCTATCATTTCAACTACAAAATATTACTGAAACCCTGAGAATGTTGCTTTTACGGCAGATTAGTAAAACGTAGAGCTGCACAATTAATCGTTAAAAAATCGTGATCTCGATTCACCTCCTCTGACGATCTCTCCTGCTGAGTTTGAGGATTCTTTCATATAAACAAGTGGAGAGATTATCTGTTCACTCAGCTGTCAAAAGAAAACATCCAGGCAGTCTGCCAAGTTTAGAACTTGAAACATTGTATCTAACTTCCTTCTTAGATCAAAGGGATAAACTTCTCTGTGTAAACAAATAACCTGGGCAATCTGCCAAGCTTTAAACAAGCTGTAAATGCAGGAAGTTTAACCACTTAAAGTCTAAATCTTTTTCTGACACTTCTTTCTTAAGTTAAAATCAATATTTTTTGCTAAAAGAAATTACTTGGAACCCCCAGACATATATATATATATATATATAATTTTTTTTTTTTTTTTAGCAGAGACCCTAGGGAATAAAATGGCAATTGCTGCAATATTTTATGTCACACTGTATTTGCCCAGCGGTCTTTCAAATGCAATTTTTGGGAAAAAATACACTTCAATAAATAAATAAAAAGAAACAGTAAAGTTAGCGCAATTTTTTTTGTTTTAATGTGAAAGATGATGTTACGCCGCGAGAATCGTGAGAGAATCGTGATCTATCCTCTAAGCAAAAAAATCGTGATTCTCACTTTAACCAGAATCGTGCAGCTCTAGTAAAACGATTATTTCATCAAGGCATTTTTATTTTATTTTATACAAAGTATATTACTTTCATGAAATCTAGATGTTATGAAAGCAATTACAAACAATGCAATTTAATCAAAAAGTAACCCCTTGCTTTCAACAATAAGAAACATATCCTGATCTACAGAAAGCGATACTGTAACCTCCAGTGTGCAGGTACTGCCATAGCTCCCAATCAAAATCCCATTTCCCGCACGGAGAAAAAGCACCCCTTGCAGTGGGGGCTCCCTGCGCTGCAAGGGTTAAATGCTCATTAGATGTGGGGGTTGCTGAAGATTTAGAACTTACTGTAAACAATGCTCCAGCACGGTCCTTTCCTCCCTGAACCTATGGGCTGTGGGTGGTCCCTAAGCATACAATGCATGACTATTAGCCCTGCATTGCATGTGGAGGAGTCTGACATGTGATCGCGGCCTAGAGAGGAACCTTTGTGGGAGCTGTTGCCTGGATATAGGAACCCTATAGGAGTGAGGTGTAAAAAAAAGTATTACTCCTTATTCCTATGTCCCAAGACTTGATGAGCAATTAACTCCAGCTGTGTGAGGGTCATTTTGTTCTTGTGCCCAAAGTTGGGCTTTAAGAAAAGAAATCAAATGCATATAGCCTGACATTAGTCTGTTTTAATCTTGGTGTCAGTTCTTATCTTTGTTTATCCATGCTAAGCTGCTTGAAATATGCATTGTTCAGCCGATTGAAGGGTCCATGGAGAAGGCCTGCACCAGAGAGGTGAACTGGACAGCTGGCAGGAAAAATGGATTACAACCTTAGTTTGTCTCTGGAACAAAGTCTAAATTATTACAATTAGGCTTTTCATCAAAGCACAAGCTTCATTTAAGACTTTTCTTTGAAATTCTATGCTTGCTTGATCACGTTGGAGAATGTGTGGGACAAAACTCACACCGTTGACATTTCCCCAGAGTTTGATTGCAGTGCCCCAAAACAACGTAGGCCTTTACGGCAAAAAAATACAAATCCGCTCCAGGCTTAGCCCATTGCTCTTTCACACATATACATATCGTTGTACTTGCTGAGCACCAAGTTCCGCCACATAAACTGAACCAGTCGTTAGACTGACATCTAGAAGATGAGGCCGAACGCCGTCAGCCATCTGGATAGTGCTGACCACTTGGCATTGTCCAATCTGTCCTATAGGTGGGAAGAACAAAAACAGCAGGCGGCTTATGTTCAGCTGGGCCACGACTATATACTTCCTGTCCGCTGTTATCCTGCAACAACAACAGAAGAAATAACATCAGGAAGCTATTAGTTTAGCAAAACTGTATTTGTTAAAGCTGAGGTTTAGGTATGGCATGTACTCTATAATTACATTTAGCCAGTGTGGACCAACTTAATTATGTAGGTGCCATACCTGCGGGAACCCCTGTAGAAGATGAAAATCACTACAGTAGGCATTTCTACTACAGTGACCTTTCTTTTCCCTTCCCCTCTCTCTTAGTTCTGGGGTTAGTTAATATATGATAACATTATGTATACTATGTGTATGCTTTTTGCATTAAAATTATATGTATCTCTTGCTGTACAGGGAATTGGCATGTGTTTTTGCTTTCAGAATATACTTTGTCCTTTTGCATCTATATGTGAGATAGGAGGTGAGGAAGCGGTGACTCCACGAAACGCGTCAACCTCTTTTCCTGTCTCATCTATAACCACTATGGATTGTATCCATCAGGTGGAGAAGGATTGAGGGTATCAATGTATAGACACACAAAAGAAAAATGTTTTAGTGGATAAAATAAACATTTGTATACTTTTTAAATATAATCAATGTATTTTGTGCTTATTGGAGGGGTACTTAAAACCCTATCTATACATAGCTGTACCACTCATTGACACTGAGGAAGAAACCCTCAATTAGCACGTATATTTAACTCTCTGTATTTGTCCAGACTATTGTAAAATATTGAAAAAAGAATGCGCAAAAAAAAAAAAAAAAACTTGATGAGGGTTTTTAGGCCATTTTCCAATCTAAAATGACAAAAAAAGTTTTGGCTTTAGAATAACTTTAAACAGAAAGGCGTGATTACAGTGAAATACAGAGCTCCTTATAGTGGCTAATGTACAAACTTATTTTCTGGCTGACTTTGTGTCAACATACCTATGGGGTCAGGGGTTGGTGCTAACCTATATGTTTGCTGCCATAAAGCAAAGCTGAGAAAAGAAAACTACGTTAAGTTCTAGAAAACAATTTTCCATATTCCTGGCTCATCTCATGTCAGCATATGCATCGGTCAGCTCCTTCCCCTGACCCCATAATTATACTGATGTGTGGGAGAGCTAGGGAAACTAAATTATAGTGAGTACTAGAAAACTATTTTCTGTAATATTTATTGCAAAAAGAAAAATATGGGAGTACAAACTTGTAAAATGAATATAGGGTAAATACTGCAATAATAACATAAAAAGCATGCTCACTGTAAATACATCATACTTTCTAAATAATAACCAATCTGATCTGGCTTTCAGTTTAGTGTAGTCGGGATAATTAAAGGAGTTTCTGGCTGGCGTACAGAAATATGCTTATTCCTTTGGCATTATAGAAAACAGGGTTTTGTGTAGCTCAGCAGAACTCACTGAGTGTAAATTAAAGAATAACTCAATTTTTCCACACACTTTAAGTTCATTTGGGCCAAGCTGTATGTAGCCGTGGCTACATACAGCATACAGTGTTCTGGGTGCGAGCCAAGACTTCCTGTCTCATACCCGGAACACAGAAGAGTGCAGCCCAGCGGGCGCTCATCCGCTCAGAGAAAGCAATGTATTCTAGCAATGAATACAAAGCTTCCTCTGATTGGCTGAGTCAAGAGAGGCGGGCTGATGATGTCACAACCTCAGTGAAAGCTTTGTATTCATTGCTAGAATACATTGCTTGCTCTGAGCGGATGAGCGCCTGCTGCGCTGCACTCTTCTGTGTTCCGGGTATGAGACGGGAACACAGTTAGCTTTATGTAGCCGCAGCTACATACAGTTTATACCGCACATCCAGTGGCCTCACTGGTTAGTGAGGAACATACACTATATTACCAAAAGTATTGGGACGCCTGCCTTTACACATACAATTTAATGCCAGTCTTAGTCCGTAGGGTTCAATATTGAGTTGGCCCACCGTTTGCAGCTATAACAGCTTCAACTCTTCCGGGAAGGCTGTGTACAAGGTTTAGGAGTGTGTCTATGGGAATGTTTGGGCATTGATATTGGACAAGAAGGCCTGGCTCACAGTCTCCACTCTAATTCATCCCAAAGGTGTTCTATTGGGTTGAGGTCAGCACTCTGTGCAGGCCAGTCAAGTTCCTCCACCCCAAACTTGCTCATCCATGTCTTTATGGACCTTGCTTTGAGTACTCGTCCAAATAATTAGGTGGACGGGGGATTATGATGTGGGGTTGTTTTTCAGGGGTTGGGGTTAGCCCCTTAGTTCCAGGGAGGGGAACTCTTAAGGCGTCAATATACCAAGACATTTGGGACAATTTAATGCTCCCAACTTTGTGGGAACAGTTTGGGGACGGCCCCTTCCTGTTCCAACATGACTGCGCACCAGTGCACAAAGCAAGGTCCATAAAGACATGGATGAGTGGGTTTGGGGTGGAGAAACATTATTGGCCTGCACAGAGTCCTGACCTCAACCCAACAGAATGCCTTTGGGATGAATTAGAGCGGAGACTGCGAGCCAGGCCTTCTCGTCCACATCAGTGCCTGACCTCACCAATGCGCCTCAGAAAGAATGATCAAACATTCCCATAGACACACTCCTAAACCTTGTGGACAGCCTTCCCAGAAGAGTTGAAGCTGTTATAGCTGCAAAGGGTGGGCCAGCTCAATATTGAACCCTGTGGACTAAGATTGGGATGCCATTAAAGTTCATGTGCGTGTAAAGGCAGGTGTCCCAATATTTTTGGTAATATAGTGTAGTTCGTTTGGGCCAGTTTGGCCCAAATGACCTATGTAAAGTGTCTGGAAAAATTGAGTTCTTCTTTTAACATAAACCTAAACCTAAGTATAAAAATGAAGAAAATGCTGCTTATAATTAAGAAAGGGGAACTAGCCCCTTTTGTTAATTGGGAGCGATCAATTCTCTGTTCTGTGGCTGTGACAGATAGAGCACAAAGCACAGAGAAAAAGAAATAACTCCTGCGCACAAATGGATGACCAGACAGGTGATACAACGACACAGGCCTTGCTGTCTACATGGCTGGTGCGCCCATTTTTTTCTCTTCACAGAGAAAGGAAAGCTGAAGCTGCATGCTCTGATCTTTCTGCTTGTGCCCTCCCCTCGCTCAGCGCAGAGCAGGAGGGAGGAGGAGGCTTGTTAACTCTGCCAGCTCTGCTTGTGTAGTGTAATCACTGCATGAGCAGTGTGAGGGGTGTGAACTCTCTTCTGTAGACAGCTCACATCCCATATGACAAGGTCGCACCTGGTGGATATCTGTGGCAGTTTTCTATATGGAAAACTTCCGCATTCCCTCTGTTAATTAGGCGCAGACCTGTGCTAGTTTCTATTCCATTCTGCTATCCAAACTGGCTTAGGTGGTGCAGACAGACCTGAAACACATCTATCCGCTTAGTGAATGTGACATATGCCACTTCCAACATTATAATGATGCGGGGAGTTTAGTTTGTTCCTCTGAATGACTTTGAATGTCCAAGAAACTTTGTGCCATATTTTTAAACTCAGAAACAATGTTTCCAGAACCACCATAAGGATTACTTGTTCTATTGAGCCATTATTCCTGATAACAGATGGCAGTTTGTGTTTATGCACCACAAATGGTAAAATATAAATCTTTTGCAGCAATGAATGTTTTACAACATGACAGAACTTATTACTGAACAGCTGACAATACCCACTTTAGATCTCACATATTTTAAATAAATTGTCCAATTATACCTGACTGAGTAGGGCCCGTCTTCGGAGAAACAGGTGTCCCAGGTTCCAATCCATTCCCCAGTGACGCTATCAAACACCTGTATCCTTTTATTGCCCCGATCTGCAACCCAAACCTGTAGATGATCAGACAACAATCTTTCATCAGGACAGTTCCGTCTGGGAAATAAAACACTGATAAGCACTTATTTACACAAAAGCCAAATAATTTACTTATGACCACTTTTACACTTAGGTTGGGGGAGGTAAAAACATGAGGCAGCATTGGGGGAGTACACGCGTGTTGGCAGCGATGCTTTGCATTGTGTCAAGAATTATTCCCGTTGCTGCGTTCAGGGGGCAGTGCCGCTCACTGAACACAACCGATTCAACCAAATGTGGTTGCCCCGCCAACCACATGCAAAGCACAGTGCTGAAGGGTTAAAACAGGCAGTGAGGAAGTGTTTTAAATGCTCTCTGAAGAGTGATCGGAACACGAGCTGCTCTTCAGAGAGCATTGCTAGTGTAACCTAGCTCCATGTGTTTTTTTGGAATGCATGAGCAAACTGCACCTCCTGCAAACACACATAGAATATACAAACCCTATGTAGATAGTGTCCCTGCTGGGAACTGAAAACAGGACCTCAATGCTGCAAGAGAACCGCGCTTACCACTTTCCTACCCTGCTACCTATAGCACATGGGGGTACTTTTTCATCTGTTTAAAGAATAAATGGTTACAATAGATTAATTGGTGACTATATTTGCTTGCATGCAAACCACCCAGATGCTATAAGGCTGGGTTCACACTGATTTTAATTGAATGTGGGTTTCCCCGCATCCAATTCGCATGACAGGAGAGTGTGATCAGCTCTCAATGGAGCTGGTTGACACAACTCCGGGGCAGCCGCAGAGCGCACTGCAGAAGAGTCCTGTGCGTCTTCGGCTCCATTTCAGGTCCAAATTCAGGCAAAAATTTGGACCTACTTCCAACCTAAAATGGTGAACAGGGACGCACTGGACCCCCTGCTGTGCCCCGCAGCCACACATAGTGTGAACCCGGCCATACATTTTACTAATTTGCATGCAGCTGTATGACCGGTAATTAAAGGTATCTATAAACTAACATCAGGAGTCTGTTGTGGACTCCCAGCAATGCCGTATTCTATTATTCTCATTAAAGGATATGATGTGCATTTATTATTTTTTTTTAAGTGAACTTAGCCTTTAAAGGGTTAGTTCACCTTTACCTAAACACTGCCTGTGTACATAAGGGGTATCTGTAGATAAAAACAAACTGTGCCACTTTGACTAAAGTTGAATAATGCCCTTGCTGTAGGTGTAGGCCATTTACGTACCTCATAAGGGCTGACTGGAGAATTCCCAGGACGAGGCTTAGCTGTTACTGTTCACCTCCGGCTGAGCTCTTAAATGCTGAGCTCTTGTCCACTGCATTAAGGAAGCAGAGAAAACGCATGTGAGGGGGTTTGAATCAGAGAAAACTCACCCCTGTGATGGTGAAGGTGAACAGTAACAGCTGGGCCTCTTAGAAATGTCCTGGGAGTTTTCCAGTCAGGCTTCATGTGATACGTAAATGGCCTACACTTATCACAAGGGCATTTCAACTTTAATCAAACCTGCATAAATTGTAATTTTAGCTACAGACATCCCCTGTCTGCATAGGCAGTTTTTTGGTAAAGGTAAAATGTGCCTATATATACTAGTGCAGTGAATAGCAGTGGCAGCCGCTCATAAGGGGCGCTGCCCCCCCAATGCATGCGCCCGGCCCCTAATCTCCATTCAGGGCACCAGACGCATGGATTTCAATGGGGGTTTTTTTTTTTTTTGAAGCACGATTAAAGCCTGAGGCTCTAATTTGGCATTAAAAAGGGTGGGCTCGGGGCGCAAAGCACTGCGGGACAGGAAAGGAGCCAGGTTTGATTGCTGCTCAAAAAAAAAATGAGCAGCAGCCGCCACTGGTGAATAGTAATAGCTCTACAGATTGAAGAGGAAGTAAACTTCCTCAGCAAACCTTGACCTATAGGTAGGCCTATAATAAGGCTTACCTATAGGTATTGAAAATATCTCCTAAACATGTACAGCTTAGGAGAGATTTCCAGTGCATGCAGCCAGTGACATCACTGCCCATGGGTGCCGTTCCTTCCGAGCCTGTGCCGTGAATGGCAGCTCCTGCGCTGTGATGGCCGGTGCCCGCGAACCTGGAAGAAGCTCCAGTAAAGATGCCGGCCATGATAGCGGTGTGCGGGGCCCGCTGCAATAGCTTCGTTTTAAGGTAATCATTTCATAATGAGCTAGTATGCGATGCATACTAGCTCATTATGCCTTTGTCTTGTAGGTTTTTTTTTGGGGAGGGGGGGGATTTTTTTCAGAGGCTCTTTAATAGTAATATAGTTCTGGTGTCACAATAATCAAAGTAGCCTTACACGTCCAAATTCATCCACTGCGACACAATGAGGAATATAGAATTCACCAGGCTTTGTTCCATTACCTCCCAAAATCCATTCAACATTGAAATCTAAAGTAAAAAAATACATCAGTTAAAAAATAGAGAGCAGATTCTAGGCAGGTGGCAGAAACAAAAAGTATGAAATATCAATCTTTCTGTACTAACAAGAAAAATAGGATTTTTTAAGACAGCTTACCTGTAAAATCCTTTTCTTTCGATGGACATCACGGGACACAGAGCCACAGTAATTACTGATGGGTTATATAGGGTATCACTGGTGATTGGACACTGGCACACCCTATCAGAAAGTTCAACCCCCTATATAATCCCTCCCCTTGCAGGGATACCTCAGTTTTGTAGCCAAGCAATATAGTGTATTAGAAGAGGGGTGGGACCTCTGTGTCCCGTGATGTCCATCGAAAGAAAAGGATTTTACAGGTAAGCTGTCTTAAAAAATCCTATTTTCTTTCTCGAACATCACGGGACACAGAGCCTCAGTAGTTACTGATGGGATGTCCCAGAGCAATGCTATCTGAGGGGGGGGGGGGGAGGACTACGACCAAGTAGGGTGTAATCAGACCTGAGGACCTCGTACCGCTGCCTGCAGCACACTACGCCCTCATGCCTTTTCACATCCACCTGATAGAATCTGGTGAATGTATGGACTGAAGACCAGGTTACGGCCTTGCAGATCTGAGCCATAGAGGCCCGGTGATGCACTGCCCAAGAAGCACCAATAGCCCTTGTGGAATGTGCCCTGATCTGAAACGGAGGAATCTTCTGTTTCAACCCGTAAGCCTGAATAATCAACTGTTGAATCCATTTAGAAATGGTAGCTTTTGACGCTGCCTGTCCTTTATTGGGACCCTCTGGCAGCATGAACAAAACATCCGTTTTGCAAATCTGAGCAGTTGCCTCGAGATAGGCCTTGACTGCTCTTACTACATCCAACGAATGTAGTGATCTCTCTTCCGGAGAACAGGGATCTGGAAAAAAAGGAAGGCAGAACAATGTCCTGGTTTAAATGAAAATCAGAAACCACCTTTGGTAAAAAAAACTAGGATGAGGGCGCAGTACCACTCTATCCTTGTGTACAATCAAATAAGGCTCTTTACAGGAAAAGGGCTGCTAATTCTGATACTCTTCTAGCAGAAGAAATGGCTACCAGAAAAATTAATTTCCTTGGCAACAAGACCAAAGGAATCTGACTTATTGGTTCAAAAGGCTGTTTCTGTAACACAGCCAGAACCAAGTTCAGGTCCCAGGGGTTTAGGGGCGCCCTAACCGGAGGATTAAGACGCGTCACCCCCTGCATAAAGTTTGAGGCCAAAGAATGTGAAGCAAGTAGCCGTTATAATAATACTGATAAGGCCGAGACCTGGCCCTTGATGGTACTCAAGGCCAGCTTCATCTCTAAACCCAATTGTAGAAAATCAAGAATTCTACCTATCACATATTTTCTGGGATGCCAACCCCTGGATTCACACCAGGATACATAAGCTTTCCAGACTCTATGATAAATCATTCTGGAAGCTGGCTTCCTTGCATTGATTAAGGTAGATATCACAGAACCTGAAAGCCCACGACTCTTCAGAACGTGGGTCTCAACAGCCAAACCCTCAAATTTAGCGTTTGTAAGGCAGGATGGAACACTGGACCTTGAGATAACAGGTCTGGGCGTACCGGTAGTGTCCACGGGGAACCCACCGTCATCCTTACCATTTCCACATACCACGTCCTTCTGGGCCAAGCGGGGGCCACCAGAAGTACTGACTTCCTTTCCTGCCTGATCCTGCGAAGAAGTCGCGGCAGTAGCAGAATAGGCGGGAATGCATAAATCAGTGAGAACCGATGCCACGGAATCACCAACGCATCCGTCCCACATGCAAGAGGAACCCTCGTCCTTGCCACAAATCTGTCCATCTTTTTGTTGAATCGGGATGCAAAGAGATCTACATCTGGGACCCCCCATCTTTGGCATATGTTCGAAAAGACGTCGGGATGTAGAGACCATTCCCCTAGAAGTAACTTCTGGCGACTTAAATAGTCCGCCTGCCAGTTCTCTATCCCTGGAATGAAAACTGCCGATATGAATGGTACATGCTTCTCTGCCCAGACTAAGATCTGGTTCACCTCTTTTTGAGCAGCTCGGCTCCTGGTGCCTCCCTGATGATTGACATAGGCCACTGCTGTGGCATTGTCGGACTTGATGCTGACCGGGCAACCTTGTAGCCTGATAGCCCAGGCCTTTAGGGCTAGACATACCGCACGGATTTCCAGAATGTTGATGGGTAAGGTCCTCTCTGTCTTGGACCATACCCCCTGAACCGCAGACTGTTCCAGAACTGCTCCCCAACCTGACAGACTGGCATCTGTTGTTACCACCGTCCAGGTAATCGGCAGAAAGGATTTCCCCTTCTGCAGGTTTTCGGGAATGAGCCACCAATTGAGGCTCTGATGCACCGCATGAGACAGGTGCATCGGAAAGTCTAATGCCTGAACCTTCTTGTTCCAGGCTGACAAAATACTGTGTTGCAGCAGTCTTGAATGAAACTGAGCATAAGGAACTGCTTCGAATGAAGACACCATCTTCCCTAGCAGCCTCATACAAAGGCGGACAGAAGGACCCTTCTTGGTCCTGACTGCCAGAATCACCTCCCTTAAAGCATTGATCTTTGTCTGAGGTAGAAAAACTTTCTCCTGGCTTGTATCTATAATCAGACCTAAATACTCCAGTCTTCTTACTGGTTTTAGGAAAGATTTTTCTAGGTTGAGGATCCAACCTAGGTGTTCCAGATACTTGACTGTGGTTCTCAAGTTCCCGTTCAAGGAGGCTACCGACCGGTCTATCAGTAGCAGGTCGTCTAGGTATGCTATGACAGCTATACCCTGAGCCCTTAACCTGGCCAGAGGAGGGGCCAAGACCTTTGTGAACACTCGAGGTGCAGTGGCTATCCCAAAAGGCAGAGCCACAAACTGGAAATGGCGCCCTCCTATCCCGAAGCGCAGAAACTTCTGATGAGCAGGAAAAATGGGCACATGCAGATATGCATCTCTGATGTCTATCAATGCCAGAAATTCTCCTCCCTGCAGGGTGGAGACTACTGTCCGAATTGATTCCATGCGGAAGGACTGAATCCTTAGGAATCGGTTCAGATCCCTTAAATCCAGAATGGGTCTGACATCCCCATTTGGTTTTTGGACCGTAAAAAGGTTCTGAAACTCCAGCTTGTACCCTAAGGTTACTGTGGAGATTACCCATCTGTCCTGGAAGTCCTCCTGCCAGAGCTCTGAGAACTGTCGCAGTCTTCCCCCCACTCGAGCGAGTGGGGGCGCCCCTTCATGAAGAGGTCTTAGTGTTTTGCCTAGTAGGCTTCTTCCCCCAGGACTTCTTTTGTTCCTGGGGTTGACTCGTGTTTCTGAACTCAGACGGAGGAGGCCATCGAGACTGCCTGGAGGCTGAAGCCCCTGGCACTGGGGAAAGAGTCTGTTTGAAAGAGGGACGCTTACTCTTCTTCTTGACAGGTAAGAGAGTACTTTTCCCACCAGAGATTTTCTTGATATAGTCATCCAAGTCTTCTCCAAACAACCTTGCACCACGAAACGGAAACCCAGCCAGCAGCTTCTTACATGGTGCTTCGGCTGACCAATTTTTCAACCATAGGATTCTACGTATATGCACCAACCCCAGTGAAAGACGAGAGGTTTGCATGATAGAATCTCTGATGGCGTCAACAACGTAACATAAGGCCGCAGGAAGGTTAGCCAACCCCTGGGCCTGCTGTTCAGGTAATACTTTGATAACCTCCTTAACATGGTCTCTTAAGTATTGACAGACTCCAATCGCTGCAAACTGCAGGTTGAGCCACTGAACCTGCCAAGGAAAAAACATCCTTCAGAAGGGATTCCATCTTTTTATCTACAGGATCCCTGAGCATCTGAGCATTGTCTACAGGACAAGTCAGACTATTATTTACGGAGGAAATGGCGGCATCAATGGCCGGTATTCCCCACATTCTAATAAACTTTTCTTCCATCGGAAAAAGTGTTGAAAACTTTTTTGGCGGAAAAAAAACGTTTGTCTGGGTGATCCCACTCAGAATAAATGAGCTTTTCAAGTAAATTATGAACAGGAAAAGCATGTGCTGTTTGAGGAGGCTTTAGTGACCTCAAAGAAGAAGAGGGTTCTTTTTTTTTTTTAATTGGAAAAAACATTTTACAATGTAGTTACTTATGCGAAATAATAAACATTACATTTTTACAGGCATTTTGTGTGAGATTCGTACAAACATGTTAAGGTACAAGGTTATGATGGTGAACACAGCCAGTATATAAGAGACTTCATATCGTTCCACTACCAATACATTTTTACTTGAAATTTACCTATTTTAGACTTTCATTAGAACAGTCATCTTTTATTTTTATCTAAGTAGGTCTGTCTAAAACTAGTACGAAAACCCCCTAAACGGGGCTTTATAGCAGCCAATAAATGCAAAGTGGATGGTCAAAAAAGTAATAATTTTATTAGTACAAAAAGTAGTATAAAACAGATGGGTTCTGACCTACAGAGTCAGGACATGAACTGGAATACAATGTTAACATTACAAGGGACAATGCCCGTAATTGGGAACAGTGAACAATACAATGTATTTGGTGTGTTGTATACACATAGGTCTATTACTGTTGAGTTTTATGTAGTGTTTGATATATGTTTACATCCCCACAGCTGACAACCATCCTCTGAAGAAGACCCAGTGAGGGTCGAAATGCGTCAGCATTTTAACACTTATGATCTTGTTGTCCCAAATACATTGTATTGTTCACTGTTCCCAATTACGGGCATTGACTCTGTAGGTCAGAACCCATCTGTTTTATACTACTTTTTGTACTAATAAAATTATTACTTTTTTTGACCATCCACTTTGCATTTATTGGCTGCTTTAAAGCTCCGTTTAGGGGGTTTCCGTACTAGTTTTTATGCATCTTGTGGGGTGCGCAGCCTTTTTGTCTGTACTCATATGAGTGTCCCTAGTTGATCACTAAGTAGGTCTGTCTGCGAGGCATTAGGGAGTTTTAAGCACATTTCTCCATCCTCCAACCATCTATCCCACACCTTTGAGTACTTATGTGCACATTTTCTATTGGCATAGACTAACTTTTTAAATGGCAGTGCATCATTAACATCCCTTTTCCATTGGCGTATGGAGGGAGGCTGAGCCTGCATCTATACCTTAGCTATGCCTTTACGTGCCATAAACAAAGTTTCCCTTAGAAATGTAGCATGGTATTTGTCGATTTCTAGATCTGGCAGAAGTCCCAAAAGACATAGTTTGGGCTCCGATACCACCGGGGATCCCATGTTATCATGTAAGAATCGGACAATCTGCTTCCAATATGTCTGTATGTTTGGGGAGCTCCATATGAGATGGAAAAACGTACCTGGTGCTGCGTGACACAAAAGGCATGACGGGTCGTACTACGGAGAAATTTTGCCTTTTTAAGAGTAGTCAAGTATGCTTTATGTATAATGTATATTTGTGTCAGTCTGTCTGAAAGCTTAGGGTATGTCAATCTGGTCCCTTCCATTATTTCATCCCAGTCTTCTTCCCCTATGGGGCCTATGTCTTTTTCCCATTCCATTTTTGCCTTCTGTGCAGTAGCATTTGAACTACTGTTTCTAATCTGTAGGTACAGTGTTGAGATGGTCTTGGGAAACAGAGGAAGGCCTAGTGCGTTTTCTTCCACTGAGTGAAGATGTAATCACGGCCATTAATCTCTCCTCTAAACCACTAATGGTTGAGGAAAAAACCTCCTGTGTAATGTATATAGGGGCTGAAGTGCTGGAGGCAAGTATAGCCCCTGACCCCAATGGCTCCCTCTGGCTAGCCGTCCCTGGCCCCTCGGGGGGGGATGCTGCAGAAAGGGGGTCCTCAGAACCCGACCGAGATCCATTAGAGTCTCTGGTTCTTGGGGTGTTTGAACCTCTTCTACCAATATGGCAAAGCAACAAGGTGGAGGTATCACAAAATGAACATTGACTGCTGAGCGATGTAGTCCGGCTAAAAGCCCTGCTACCAAATGCCCAGTCTGGTGTTACCTTAGTAAATGCTGCCTAGGAGAATGCCTGTGTCCCACCTTACATGCGACCGTCAGCTCTGTGTCCCTCCAAAGGCTGTGTGCATCTGTACAGAGTGCTTTAAATAGCCTGCAGCTGGCCTGAGTGGGCGTCTAAGCACCTGTGCTGACGCCCCCCCCCCCCCCTCTACCGCCCCCCCTCCCTCGAATTTCGAAAAAACGAGCGCTTCCCGCGCTGGCCGACCCTCCGGAAACAATACGGAGGAAGGCTGGGGGAGGGGGGGGGGGAGGAGAGAGGCCGGTAGTGATGGACCTGTACCTGTAACGGCAATGGCGGCGGCGGCGGTGCACAACCGCCTTTCATACACCTGTGGCCTCCCCCTAGCCTGGGTGGAACATTCATGAAGGAGAAATCCCCACATCCCATCCTACCTGGAGCCGGCCGGAGACGCTGTGCAGCGTGAGAACACTGAGACCGACATCAGCATGAGATGGTATGTGCTCTTGGCAGCCCCCGGTGGTCACAATAGGCATAGCATGCATTTACCTTAAAGGAGAAAACCTACTAGAATTAAAAAATTCGGTGGAATCTCCTCTTACCTTATCCAGCCGCAGGGTTCTGTTATACAGACCCAATCTTCACCTCTCACGGTGGGCTCCGTTTGAAAAAACCGTCAGAAACTGGGGCCCCCTACGAATAGGGAGATCCATAGTTCTGGGCCTGTAAAGCACCCGGCTAGAAATTAGGCTAGAAAAACCATTTTCTAATATGCGGGGTCCAGCTCTCTAAAAAGAGAAGCGTTATAGGTAAAACCTTGTTTCTTCGGACACGAGGCCCGGGTACCATCCAATTCGGCCACGAAAGGACACTTTGAATGGATCCGGTCTGCGTGGCTTGCCCCAGTATAGGATATAGGATCTTCCCCTTGGAGCTCAGCACAGGACATCTATACACGTCCATCACCTAAGACACTGGCGTAAAAAACTGAGGTATCCCTGCAAGGGGAGGGATTATATAGGGGGTTGAACTTTCTGATTGGACACTGGCACACCCTATCACCAGTGATACCCTATATATAACCCATCAGTAATTACTGTGGCTCTGTGTCCTGTGATGTTTCGAGAAAGAAAACAGATGTGAGAAAGCTGCATTAGGCTGTTTCCACTATTGCGTCCCCAAAGTCGCGTGATTTACACTGCGACTTTACTATGCGATTCCTGATTGCGATGTCATGCGACTGGTGAAAACCATGTGAGAACAAGTCGCACCAATGTCGGAACAAAGTAGTGCAAAAACCTTTTCTGGAGTCTCTGCGACTTGAGTCGCACCAATTAGAACGGGGACCATTGAAATTCATGGGTTTTGACTTGTCATGCGACTTCACATGTGTCAAGTCACACAACAACTCGCAGTAGTGGAAACAGAGGCTTACTCACAGACTTCTTATACTATTCAGGGATTCCAGCTTGTGTGATCTCTGCACCTCTGTTCCAAGCGCCACCTACCTGCCAAAGCCATTTTGAGGGGTATTACACTTGCAGCTGGATTAAGGTAGTCACACACCATTCGATTCACTCAATTCCATCGATCCGCCCATCCACAATATACAGTGTACAGTGTGGATGGAGGAATCTCCACTGCATGCTATTGTATGGACAGCAACTGTCCGGCGGCAGCCTGAATACCTGAACAATGACTGCATCTCATTGGATTTGTTGATCCGGGTGGTGCTTGCAAGGCCATCAACATTGTGCATTTTGTCCGAGTCGGCTGAAATTCTAGTCATATATGGCAAGCTTTATAGTACATAAAGCCTGTTCTGTTTTTGTTATGATGTATCAGGGGGCAGAGCTGGGCACAATGGTGGGTAAATGCTATCAGTCCAGTCTCCTAGAGCTATAAGAAACCTTTGAGTGATACACTAGAGCCAAACCAACCCATTTAGAATGTTGGCCTTTACTAAAAGAACTGTGACCTGTTTGGCTTTGGTAAGGTCAAACATTTGTCTATGCTGGCATGTAATCATGAAAAGTGTAATAAAGACAAGTAATAATCTGTACCTTTGGTAAGCATAAGAAGTCTATTGTTAAGCCCGCCATCACCATCCACTATATACACATCTCCGTTTGTTTTAACGAAAATATCTGCAGGTTGATCAAACTGGAGTGGACTCAGACTTGACCCTGCTTTGCCTAGGGTACCAAGGACTTTAAGGAGCTTTCCAGACAGTGAATACTGTTTTATTGTATGCCCATACTGTCCTGTAGAAAGTTCAAAGGGACAATTAAAAGAGAATACAGTATTATTCATTCACAAAACTAATATATTTACATTGCAAAGACTTTCTTAAAGCTGAACTCCAGCCAAACTGGTAAACGATATACAAAAATACATACATGGTAACAGTTTTACCTATCGCAGGATTTGTATTTCTGCTCAGTTCTGAGATTTACACAGCTCAGCTTTGCCTGGCATGGAAACCTAATCTTTGCTGCAGTTTCGCTTTCACTTACAGGTCCCCTGTCCACCCTGTGACTGGACTGTTAAAAGGATAAGTTTACTTTTTGGGGGAAAAAAAATAATAAATGCACAAAATAAAAAAAAGCAAAGTGCTCCCTGTCCTCCCATGGAAAGGCGAACGCGCGCATGCAAACAGCGATCGTCCCACACATGGGGTATCGCGGATCGCGAATATCAGATCATGGCAACCTGTAAAGGCTTTTAAAGCGTTGCCTATGGATAGTAAAATTTACATCGTTTGTGGTCATTGCACGGGCGTGCACAATTTTAAAGCAGCTGGGGTGGGACACATTTAGATGGGGGGGGCGTTTTTAGGGCAGCACAAAACCAAAATACACCACTGGGCTTACTGTGGGGAAGTTTATGGGGGTGGATGGTTAAGGGAAAGGGATTTTGCTTGAGTAAAGGGAAGTTTGCTACATAGGTAGGAACCTTCACTGGTATTCCTTGAGGGAGATATATTTGCTGTGGAGAGTTGCTTTAGAAATGGGGGCTTGTTTTTGGGGAGATATTTGTTTTAGGGAGGGGGAGGGAGGTGTTTTGGTGCGGAGTTTCTTATGGGGGATTTTTGCTGGGGCAGGATTTTTGCTTGGGGTTGAGAGGGAGAATTAGTTCTTGGTTGATCTGGGGTGGAATTTTTTTTTTTTTTAGAGGGGGAGAGTGATTCTTGGGGGGGAGGGTTTGTTTTTGAGGGGGTTCTACTGGGAGAAGATTCTGCTTGAGGGAGGAGAGGGTTTTCCTTGCCTGGGGTTGAGAGGGGAACATTTTTGCTAGGAGGTGATTTTTGCAGGGATTGGGTTAACTGAGGGAAGGTGGGGTTTTTCTTTGGGAGGAGAGTCTTGCTTTTCTTTTTTTGGAGTGTAGTTTTGCTTGAATGGGGAGATTTTTGCTTTTGCGGAGTTGCCTGAGGAAAGAAAGGGTTTTCTATTGGCAGGAATGTTTGCTTAGTGTGAGAATTAAATTCTAATGGCAGACATTTGTACTGGAGGTGGGGGTGGGGGATATTTGCTATGAGGGAGAAGTTTTTGCTAGGGACGATTTTGCTTGTGATGGAGGGATGTTTGCCTCTTAAAAGCAATCTCTAATTGAATGAGGTACAAAGCGTGACATCACCATCCTGCCTCTCCATCCCGTCCAATCAAAGAATGCATTTGTATGGCGTATACGTACTGTAGTTATGTTTGTCCAAGCTGAACCAATATGACTACCTATAAAATGCCATACTTGGAATTCTTCTTTAAAGCGGAGATCCAGGCTCCTTCAGAAAAAAAATACTGTAGCTGCTGACTTTTAATATTAGGACACTTACCTGTCCAGGGATCCCGCGGTGCCTTCACCCCAGCCGTTTTTTCCATCGGCTTTCGGGTGCTGCTGCCACCACATTGCATCTAAGGGAAATCTTGCGGCTTCACAGTCGGTTCCCTACTGCACATGTGCGAAGCATGCTGCACTTTCTGAATGGCCCGGCGGTGGGGGCAGGAGGAGGGAGGCCAAACTTCCTGGTGATCTCGCCTCGTCCAGATACCAGGTATTAACTATATTTATTGTTTATTTATTTTATTAATACAGGTACTTATATAGACCCGTCAATTTATGCAGTGTTTTACTTATATATTGTACATTCACATCAGTCCCTGCCCTCAAGGAGCTTACAATCTAAGGTCCCTAACTCACCTTTATACATACACATAATAAGGCCAATTAAGGCAGCAAATGCCTGTTTTGATGATCATTTTCTGTGCAATCTAGTCTTTCACTGAAGAATTTATAAGGGTCCTTTCACACAGGCTTTCCGCCCGACGGACTCCTTTTTGCTCAGCGGGGGATCGCTCCACTGATCCCCGCTGAGCAGGTGGATGATAGGTCCATCTCCACTCACTGTGCTTAGACAGACCTGTCAGAGTCCCGCTCTCCTCTATGGGAGATCGGATGAAGATGGACTGCCTGTCCATTTTCATCCAATCCCATCCTCCAGGTAGGGAGGATAGTGTTTCCATCCGTCTGGAATTCACAAACAGGATCAGATCTTCTGACCCCCCTTACCCCCCCACAATGGCTATCTTCCGGTGCGGCACTCGTCAAGAGATCCGACTACATCTGCCCTTACCACCCCTATCCTCCATTTATAGAGGCTGTATGCTTCCATAAATGAAAAGCGATCTATAAATAGAAGATGGTTAGATAAATGAAAGGTCCACATCCAGCACTCATAGATCGCTTTTTATTCATGGAAGCAATAGTACAGCTTCTATGAATGGAGAAGGTGGGCGGACATAGTCAGCACTCTAGAATAGATGAATGCATATCACAGATTCCTCGGCTCATTCACCCCCGCAGCACTGGAAGATTATGGCTGTGGGGAAAAATCAGAGGAATGAAGGTTTTAACTAAAACCTCAGCCAGCAGCATGAGGGCCACCTCGCACTGACTGCAGGTAACATCCCTTGTGCCAATTTAAAAGAAAAAAAAAAAAAAACTGACTATATTTAAAGCGTTTTTTACCCCAACACTTCATATTCCTGATATGTGGCTGCTGTACCGTGTACTTGTATGAGAAAGTATCCTGTTCTCTTTGTATTGCTTCCTTTGTGTGAAATCCCTGGTGTTTCTGCCAGTCCCTCTGCTTTCCTATTAAAAACTGAGCACACTAAGCAGGAGAGCCATCCACTGGGAAGCTCAGTGTGCTGCTGCTTCTCCTCCTCCCCCCAGCTCTTATGCAGCTGAGAACAGAGGGAATGTGATCACTTATAAGATATATATATATATATATATACCCTTTTTTCCATTTTTTTATATCTAAACAAAAATGTTTTGCCTTTCATTTCTATTTTAAACTGAATGGGTTGTTTTACAATGTGATCGTTTATAATCCCTTTAAGCTTTAAATGTGTCCCCATTCTGTTTATGTACAACTGTGCAAAACTCACATACCTAAGCAGAACTTGTAAATAGAGACTACAGAGAATAGGAAGTAGCAGACCAGCATCATTAAATTGTCTGTACATGGAAGAGATGTGATGGTTTGGAAATCAATTAGTCTGTACAGACTGAACAAACAGATTGAAATGTATTTAGGTAGAATGGTAGAAACATAAAAACATCTAAAGCTGCACATACCAACCTGACTCTTTGATCTTTGTATGATCTCCTTTAAATTCATCAATAGCTGTGCAATGTGAGGGTCTAATTAAAAATCCATACCAAACCAAATTAAAGTTCCATTTTAAATTTGCTAAATACATTCCAGGAGCATCATAACACCCAGTGTGCAAAGTCCTACAAATCTGTTTCTTTTTGAAATGTTTTCAATCAGCAGAGAGCTTGAGCTTTGCTGATTGTAGAGCTAAAGGTCTGACTCAGTAAGGGGAGTGTCAGACCTCTGCAGAGAGAACACTGTTTCCCCACATAGAGCAAGGGTCCCACTCTGAAACTAATGCCAGGGGAGAGGCTTTTCTACTCAGGCTGTGACTGCTTTAGAAGTAAAAGGAATTGTGAGATAATAAATACCTTTTGTTTTGAAACACTCAAAATGTATTTAATTCATTTAAACTGAAGGTTCAATTGGGTTTTTATTCAGGTAGGCTCTCACATTACATAGCTGTTTCTATTGAGACTGCGCAATCAGACTGCAGTGTTTGGCCAGCTTTATTGATTGAATAAAGGGATTGTAAAGTGTGTGGCCAGCTTTACAATATGTAGGTCTCCTGGACATTCCTACTGGCCACTAACGCAGCTTATTATAGTAAAGGGCCAATAGGAATGTGAGAGGTCCAGGAGGTATCTGTAACAGCAGGCTGTTGTAGGCATGTCCAGGCACCTATAGGAAACTGCAATTTATATTTGCAACAGCTTTATTCATTTAATGAATCAGTTCCAATAAATGATATTACCATGACCAACATCCGTTATCCATATAGATTGCTCATTCGGATTAATTGCTGCAAAAATACCATGGGGCATCTCAAGTGTGTTAGTATTCCAGGATTCCTTAAAGTATCCTTCCTCTGTGAACACCAGAACCTTGGATACATTGTCCCCTCTCTAGAATAAAATACAACATGTCAAGTAAGAAGAAAAATGGGTCTAAATGGACCAAAACATGAGTATGTACATGGATAGACTCCCTCTTCACTGGACCTCCAATACATGCCACCTTACTAACATCTGGCTTCTATAGTGTGATGTAAATCAGAGAATGCATCAAGCTATGCTTGTTCTTTCCTTGGCTCTAATCATGTGCTTAAAAAAAAAAAAACACACACCTCTTCCATTGGAATCCATGCGTCCGGTGCCCTGCATGTTGATCTGGGGGCTGGACGCATGGACGGGGGGCGGCACCCCTGTGCCCTTTATGGAGCAGTCACCACTGCGGAATATAGAAAGTAAAAATGTCTACTGCGTTGTCTCAGAAGGCTTTACAATGCTGTGATCCAGCTTCATGAAAATATTGCTTCAAAGGCCAACTCCAACATAATTTTTTTTAGCAGTTTCTGGCAGAGTGGAGCAGGTTGGCTCCTCTGTCAGGCATTTATTGCTGTTGGGAAGATTACTGCTCAATTCCCACCCCAACGATGCAGGCACCCCAACGAGGCAGGGGTATCAATAATAGCCTCATGGAAGTTAAGTTCTCCTCCAAATTTTAGCTGCTGTTTGTGTTTGCATTAAAGGGTAACTCCACTTCCAGGGGAAAAAAATTAGCAAACAAAAAAAAATATTATAGCGTATACAATTGTGATACAAGTCATATTGTAAATGATTGTTATTAAAAATTACCTTTCCTTTTCAATTTGCAGCGCTGTAATTTTATGTAAAATACAATGCAATATGGCTACCTGGAGGCGTTCTGCACACAGATGATGTAAATAAAACCCCCCAGAGTTGTCATTTCCTGCTTGTATGATTGGCTCACTGATTTTCCCTGATTTTGCTCTAAGATACAAGTCAGATTTCAGGCATCCCCTGCAACAAAAATGTCATTTTTGGTGATATACTCCCTAAAGGAAATCATGTCTAAGGCCTGGATCACACCTATGCAGGTTGCAGTTTGCATATTCCAGGTGCATTTTGCATTTTTCAATACTCATTTTTGGTCCATTAAAGTCCATGGAACCAAAAACCAGAAAAAAGTCCCTGGCCCTTTCCATGAACTGCATAGATGTGAATGTAACCCAAAGAAAACCATGGTAATTGGACTGTAGTGTGTTTCTGCAAAACTGAAAACGCACTAAAAAATGCATAGGTGTCAACCAGGCCTGCATTGGTTAATGCACTAAAAAATGCATAGGTGTGAACCAGGACTGCATAGATGTGAACGTAACCCAAAGAAAACCATGGTAAATGGACTGTAGTGTGCTTCTGCAAAACTGAAAATGCACTAAAAAATGCATAGGTGTGAATGTAACCCAAAGAAAACCATGGTAAATGGACTGTAGTGTGCTTCTGCAAAACTGAAAATGCACTAAAAAATGCATAGGTGTGAACCAGGCCTTAAAGGATGCAGGCCCCGCCACTTTCTTCATTATAGCCCTGCAGGTGCAGCAGCTGACTGGTGATTATAAAACCACTCCCATACAGATTCACTGTGCACATGGCCACAAACAAACAGCTATTTCTTCAGAATAACAAAAGGTAGGAATCTACAACAAAGTTTGTTAAAATCCTTGCAATGTTAACTGCATCCAATTTGCATAACTTGTAAGTGTGATTGGCTTTCAATGGAGCCGGTTCACACATGAAAAGGGTCCTGAGATAGAACAAAGTTAGAGTACCTGAGCAACATAAACCAATGAATTTTGGTGATCCACAGCAACATCATAGGGAGTGCCGGTGAAAAGGCTGGGATCTCTTGGCCACCCAACATCCAGCTTGAAAAGTTGCTCTTCTCTAGTTCTTGATGGATAGCCAAAGAATAGTCTAATCCACACCTGAAAATAATGAAACAAACTCTTTTAACATTATCTGTTAAAGTAGGACTAAAGCCTCGTACACACGATCCGACTGTTGGCCTAAAATCCGATCGTTAGTACGCTCCATCAGACAATTGTTGCCCAACTTTCGGCCAACAAATGTTGGATGGCAGGCTAGTAAATTTGCGGCGGACAATGGCCTGTTGTCAGATTTTTGTATCATCTGTACACAAGTCCGTCACACAAAAGTCCAAAGTACAAACACGCATGCTCGGAATCAATGCTCACCAAACACGACATTAGCAGAAGGTGGCCAGAGGGTGGCGCTCAAGAGCTGAAATTCCACGTAGTACGTCACTACGTTCGTGTTTTTTGGTTGTCAATTGTGTGCTGTTAGTAAGCAAGACAAGATCCAGACACACGCCCTTTTGACAAAAGTCTGACGCTCTGTTGGCCAACAATCATATCGCCTGTACGAGGCTTAAGGCTCAGTTCACATAGGTGCGTTGTGCGACCTTGCATGTGATTCGTATCGCACTACAGTGCAAATTACATGCGATATCTGTGCAATGCGATTTTAGTCGTACAAATAATATGGCTGAATTCGCATCACATTCGGACCAGAGTTGTGCAGGGCCCTTTTTTTGGTCCACAGCAGTTTTGGATCGCATGGGTGGAAATCAGAGGAAATCCCTCTGAAGTGAAGGAATCCCTGGTTGTCCCCAAAACTAGTGTCCCCATAGGAAGATTTCAACCTTTGACAAGTGTTCTAATCACTCCCCACTGTATCCAAAAACAAAAAAAAAAAAAAAAGTTTTGCCTTTAGTAATACTTTAAAAAGGACATTCACCCTCCCAACCCTTATTCCAGCATTCCACTCCTACCCCCGCCCCGACCACATGCATTGCAGCTCTCTCATAGTGCATTGTGGTGTACTACATTACAAACTTTGTGACATGTTTGACTTTTAGGGTACCTTCAGATTGGAGGCGGGCTTAGAAATTGTGCGAGTTCAGATTTCAAACCCGCATTTCATTGCAAGTTCAGAGGCGGTTTGAAAGACTTCTGTGCGGGTTCATGCACAGATGTCTATTGAATTTGCCCCGAAGTCGCCAAAAGTAGCGCAGGAACTACTTTTGGAAATCGGTGCGGCGCCGCAGCGATTCAGACAATACCATTTCAGGCAATAGGCATGTGATTTGTCAAAACGCCCTGATGTGAACAGGGGCTTAGGACCATTTGGTGAGTTGGCAGCCTAATCATTTCAATGGGCTGTCTTAACACAAAGCAAAATGTAAATTGCACTTTTTTTTTTCTTTTTGCTGTTGCTTGAGATTTTTATATGCATGAGATGACAGGGTGACAGTAGGGATAGAAGGCTGATTCACCCATTCTTTCCATCCCATGCTGGCTGGGAGGAACAACTAATCAGGCAGTGTAATAAGGAGTACCAGTCTTTTCTTCTCATGGGCATTCCAAGAAGAACGTTTGTTCTAGGCTTCATATACATGGAACATATGTGTTTTTTCTGCATCAAATGCAGATTCTTGCTGGCAGAGCTAGCAGAAGATCCTCCATAAAATAAACACCTAAAGTACTCATGTTTAGATGTGTACAATTCTTCTAATGACATTCTGCATGTACATGTTTATGTGTGTTTAAAATCTGCAGCTATGTACGGCCCCAGACAAAGCTATGTCCTACCTTTTTTGTATGCCACTAAACACAGTGCACATTTTACATCTGCAGATGCAGCTGCGTGTATGACCCCATTGATTCCTATGGTGCCGCCTTTAGGGCCCTTTCACACTGGGGCGGCGTTGGCGGTAAAGCGCTGCTATTGTAAGCGGCGCTTTACCGCCGGTATTCGGCCGCTAGTGGAGCGGTTTTACCCCCCCCGCGCTAGCAGCCGAGAAAGGGTTAAAAACCACCGCAAAGCGCCTCTGCAGAGGCGCTTTGCCGGCAGTATAGCCGCGCTGTCCCATTGATTTCAATGGGCAGGAGCGGTGAAGGAGCGGTATACACTCCGCTCCTTCACCGCTCCGAAGATGCTGCTAGCAGGACTTTTTTTCCCATCCTGCTAGCGCACCGCTCCAGTGTGAAAGGCCTCAGGGCTTTCACACTGGAGACAAAGCAGCAGCACTTTCGGGTTGGTTTGCAGGTGCTATTATTAGCGCAATAGCGCCTGCAAACCGCCCCAGTCTGAAAGGGCCCTTAGATGCCTACAAAACTATACCCTGTATGCAACTAAATGCGGCATTTTGGAAGCTCAGATGAATGAGCCCTTAGGAGCATATTGGTTGATCCAAGAAGTGGAAGACTATTGAATCTTGCATACACACCTGTTTGCCTCCTTTGAATTAGGCTAGTGTGTTCCACATGAACCAAATGACAACGTCCAGTTTAACTGCAACAGTGGTAGGAACAGACACACACATTACACCAAGAGGCATATGTAGGTGGCGTTTAGCCATGGTGTTAATCCCAGTAGCAGGAATCTACTGATTCCTGCTGCTGGGTTTGACAGCTGTGGGTGGATAACTGCATCTGTCAGGTCCTTACACTCTGTGTGCGCCCAGCCGCGATCACTGCTGGCTGTGCACAAATGACTGCGCCCACCATTGCGGTGTACATGCTCTATTTGTTCCCTAGCTGTCAAACCCAGGAACAGAAATCAGAAGATTCCTGCCGCCGGGATTCGCACTTTGGCTAAACGCCAGTATGAGTGCAGCTTTATAAAGCAGTGAATGTGACTTTCCCCAAACATTAAGATAGGGTACACACTAGAACACGCAGCGGCTCACAGAAGGAGTCTGATTTTATCCCGAATTTTTGGCTGAATTTGGACCTGGAATGGACCAAAAGACGCACAGGACTCCTGTGCAATTTGCACCGGAGCCACTGCAGAGATGTGTGAACCAGCTCCATAGAGAGCCGGTTACAATCTCCTGTTATGCAAATTGGATGCAAAGAAATCCGCATCCAATTCGCATAAGTGTGAACCCAGCCTCAACTAATTGCAGTGATTTAAAACACATGCACCATGAGCATTCACCTGCAAGGACTGTTTGGTTAATCTCTTGCTGACCGCCCCACGCATATATACTGTGGTATATGCACCAGATCATGTATCTAGTAGGTTATCTGGCACTTCCATGTTTGGGGCTCGCACACCAGGACCCGCCAATTGGTCAGGAGACAGGCAGAACAAGGGAAAGGGAAGGAAGTCTGCTCTCTGCTGACATCACGGATATCAATCCAGGCACCGTGTCATCCCGACTCTGGGAGTCTGGATCCGCCAGGTACCTGGACTTATACCCATCTCAGGCTCTCAGTGAGCCGCTCTCCGCCCCTCCACAGCTCAGCGCTCCAGTGAGTGCGCGGGGGGGCAGAGTGGAGAGCTGCTGACTGACAGTCAGCAGCTCTCCGCTCGGGGAGCTGAGAGAACCGAGCTATCAGTGATGTTTAATCGCTCGGTTCTCAGTGTAGAGGCGTCTGGGGACAGATGCAGCATCCACCTAGGTAAGTATGAAAAAAAAAAAAACCTTTACTTCTCTTTTAACCCCTTCCCTGCCATTGTCATTAGTACAATGACAGTGCATATTTTTTTAGCACTGATCACTGTATTAGTGTCACTGGTCCCCATAAAGTGTCATTTGTTTTGTGCCCCCCATTGACGCAGAGCAAACATACGGGTTTCCCTTTTTTTTTTTTTCTGCCAACACACCCTAAGGCCACTTTCACGCTGGGGCATCGGCGGTAAAACAGCGCTATTTTTAGCGCCGTATTACCGTCGTTTTTGCGGCTGTATTCGGTCGCTATCGGTGCGGTTTTAACCCCCGCTGGCGGCCGAAAAAGGGTTAAAACTGCTCGCATAGCGCGGCTATAGCTGCGGTATTGCCGCGCTGCCCCACTGATTTCAATGGGCAGGAGCGGTTTAGGAGCGGTGAATACACCGCTCCTTCACCGCTCCAAAGATGCGGTTTGCAGGAGATTTTTTCTTCTCCTGCCAGCGCACCGCTTCAGTGTGAACAAACAGCAGCGGCTGTTTTGGGTCGGTTTGCAGGCGCTATTTTTAGCGCAATAACTCCTGCAAACCGCCCCAGTGTGAAAGGGGTCTAAGGGCTTGTTCACACGTGAGCTGCAGAGACAGTGGTTGGGGGGGGGGGGGGTGTACATATGCCACAGCCGCTATGCTTTGCTTGGCAGCGGGAATTATACCCCCTGTTGCTTTCGACAGGTGCTATGTGACCCATTGAGGTGAATGGGGCTGCTCTGCAAGGGCCCCCAGAATGCATGTGTCTGTGGTGTGCTAGTGTGGGGCTCAAAGGGTTAAAGCAGGCAGTGAGGAGGCAATACTCACTTTAGTATTATCACAGCTGTGTAGTAGCAGCAGAGCCAGAAACACGGCTGCAGCAGAGACGTATAAACTGGCTTTAAACTTCATCTTCCTGATGGTAGATGGTCAGGTCATGTGACACAGACAGGGAACAGGGAGACTTCCTCTCTGGAGAGCCTGATACGTCTTCATAGTCTGCTCCTCCCACACATCTTCACCATGTCATCTGCAAAGAAGAACATCATCTGGTATATTATTATTATACAGGAATTATATAGCGCCAACAGTTTACGCAGCGCTTTACAATATAATATTAGAAAAGTGTTCCTGATGTCACGTTATCCTAGATCAGTGATGGAGAACCTTGGCACCCCTGATGTTTTGGAACTACATTCCCCATGATGTTCATGCACTCTGCAGTGTAGTTGAGCATCATGGGAAATGTAGTTCCAAAACATCTGGGGTGCCAAGGTTCACCATCACTACACATTCTACACACTCACACACCTCCCAACCTCCTTCAATGGGAAGAGAGGACACCTTCCACAATGAAGTATGCAGGCAAACCGCCCACCGCCGTCATGCCCCCAAGTTAGATGGACCACAAAAAATGCAACTGTTTTTTCAGTTTTGGATAGAGTGGAGGGGGATTAGACCCTCTGTCAGTGTTTATTAACTACTTCAGGTTCGCCCCGTAGCATATTTACTGCTACAGGGTGGCACCTGTACCCTAGATCACATATATAGACGTGATCTGGCTCTTCCAGGTGGGGGGGGGGGGCGTGCATGCATGTGTGCCCAGCGACAGATACCGAAGACTCGATGTCTTCCGACACCCGCCGATGATTGAGTAGTGAGGCAGAACGGAGGTCTGTCTATGTAAACAAGGCAGATCGCCGTTCTGACAGGAGGTAAGGGATGGATCCCGTGTCGCTGCAAAGCAGGGACTAAGATCCATGTCTTCCCCTAGTAAAAGCACATCCCACACTGTAATAAAACACTGGCTAGGCACACAGTTAACCCTTTGATCGCCCCTGATGTTAACCCCTTTCCAGACAGGGTCATCAGTACAGTGACAGTGCATATTTTTAGCACTGATCACTGTATTAGTGTCGTTGGTTTCCAGAAAGTGTCAGTTAGTGTCTGACTGTTTGCCGCAATATCACAGTCCTGCTATAAGTCGCTGATCACCACCATTACTAGTAAATACATAAATCTATTCCATAGTGTGCGCAAAACAATTAATATACACTTATTGGGGGGGGGGTTAAGCAAAAATATGTAGCAGAATACATATTGGCCTACATTGATACATTTACATTTTTTTATTGGATGTGTTTTATAGCAGAAAGTAAAAAATATTGTTTGTTTTTTTCAAAATTGTTGGTCTTTTTTGTTTATAGCGCAAAAAATTTAAAAAAACGCAGAGGCGATCAAATTCCACCACCAAAATAATTCTCTATTCATGGAAAAAAGGACATAAATGTTATTTGGGTACAGCGTCACATGGCCATGCAATTGTCAGTTAAAGTAACACAGTGCAGTATCGCAAAAAATGGCCTGGTCATGAAGGGGGTAAAACCTTCCGGAGGTCAGGTGGTTAATGTCTGTTCCTCCATAAGGCTAGGTTCACTTATATGTGAGTGCGGGAATGTGTGTAAACTGCATGCGTTCCCACAGCCGCAGGCACACTACCTTGCAGATACGTGGGACTGCCATTCATTCTTCAGATGCATTTTAAAGTGCAGCGTGTTTTCCAGTGCAGGAAATCGCATTGGTGCAAAAGTCTCATACGATTCCCCTGTGGCTGGGATTTTTAAAAGGGGCTGGGACCTTTTTCCTGCGTTTCCTGCAGGCACAACAACCCATTCAAATGTTAGACTGCTGTGCCTGTACAAACACAATCCGCACCAATGGTGAAGGTATAAAACTAGCCTTAGGGAGAGTCCCCCTCTCTATTTGTACTCTTATCACTGAGAGTGAAAGGAAAAAGAAAATCCCACATTTTAGGTTGTCCCCAGAACAGGAAAAGAGGGGAGATCTTCCAATGGGGACACTAGTTCTGATGACAACTAGGCATCCCTCCCCCTCTTTGGCGGGATTTCCTCTAACTTCCTGTTTGGCTACAGGACAGGAACTGAAGGGAAATCTCCACAATGGGACGCAAATACAAGCCTGACAGGGGTTCTAATCCTCCCTTACTCTATCCAACATGAAAAAAATAGTGACACTTTAGTTTGTATTGTTTTTTTTCTGGTGGGACATGATAGGAAGAAATACATTTAAACTGGATTTTCTTTGTAGTATTTTGGGTGAGTTTTCCTCTATTTATTGATAGGTGTGGGGGGTCCCCGGTATATGGCGGTGTGTGTCCTCCCGGACATGTACATTTCTGGTGTATAGTGATAATGATATTAATGATAAAGTTGCTCTCACTCTCCGCCCTCTCTGTAGGGTGATGATCGGCGGGTATTAGTAGGACAGGAACCGGATCGCCTCTCTCCAGCACCGTAGAGGTTAATCTCCCCGCTCCTCCCCATTGGACAGAACACACCCGGGTCGTCCTGACGTCATCACACTGCGCCCGATAGGGGTCCACTGAGGGTAGGCGGGACGGGCGAACGATCTCTACTCAGGACCTCATCCAGTAAGACTTCGCTGTATGTCACCCGACAGCCCGGCGTCCTCTCCTCACCCTGCGGTGGGCGTGTCCTGTGTTTAGGGGGGTCTTTTCAGAGTGGAGGAAGGAAGCGGAGCGGGAAGTCCCCTGGTCGGGTCCCCGGGCTTTGTGTGTGCTCCGGAAGTGGTCGGTGTTGTGTACAGTGAGCCCAGACATTGTATATCCCCGAGACTGTGTGCTCCCCTCCCCCCGATCACCGCACTGCCCGCTCCTACAGAGCCCGGCCTGGGATCACAGGTACCACCGGACATTGCATGTACTGATCCCCCTTCGATCAGTGTGGGGGGCAATCCGATCAATCACATGACATCTGTCATTGTCCGGGGATGTCACATTCTGCATAACAACCCCGGCACCCCATCATTATCATCATGTACTAAAGGCTCTGCATGCTTCCCCCTCCCCCATGTACTAAGGACTCTACGTTGCACCCCTGTAAGGGTCCTACATGCCCCATCCCCCCATGTACTAAGAGGTCTGCGTTGCACCCCCCCTCCCATGTACTAAGGGTCCTGCATGCCCCTCCTATGTATTAAGGGCTCAGCGTTGCACCCCCCTCCCGTGTACTAAGGGTTCTGCATCCCCCCCCCCTATGTACTAAGGGCTCCGCGTTGCACCCCCCCTCCCGTGTACTAAGGGTTCTGCATCTCCCCCCCCATGTACTAAGGGCTCCGCGTTGCACCCCCCTCCCGTGTACTAAGGGTTCTGCTTCCCCCCCCTATGTACTAAGGGCTCCGCGTTGCACCCCCCCTCCGGTGTACTAAGGGTTCTGCATGCCCCATCCCCCCATGCACTAAGGGTCCTGCATGCCCCACCCCCCCATGTACTAAGAGGTCTGCGTTGCACCCCCCTCCCGTGTACTAAGGGTTCTGCATCCCCCCTATGTACTAAGGGCTCCGCGTTGCATGCCTCCCCCATGTACTAAGGGTTCTGCATGCCTCCCCCCCAAGTACTAAGGGCTCTACGTTGCATCCCTATAAGGGTTCTGCATGGCGCCTCCTATGTTCTAAGGGCACTGTGTTGCCCCCCCCCCCGCGTGTACTAAGGGTGAGCTGTGGTTTTACCACTTCCCCTTTAGCTGCAAACACGGTGGGGGAGAGTACATCTGTATTGGCCATGGTGACTTGCACTTAGTGGGCAGTGAAGCTACACGATTCTGGCTAAAATGAGAATCAATTTTTTTGCTTAGAATAAAGATCACGATTTTAGTGGAGTAACATCATCTTCTACATTCTACTAAAAAATGGGCTAACTTTACTGTTTCCTTTTTTATTTTTACTCATTGAAGTGTATTTTTTTTTCCCCACAAAATTGTGTTTGAGCAACTGCTGCGCAAATACAGTGTGACATGAAATATTGCAACAATAGCCATTTTATTCCCTAGGGTCTCTGTGTGTGTGTGTGTGTGTATATATATATATATATATATATATATATATATATATATATATATATATTTAGTATGGTGGTTCCAAGTAATTTTCACACTGAGGTACTTTAGCGCTAAAAATAGCGCCTGCAAAGCGCCTCTCTTGTCACTCCAGTGTGAGCCAGAGAGAATGATCAGCGGTGAGCTTCAAAGAGTCCTGCAAGCAGCTTCTTTGAGGCGCTTTAGGAGCGGTGTATACACTGCTCCTAAAGCGCCCCTGCCCATTGAAATCAATGGGCTGCAGCAGCGCTTTTAACCCTTTTTTTTGGCTGCTAGCCTCCGAAAAGCGCTGCTATTTTTAGCTACTTTACTGCTGACGCCCGGGCACTGTGAGTGTGAAGGGGCTCTAAGTGGTTAAACTTTCCTCATTTACACAGAGAAGTTCATTTCTTTGATCTAAGAACTAAAAGTTACAATGTTTATAGTTCTCTACCAGCTGGACAATGTTGTGAAAAACTTGGCAGACTGCCCAGTTTTTTTTTTTTTTTTTTTCCTTTTTGACAGCAGAGTGAGCAGGGAACGCTACACTTGTTCCAATAGTTGCATGAATGAATCAGGAAATTTTTGCATAGAGATTGTGAGGGGGATTGAATCGAGATCACAATTTTTTAACAAATCATTGTGCAGCTCTAGTGGGCAGTATATCATGCTGAATGGGGGCGCCCCACAAACGGATGCTTTGCAGGTAGTGCTGGGTTCACGGGGTTAAAGCAGGCGGTAATACAGCACTTTCTCACCACCTGTCCCATTCTCTCTGTAGATTGATCCAAATGCAGTTCTAACAGTGAGTTGGGGTGTTCAAAAGTCATCACAACATACACATAATGGTGCAAATGTTACCATGGGTAATGCACAGCAAGACATATGTTTCACCAAGCCTTAATGCAACACACGTTTATGTAAAAGGAAACTATTGTGCGGCACCTGAGGCCTCCTATAGTCATAAAGTTGGCCACCACTGCTAATGTATCGCTAAACCTCATCTTTCTATTACAGTGAATACTGTATACTCATGATGGTAATTCCCGCATTTCACCGACTTCCTTTAGAACTAAGATATGCCTTGTTTACATAAGCATATCTCAGTTCTCTGTTTTCCTAATGATCGACTGGTGCCAGAGGACATTGAGTGCCCCGCACCCACAGTTTGGTTTCTGCTGTGAATTATGACAACAGATGCAGCATGTGTATGCCCCCTGCAGGCGGGAATGCAGAATTGCATGTATGTACCTGATTCTGCACACAGCTGCCGCCCTGTAGCAGTAAAAGTGCCATGGGGAGGTCAGCAAGTGGTTAAGTTGGCGTATGGAGTTACCCCAGTGTTCAGAGTGGGTCATGTCTGTGCTGGGAAGCTGTCATGTACAGTATGTGTCAGTGCTGTATCCCCGGCCACATTTAGCCGTTTACCTTAGGTTCACACTTGTGAGACTCCACAAGCCACGTTTTGCATGGACAAGGCAGCCCATTCATTTGAATGGGCTGCTATGCCTCCAGAAAATACAAGAAAAAGGTCCCTGCACCTTTTCTGAAAATGCGGCCGCATGGAAACCGCAAATGCAGTGCGGGGAAACTGGATAACATAGAGAAGGGTTAATGTTTCTTTTGCTGCCTGTGCCAAGGACAAGGATTGGTGATAAAGCTTCAGTGGCGACACCTTCTTCCCTTAACTTTTACAGGAGAGAATTTCCCTTCCTAGGGGTAGATTTCCTCTCACTTCCTGTTGTCTCCCTCCCATTGCAAGTATGAGTTGTATGTAACTTGGGGACTGCCTGTATGTGTGTTTAGACACACAGATCCCGGTTCTCGCTCTGTAACGAGTGAACGCAGGATCGCATCGGGGTCGTGCACACGCTTTGGGCGTGCGCCCCTAGTGGCCAAAAGGCGAAGCAACGCAACATAACGTTGTTTCGCCAAGCCGTGCCATTCTGCCGCAGTAAAACTGTGGCGGCTGGTCGGCAAGCGCTTAATATGTAAACTGGTGGGTCAGGATTTCAGCAATAAGATATCCGTGCTGGAGTTTTCATCTTAGATTTGGAAAGACCTCTGATGCCTTGAAATATTTGACAATTTGCAAATTTTTTTTTTTTTTTTCCCTTTTTAGATCGCGGTATCATCTACATACTGTTTTTAACAAGAGGATTTGACTTTACCTGTAAATGGTTGTGAAATGTTGTTTTTAACGTCCATTGATATGACAAGAGCACATTGCGTTGTGTCACCCAAATACTGAAGAGGAAAACTTCTGTGGATTGATTATTGGGCTTTATGGGCTGTTACTAGTACAAGAAGAACAGAGTAGTGCAATCATGGATAAGAAGTCGTTCGAGATGGTACTGGACGAAGTCCGAAAGGTACAGCTGAATATTTTATCTTTTAATATGGCTTTACTGTACAGTTTTGGGTTATTTTAGGCTTTTATACAAGTGCAGATCTCTTGCTAGATTGAAACCCTCGGGAGCCATGGTTCTCACAAGGAGTTGGAAAGTGATATTGAATACAATTCTACAATTCCTGAATGCACAAGGTTATACCAGGTTTAGATTTCAGAAGAGCTTGACAAAAAAAACAAAGGGTATGATTATCTTTTGAGCCCTTGTATTTGTATAGTATATTGTATTTTATAGTGGAATCACAGGAAAAAACTATTGTGTATGTATAGACCTCCAAAAAATGTATTATTCATTTTTTACAAAATCATTAGATCTCTTGCACAGGTCTAGATGCAGCAAAGTCCTTGTGCATTAAATACCTGGTGCTTATCTGCACTCCTATGCAACTGAATGACTTTGCGCGGCCATTCTATTGTAAACACTGATGGCTTTGTCAGCAGTACACAACTAGGGACCAGCGCTGTGAACAGAAGCTGTCGGAGATGCGCAGCAATTCAGAGAATGTAATTTCCCAGCCAACTCTCCTGTTCTCAATGGCTCACCAGTCTATTTTATCATGTCCGGTCTTAGTGTAAATTATAAACCCTCCCAACCCTTTACTGCAACACCAAGAAAGTACTGAAAAAGCTGATGGTGTTTAATCGTACATAATTGTTTATGCTAATATGAGGAAACTTTGACATTGGAATGCCAACATCCCTAATTGTAATTGAAAAAACCGACCCCCCCCCCCCCCCCCTTATAGTGGGACTTTAAACGCTCAGAAGTTTTATTATAAAATGTAGTTTTTTTATTTTTTAACTTTGTATATCATTTCAGGAGTAAAATTATTCATACATATAATACCAAAAATTGTCCAAATAAAAAAAAAAAAAAACAGCAGTACAATATTCTGTGCATTACATAGGGGTTATACATGCAGAGAGAATGACCAACGCGTTTCAGAATCAAAATAGCTCTTCCTTCAGGGAAGACTCTACAACAGTGTTTATCAACTCCTGATCTCAGGACCCACTAACAAGCCAGGTTTGCAAGATAACTGAAATACATCACAGATGATATCATTTGCTGCTCAGTGATTGCAGTATTCTAGTCTGCATCTCCCCAAGGTAATACTTAAAACCTGGCCTGTTAGTGGGTCCCGAGGACAGGAGTTGAGAACCACTGCTCTACAAGTAATGCAGTATTTTTAAAAACAAAAAAACTCTTCAGCAGGGTAAAAACCTGATCTGGTGGAAGTATGATGTGAGGAAAAGCCAATATCTGCTCTTCTCAAATGTTCGCCCCTCAAGTGCTGGGAAGGGGGACAAAGGGCAGAAAAACTCCCAGAGGGATGAAGGAAAAAAGTCCAGTCACTGAACAGGACCCAGAAGATGTACATAAGGATCACCTCTCACAATATCTAAGTTGGGAAGGACCAGGTCCAGTTCAAGGAGCAATATAGAGGAGTGTCTCAGTATTTCAAAAGGAGTCTCTGCAGTGACTGATACAGCCTGGTGTATTCTAGAAGGTCCACATGGAGTAATGGCATGCCATGCAATTGTACTGCATTACTTGTAGAGTCTTCCCTGAGGCTGCATTCACACCTGAGCGTTTCAAAGTCGCTCGTTTTTGCCGCGATTTTGTTCAGGTCACCAGTGTAAAAGGCAGAAAAATGCCTGTAATCTGGCCCAAAGAAGCTCATGTTCTTTTTTTGAGCTTAGGGCGTTTTTCAGGCGTTTTGCTTCAGGTGACAGAATGCTTAGATGTGAACAGGTGCCATTGAAATGAATGGGATTTTGCTTGTTGGGCGGTTTTATGAGCTGAAAACGCTCAGGTATGAATGCAGGCTTAAGAAGGAGCTATTTTGACTCTGAAACACGTTGGACACTCTCTGCATGTATAACCCATATGTAATGCACAGAATATTGTACTGCTTGTTTTTTAATGCAGATTTCAACAAATTTTGTTTTATGTATGAACAATTTTACTCTTAAAATGATATACAAATAAAAACGACATTTATAATACAACTTCTGAGTCTTTTAAGTCCCACTCTATGGGTTTTTTTTTTGTTCCCAATGCTTGTTTATGCAGCTGCTCATGACTACTCTAGAACCCTAATACAATCTTCTTGGAATAATTTTGCAGAAGTACAAATCTCAGCTGTCTTATCAGTTTTTAGTTAAGGTAGGAAGGTGAGGAAGAGTATGTTAGTCATACAGGGTTCACTTCTGACTAGGGGGACAAAAAAATTACAGAATAATTGTAAACTTCTGCAGATCAGTGATGCAGTACCTGGATCTGTGTTTTCACATGCACACAGCTTTTCTATATTTGCATCAACAGCCTCACTAATGGGACCCCCCCATTGCTAGGCTCTACAGCAGGCCTATGGCTATAATTACCCAACTATGTCTTATAATTACAAAAAAGTGTTCTTTTTCCTTCTGTGAACATTGTGGAGTATTTGAGTACCAGGTAATGTTTTTCATTGTCAATGACCTATACGTTCCTGAATGTCACATAAAGAGGTCCGAATTGAGTTTCAGGATAGTGTGAATATGTGAAGCTGGACAAATCTTAGAAATCATGCAGTCAGTACAGCTGAAATATAACTAACCTATTTGGGAAAATATGAGGTGTATACGTGGACACACAGGTAAATGCTGACACACAGAAGCGTCCTTGTTTACATTGGTGTAGGGGTGAACAGCAATTCACTTCTGTGGCTGGCTTCATGCCCCTCCTGCAGCTTCCCTGGAGTAGGAAAATGCTGCATTTTTTGCGCTGGACATATTTTATGTCTGCAAATACCCTTGTGCATGTAGTCTTGAAGAGTTTATTTATAATAAATTTCTCCCGTGACAAGTATTCAACCAGCGGTGACGAATTCAGACCGTATTTTGCTTAATACAATGATTTTCTGTGATCGTCAGTTCCATCTAGTGGTCATATTGTGGTATATTTTCATTATTGAGGTGTTGCCGAACTAATACTGCATTATGATTATAGGAAATCACTGTATTAAAGTGTCACTAAAGGCAAAACTTTTTGGATGGCGTAAGGGAGGGTTATTACTCCCATCAGTTTTTGTTTTTTTTGCCATCTGTGTCCCATAGGGAGATTTCACTTCCTGTCCTATATAGCCAAATCAGGAAGCAAGAGAAAAAATCCCTCCAAAGTGAGGGAATCCTGTGGTGTCACCAGAACTAGTGTCCCCATTGAAAGATTTCTCCTATTCCTGTCCTGATAACTCCAAAAAGAGAAGGTGAATCTCCTTAAAGGGGGCACAGGCAACGGTAAAAACCTGACAGGGGGTCAGGTCTGTACGAAACTAGAAAAAAAAAATGAATTTTGTGTTTAGTGACACTTTAAGCTAAATACAATCAGAATTTATTATGACCTAGGTAATGCCTGTCACATTTGTCCCTATAAATTTTTTTTAATAAATGGATCCCAAAGTGTTTAAAAATAGAGCAATCTGTATTTTTGTTATTTTTGCATATTCATCAATCAGATTGTAACGTTTAACTTCCAGTTCCATTTTTTTTTTTTCATCACAAGTTTGATGTTGGCTGGTTACTGTCTTGCAATGTAGACAATTCTTGATGAAGATATCTTTTCAGAACACTCGTAGTACATAATTCAAGCAGATCAGAACTGTTGCTTTAAGTTTAGCAATTTGTTATCAGAAGACCCTCCTCTTCTTCTTCCTTCTTCTTTTTATTTTTTTTTTTTTTTTCACAGCATCAGTGATACATTGTGATATCAATGACAGTTTTTTTCAATTTACCAGCAAATTCTTTCATATAATTTTGCAGTGCTTATTATCTGAGCGTTAGCAGGATTTAATCTGTACTCCTTTTCTGTCCACAGGCAGTTATGACTGAATATAAAGTCAAGGCCGTGGAGTCTGTGCATGGATATTTTTCCTGTGAACAGGTAACTTACAACATTGATACCAATCATCATTTTATAAATGTGTTTTAAGGTAACATTAAAATCAATAAAAGAGGTAACCCTTACTTGCTTTGTGCAAGATTGCCCAGAAATGTGACTTTCCTTCAATTCTCACTGTTCCTGCCAGTGCTGTAGGCAAGCCCCCCCATCCCCCCCTTCATTGGATACCTCCTGTAGCAAGCCAGGTGCTAAGGTGGCACCCATGTATGCATGTTACTGTTGGGTTTTGTACTGGAGTTTGATGGCAGCCGGAGCCACAGACATCCCTTGAGAAGTGACATGGAGCAAGGTAAGTGTTTAGAGATGGAGGGTAGGACAGGTAGTGTGGCATATTATAACTTAAAGCTCAATTCCAGGTTAACTATCTCTTCAAGCTGGCCCAAATTAACTATTTTCTACTCCTGGAGATTGGCAACCTGTAGATCCTTGACAGGTGACTGGTAGATTGAGGTCTTGGCTTGCTTACCCGCCATTTCAGAACATTAAACAGAGTACAATTCATTAGGACTACTTGTAGTTGGAGCTGTAGTAGAGAGCAAGAACTGCATAAGCCCATAACTCCTCTGTAGTGCTGGCTCCTGTCCCTTAGAGATTAATACCAACTGCACTCCACCTCTTATCCCGGCTAGCGGTCTCCAGAGTGGTGCCAACAGCAGAAAAGATCTTCAGGTCAATGTGAAGCAATATATAGTATAAGGCTGCTTTCACACGGATGTGCTGCGGTTTACCCGCACCGTGGGTGCAGTGCAGTGTACCTACAGCTTTCATTTTCCATTTTCTGAATGCAAGAGTTTTGATGCATTTTCAGAAAGTGCAAGTCTATGGCAAAGAGCAGCTAATTCAAGAAAGTTGCAGATGCACTGTGCAGCACCCGTGGTGCAGGTAAACCTCAGCACATCAGTGTGAAAACAGTCATATAGGGGGCTCAGAACAGTAGGGGTTCATCTACATTTGCAGTGTGGGTGGTGTTAAGATTGGTGTGTGTGGTTTTTTTTTTTTTTTTTTTTTTTTTTTTATCACCCCCCAACCACACCCCCTTAAGCTGTAGTGGCCAGGGGTGTACATACTCTACAAGTTGTGCAGTACAGCAAACAAGGTGTTAAAGCAGGCAGCATTGTGTTGCTTTAAGCTCTTGTACCCCGCGTAAGTATGCAGTTGTGGCACACTTGCAGAGTGGCCCCATTTACTTGATTGGCCGGCGGTAACACCCACCAAAAGCAACAGGGGGCTTAATTCCTGCTGCAGCATGTGTACACCTTTTAGCTGCTGCCTCAGCAGCTCGCTCTTCCCGCTGACAGCTGATAACTCATCGGTTGTTAAAGCCGACCTTCAGTCAGTCTTTTTTTTTCATCTTTCCATCTATTAAATCTTCTGCCCTTGTTTAACTTTGGATAGAAACATTTTTTTTTTCATACCTTATACAGCCTACTTCCTGTTTCTTGTCTGATTAAAAAGCCTAGGCTTATGACATCATGTACAGCTCTCTCTCGTGGGAGTTTGCCAAGAAGCAGGGGGGGGGGGGGGGGTGTGTGTGCGTGAGTCATAAGAGGGCCAATCAATCAGAGCTGGAGGTATACCTCTATGTAAATCCAGGAATTGAACAGGCAGCACGGTCAGCTGCCCACAGTTGCATAGTAGGTGAGATTGTAAAAAGATACAAGTCCAACCTATGTGTGTGATTATATGTCAGTATTACATTGTATATCCCTGTATGTTGCAGTCGTTCAGGTGCTTATCTAATAGTTTAAAAAAACTAACAATTGTTCTCCGCTGATACCACACCGCCTGTGGAAGGGAATTCCACATCCTTGCCGCTCTTATAGTAAAGAACCCTCTTTGTAGTTTAAGGTTAAACCTCTTTTCTTCTAATTTTAATGAGTGGCCACGAGTCTTAAACTCCCTTCTGCAAAAAAGTTTTATCCCTATTGTGGGGTCACCAGTACAGTATTTGTATATTGAAATCTTATCCCCTCTCAAGCGTCTCTTCTCCAGAGAGAATAAGTTCAGTGCTCGCAACCTTTCCTCATAACTAATATCCTCCAGACCCTTTATTAGCTTTGTTGCCCTTCTTTGTACTCGCTCCATTTCCAGTATATCCTTCCTGAGGACTGGAGCCCAGAACTGGACAGCATACTCTAGGTGCGGCCGGACCAGAGTCTTGTAGAGCGGGAGAATTATCGTTTTATCTCTGGAGTTGATCCCCCTTTTAATGCATGCCAATATTCTGTTTGCTTTGTTAGCAGCAGCTTGGCATTACATACCATTGCTGAGCCTATCATCTACTAGGACCCCCAGGTCCTTTTCCATCCTAGATTCCCCCAGAGGTTCTCCCCCCAGTGTATAGATTGCATTCATATTTTTGCCACCCAAATGCATTATTTTGCATTTTTCTGCATTAAACCTCATTTGCCATGTAGTTGCCCACCCTATTAAAATGATTGCAGCCAGAGTCAGTGGAGGGAGATTTCTGCAGCATATTTGGCAAGTACAGAATCACAGTATATATAAAGTAATAAGCAAAGTGGTTGGAGGGAAGCTTCCGAATGGCAAAGATGGTTTTTATTACAAATTATGTGAGCAGACTGCAGTTCCTCTTTAAGGACATGGCGGCCGGCTTCCCAGCCAGCTCCTTAGCAACCAGCTGTATACAGTGTTTAAATGGAAAAATGATAACCGCAACGAACACATCAAAAATCACAACACTTGCATTTCTGGTGCGATTCCATTGAAGTCTAATACCTGCAAAACACGGGGAAAAATGGTCCCTCGACCAAAGCACCGGGTTCAAAACGCATAGATGTGAATGTGCACCATAGAAAACCATGTAAATGGACTATAGTGCGTTTCTGAAAACTGCAAAACGCACTAAAAACACATAGGTGTGAACCTAGGGTTAGTAAATCAACCCCACTGTGTCAGTACAGAGGTGATGAAAGTGGTAGCATGGCTTGCTTATACACTGGTGCTTCACAGGCCTGCTGCTCAAAATGAGCACCGGGCTCATGTCCTTATTTATTCACAAGGACATGTGCGTTTTAGTGCTGTTTAGGTGCGTTTTTGATGCATTTTACCACGTTCCAGTACAGTTCAGGAAAAATGCAGCAACCTATGCCATTAAACCATATCGCCTACTATCCATGCGTTTTTTTTCTGCACAAAAAAAACAAAAAACAAAAACGCACTTTACTGCATGTGGTGTGAACTGGCCCTAAATGCACAACCTTGCTGGAAGCACCTGCTCCTGTATTTCATTGCAATCACTCTGCTACCACGTTTAACACCTGGTCAGCTTAGATATCAGCAGGGTTTTTTTTTTTTTTTTTTTTTGTTTTTTTGTTTTTTTTTTGTTTTTTTTTCATGAGGTCCACTGACATAAAATTGCATTGTAAGGAGCAGTAAAGCAGATTGTACAGTATGAGTATACCATAAGAAAAATGCCTGCTAATGTATAACTATCAAAGAAAGTTTGTGTAGAAACAATTTTTTTTAAAACCCTGCCAATAAACGTCTTTTTTATATTTTCTGGTCTGGTAAAGCTTATCTAAGTGTAAAAAAAACAAAACTGTAATATATTTTAGCATACTTGCTCTTGGATATGGTGGCTGCATTAGTTTTCTGTTGTGATACTTTTCCCTTTATATTTTTTTTATTTTTTTTTTTCCTAGTGATGTGGCTAGTAACACAATTCTGTCCTAAAATGACAATGCTCACTAATCTTTCTGTATAAGGCAACAGAAAAAGCTACAGAACCCTGCCCCTCTCCTATTCTCCATATTATAGAGGGGTTTGGTTCTGTAGTCTTGGAGAACAATGTAGTTGATAACTGTAAGCAAGTGCAATTTCATTCAGAATTTTAGCTTTCGCAACCCTGTGAAAAATATTGCTGATATGCTAAATTCTGTCCATGCAAACCAGACTTTTTTTTTTTTAAGGGCTTATTCCAACTATGGATTGCATTAATGCACCTGTGCTAAAGTACTGCAGTACCATGCATAGGGAAGGCTTCACTGAGGTTGCCCATTCACTTTGAATGGATTGGTTGCACACCCTAATCCACTAAAAATTGGACTGTACTGCTACTGACTGCAGTGCACAGAAAAATGTTTACAGGCGTTTTTACTTTTTTGGCTATTTTGAAGGAAAACGCGGCAAAACGGACATTTTTAAACATGGTTTACTATCTGTCAAGTTAAATAGTACAGGATAGGTTGTAAAAACGTCCTGTGTACATGAAGCCTTCCAAGGGCAGACCACCCATTGTGTTATGATTGTTACATTCTTACTTTTTTAAATGTAAATACAATTGTAATGATCATAATTTTCAGTGATCAATTGCATTATTGCCAGTATATCTTTGTTCACAAAGTACATGAAAACAAATGCAAGCTCTGGTATGCAGATAGATTTCTCATATTGCCCAGTAAAAAAATCTCATTCTGCATTGATCCAAGCGGTGACCTTGCTGCGATGGTCATACTAACGTTGCACCAGTCTTCTTTGAGTTGTGCTCAGAGTGCAGCAAATGCATATTATCAATAAAGGAACAACTACAAAACAAGTATTTGGTCCACTGGTCTCTAGTCATATGCATTGCTACGATGATGTGGTCTTAACTTTTTTTATTTCTTCCTTCTAGATAATTGAGCTGTTGAGATATTTCTCATGGGCAGAGCCTCAGCTGAAGGCAGTGAAGGCCATGCAACATGTAAGTGTTCCCTTCATATGCAATAATGCATTTAGTGCTGTTAACACACATTGTTGGCATTGGTGGTGGTCAGGTTACATGAAGTCAGTATTTTCCTTTTGCAATGGCTCGCTTTGTTTTTCTCTATAAAGCATACCTGTTCACCATATACGTTGTACCAAGGTAGACATTTTGTGACCTTAACCAATTTTTAGCTTTTCCTTTTGACTAAAATCTGACAACAACCCTGGGGAGTAAACGGTGTATAAGTCATCCATACAGTGGAGGCAGATTTATGTGAAAGAAAATTCTGCCATTTAGTAGGAGCCAGGAATATCCTTGCGTTGCAGCGCGCCCACAAATGACCTTGTCTTAATTTACCTAAATGACAGGTACACTTGAATTAATTTCCAGTAATGTGAAAAAGGTCATGAAGACTGATTTAGCCCACCAAATTATTTTATAGTCTTAAACTTTTATTTGAAAATGGTAAAAATAATGGGGAACAATTTGTTTTTGCTTTTCAGTAACCTGTTGTGTGTTTTTTCTATTCTGGCAGAAAATGGTCGCCATACCGGCAGCAAAAGTAGTCAACATATTGAATTGTTTCACATTTAGTAAAGACAGACTGAGTGCCCTGGAGCTGTTGGCTGTGTAAGTACACTTCATATTTTCTGTGTAGACCATCATTAAAGTGGATGTAAACCCAATGTCATCCTTTCTAAACTCCTGCCATAGGGGTTATCTATAAGGATATTCATGTCTCCTGCATGTATCTTTACCTGTCAAATGTCTCCCCTCTGTCTGTTATGAGACCCGAAAACTGCATTTTCTGTGGGTGGGTCTGTTGTCTGGAGCTCGGTGGGTGGAGTCGTGATGTCAGTAGACTCCCCGCCCACCTCTACACTCCCCTTGTCAATATGCATTTTCTCCTGTGTATTTCTAACACTGAACTTCTGCTATGATCTCTAACATCCAGTGAAAAGACAGGAAAGTAACCACATGACTCCAGCATGCCAAATCATGATGAGGTGTGGAACAGCCAATCCTTGCACAGCTGCTGAAGAAAGGAGTGGGAGGGAATTAAAAACTCATGCCTGTGTCTTAGGCTAGTGCACGAGATATGTAAATCACCTGTCACTCACAGCAAGGGGGAGGATTTGACAAAGTTTTTCTCAGTTTGTCAAGATTTCTCTCACTGAACAATAAAAGAGGATTGCTCAGAGATGGATTAACTCTGTGTGGCAAGACTGGGCTCAAATGAAAGGAAATCGTATACTGTACAGTATGATATAAAAAAAAAAAAAGTCCTGGTTTACATCTACTTTAAAATTTGTTAATAGCTATTATCCCCCCTCCCCTTTTTTATTTTATTTATTTTTGTTATCCCATCTTATGTGTTCTGGAAACGAGGGATGCATGAGGACTGTACAGGGTAAGTTGCGGACATGTCTCCACTACCAAGCTATGCAGCATACAGCCACCCATAGTAATGAATGGTTGTACATGGGTATACGCCCCACTTATTTGAACTTGTGCCTGGGTGGAAATCCCTGAACATGGCTTGTGTGCATCCAATGATTGAAGTCCATGTGTGAGTTGATGGAAGTACAGTGTGTACTCATGAACAATTATTCGTTACTATGGATGGTTGTAGGCTGCAGTTATGTCTCCCAGGCACAGAAATACACCCAAAATGTAATTTGTATGGCTTCATAAAGCCCATGTGCATGAGGCCTACGATTCTTGTCACTTGCAAAGATCCATTTTCTGATTTGTGTAACAGTCCATGTTGCTTCTTTGCCCTGTTAAAGACCTTTCAGTCTTCTATCCAGTCATATCTTGCATTTCTTTTGATTTAAATAACAGCAATGTGAATAATCACAATGGCCATTAAGACCTTGCTATATTAGAGAGCAGAAATACAGGAAATGGGAATATGGTTATGGATACTAAACACACACAAAATCATCGGTGGAAGGCTTTTTGAGATTTATTTAAAACCCAGAAGATGGGCTACTATTGACATGGAGTATTATTGCAGAGAGAAGCTGACTGGCTAATAAATTCTTCTGACACTGAAAAAATGGCTACGTTTTTAATATTTAAATAAACTCTGGTGTATTTATTAGCAAAACTTACTCAGCGTTACGCTTTACTGTAAACCTGGCCTGATGGTGGCAAAACAGCTGAAATGTTAGAGTGCCTTGCACTACCTTTTTAAATGCCTGCGTCAGTGTTCAAATTGATCCCTATGGTATAGCTGCTACCAGAAGTGAGTCTAAAACATTCCCTTTTACCCATTCTGCCTTTTTAAAGAGAAATTGTAACACGAGCCAAAAAAAATATAATTTTTTTTTAAAGAGGCAAATAGTTTTAAGCCCATTCATCCCCGTGCTCATACGAAATCCGAACACGCATATGTAAACTGTTATCGTAAAAAAAAAAAAAAAAGTTAATACCAAAAACCGTGTAGCGCAACACCTCATCAGATTCTAAAAATATATATCGTTATGAAAAGAATGCATAAAAAGCCCAGTGTTCAAAAATTAGGTCCGTTTTTTAATCCTCCTTCCAAAAATGCAAAAGAAAAAAAGTAGAAAAAAAACACCAAGGTCTTCACTCTCATGCATTAGTGCGTATCCACCTTCAGGTGAAGGACCTGCTCACCTCAATATAATTGCAACATGCTCATCAATAATATCCCACTACTGCTGCTGCTTAGGATTCACCTCAGTCCTCCTCGGTTTAAACGGTGTGACTGTCTTTTCCACTTCCCGGAGTGATCAAAGGGCTCCAGTCATGTCATACAGGACAGGAAGGCACAGGCATGGTGTACTCCATTATGCTACTTTATTCAAAGCACATCGCAAAGAATTACACTTACAAAATCACAACTATAAAAGCACTTATACAAATGCAGTCAATGATCGGCTCACCACCGCACTTGGCGTGACTCTGGCTTGATGTCACGGGCTCAGCTCCTCCCTCCTAGACGCGTTTCATCCCATGATTGGGCTTCCTCAGTGATCATACCTGTGAGGTATTGCCACAAATGTCAGAGTGAGAGCAATAATTCTAGAGACAGACCTCCTGTTTAAAGGGTTATTAAACCCCTGTGGTGGATTTTTTTTTGTTTAGTAACAAACATATCATCATACTTCCACTGTGCAGTTCGTTTTGCACAGAGTGGCCCCGAACCTCATCTTCTGGGGTCCCCCTGGCGGCGCTCGCGGCACCTCCTGGCATATGGAAACCCTCTAGGAGAAGCGCTCTCCCAGGGGGCTACCGCGCGGGCGCGCTCCCGAGTCCAGCATTTGCGTCCATAGACACAGAATGCTGGACTCGGCCCCGCGTCATTGGATTTGATTGACAGCAGCGGGTGCCAATGGCTGCACTGCTATTAATCAATCCAATCAAGAGCCGAGACAACGGGCAGACAATGTGTCCAGCGTGGGAACGAATGGGCTAAGGTGAGTAAAACGATGGGGGGCTGCTGAGTGATAGAAGTTTTTTCACCTCAATGCATAGGATGCATTGAGGTGAAAAAACACGAGGGTTTACAACCCCTTTAACTGTAAACTGGTAACCTGTGAAGGCTTTTAAACTTTGTTTAATTTGTTGCCATTCCATGGGTGTGAGCAATTTTAAAGCGTGACATGTTGGGTATCTATTTACTCAGCATCATTTATGTTTTACCAAATAATTGAGTATTGTTTGTCACTAAAATTCATTGAAGTGTATTTTTTCCTGAAACTTTGCATTTACTAAATGGCTTCACAAATTGCAACGACCACCATTTTATCCCCCAGGGCCTTTGCTTTCAGAAAATATATATTTAGGGGTTCTAAGTAACATTTTTACTTTTAGTCAGATGGTCAACACTTATGTTTTTTTTTGCTGTCTGGGTTCTGTGGGGGAGATATCCCTTTACTGTCCTTTTAGACAACTGGGAGTGAGGAAATTTTTTCAAAAATGAGAGTTCCCATCTTAGATGTCATTGAAAAGTTTTTTTTCCCACTGGAAAACGTACCCTCTCCTGTTTTGGTGACAGCTCTTGTCTCTTTCCCCAGCTGGATTTCCCCTTACCTTTTTGTCCGTGTCAGAGGTCAGCAGGCAAAGGGGTAAATCTATACATTGGGGACACAGACAGCAAAAAGTGTGAGATTCTAACCCTTGCCCTCTGTCCAAAAAAATGCTGTCTTTTACATACACTTTTTAAAGTGGAACTTCACCCAAAAGGGGAAGTTCCATTTTGTTTGCATCCTCACACAACCCCCTATGCAACCCCCCTGCCACATTTTGGCACTTTTTGGGGGTGAGCGGGTACCTGATCTTGTTCTTGATGCACCAATTTGAGTCGGAAGTTTGCCCCCCACTCCCCTTCCTCCGCTGCCTTCTGGTCCCAGGTCCCAGGTCACAGGTCCCAGAAGCCTGCACTACCATTTACAAAGCACTGCACGGCTTCCGCGTGAGCAGTGGGAAACCAGCTGTGAAGCCGCAAGGCTTCACTACCAGTTTCCCTTACTTAAGATGCCGGCACTTGCACCCAAAGCCGAGTAAATAATCACCTCAGGGTGACGACATTGCTGGATCCCTGGACAGGTAAGTGTCCTTATATTAAAAGTCAGCAGCTACAGTAGTAGTACCGTACAACTTCTGACTTTAATTTTTTTGGGGGGAGCCTGGCGTTCCTCTTTAAGCATTGCCCCAAGCTAATATTCTCGTAGAGCTCTCATCAGCACCCTGGTAGTTCATTGAGAACTATAAGGCGTCGGCCACAATGGCTCTGAACTCTGTAAATAAGCGACGCGTGTGGGTGGAGAAGTGACAGCGAGTGCGAGGAGAATGTCCCCGGCCCGCTGTTACAATGGGGGGTTGAGGGGCCTCATTTAGTAATATATCACGTTACACTCTGGATAAGGGTGTAACATGTTATGAAAGATGAACTTATCCTTTAAAGAGAGCAATATAAGGCTAATATAATATAAGGATAACATATATTTTCTGACGACCTTCTAGATAACTACACAAACAATACCAACACGTTCTAAAATTTCTTATAAAAACGAAGGGGCATATTTATTAAGGGTATTTACATTCACTTAACCTTTACTGCAAGTGTATTATCCTGGCACCTGTGTTTTTTAATGAGTGATTTATTCACCTTCAGTGAATATATACTTTATCATTATTAGCGAGCTAAAACATGCATTATTAAAATTAAAAATTCTAAACCTTACTGAACTCAGAGATCTGTGTTAAGTCCCTAATAGATGGAAGAGAGTCCTGACCCATAAGGTGCACATCTCTGGTCTGTTTTAGAACAGAACTGCTTGTGTTGTATTGCCTTTCTCTTCCTAAAGAGGGAGTAGTTGCACAAGTAAGACATTCTAAAGGCATAACGGTGCAACATCTATGTATATTGTGTGTGTGTGTATGTGTGTATATGTGTGTGTTTTAGCTTTGTGTTGATGATCCCTCATGTTCTATAATAATTGATTGCTAAAAGTGCAGGAGAATGTCTTGGGTAGCATGTTTACTGTAATTATAGATTACAGGAAAATATACATTAGAAAATGTAAAGCTGAACTCTGGAAAACCTTTCCTTTTGTGAGCTGCTGCTGCACTGCAAGGTTTAACTCCTCGAATTAGTCTAGGGGACTTGGTAAAGCAAGTTTACCTGATCCTCCGCTCCTGCAGACTTCACTGCACTGCTAGACCAGTCCCCACAGCCTCTTCCCTTCACTCTGGCAGTCCAAGGTCCTCTTTTCTGGCTCATAGGGCAGTTAATCCCCACATTGCAGCCGCACTGAAAGAGAGGATGTTTAGGTTTCTGGGAGATGGGCTTTAAAGGATAAGTTCACCTTTCATACCATGTTACACCCACATTCAGGGTGTAACAGGTTAGATGCAGTAGCCCCTGATGTTGCCTTTTTAGTATGTCGTACAAGCTAATGGCTTCACAGACTGTCTGCAAGAGCCCTGCATTGCACCTATGGTCTGCTGATTGTGGGTGCAGTACTTTGCAGTCTCATAATAATTATACTTTAAAAAAAAAATGCACTTGGGGAAACCTTTTGAGTTTCTATAGGTTTGACCAGTGAATCCAAATAAATAACCATGCAGTTGGAATACAGTCTGAATGGGAACCTGACTAACTGGTAAGACCATGAAATGTTTTGGGATCTGCAACTGCTATTAGTCATCTGTAGAAAGCCACCATCTTCTGCTTGTTTCTGCCAGTTCTTCTTTGTGTATGAACCCCTTATCCCCAGGGCATGACTGAGTTTCTCATGCAACAAAAGTTAATAAAAGAATGTTGTATTAAATAGGGCTAGCAAAAATATGATTAAACATGTCATTCGCAGCCAGTGAGGTGGGGGCGGGGTCTGAGACATGCTCTCTGTGTCTTATGGACGCAGAGGTGGCTCTGGAGTGAGCATGCACGAGTGCCCCGCATAGCAAGCAGCTTTAAGTCCCTGATAAAGACATTTCCCCTCATCTCCTGTCCTAGCAGGGGCAGATGGGAATAATCTGACTGGTCTTACCCCTATCCTTCCTAAAATTAAAAATTCCACCCCCCAAAGGCAAAGTCAGCACTTGGGATATCAAATAGTGGTCTTCCTTTATTGAAATAACATGAATATCAGCTGGAAAAAAGACAAAAAGGCTGTTTTACAGCTGTTACACATGTCCTTTCAATAAAGGAAGACCACTATTTGATATTCCAAGTGCTGACTTTTCCTCCATAAATGAGTCTTTAAAGCGGGGGTCCACCTATCTATCTTTTTTTTTTTTTTTTTTGAGTTCATTCACAAACTTTTCTTCTCAGCATTACATACTCACATATTGTGTGTAATATGTCCGCCCGTGTCAGATTTTGTCAGAAAGAATAACTTATATTATTCACTGCAGGCGGTTTCCATCTTCATTGTGGGCATTTGAAGCCCACAAGCATTTATTTCCTGGATGTGGTGAATGCTGTGCTCCCAGCATTCACCGCTTGTTCCCGCACATGCTCAGTGGCATCCTGGGAAGCCTGAGACTAGCTCCCAGGAGTCTGGGAGAGGCTAGAAACACGCCTACTCCCACGGGAGGAGAACCAGGAAGTGCAAAGAAGAATAGAAAAATAAAAGGTAATTATGGCGATTTAAATTTTTTTAAACGGCATGTCAGCATCTAGGCAAGGAAGAGAATACATACAGATATTGTTCAAAATTTGGGTGGAACTCCGCTTTAAGTCCCTATGTGTGGGATCATCGCTTGACCTGGCTAAAATCCTCCATATGGGACAATCGTCTTTTTTTTCTACAGTGCTGTAAACTGTTCTCTGGTATTGACAATAGGAATGGTGAACAGGGAAAAGCAGTACCATATAATCCCTGTTGGGAGGGTGTTTGAACATTCTTGCATCTTTAAATACGTCAGATAACTCTATTATCAGAGGGACAATGATGATAAACACAGGCGCCATTAGGTGGATTGTTGTTGTCAAAGTTGACTGTATAATTGCTGCTCTGTCCATGGAGAACAGTTTGTTTGCTCTCTAGTGACTTTAAAACTGTTGGGTAATAACTATCCCTACAAGTGAAGAGATAATTATTTTTAATCAATGGAACTTCCTGTAATACGGATGTGATTTGTCATTCCTCTCAAAAAAGAAGACTTTATTATTATTATTATTATTATTATTATTATTATTATTATTATTATTTTTATTTATTGACTTACCTTTTTTAAATTTAAATGGTTTTAGTGACTTTTCATTATTGAACTGATGTTTTCTAGCTTTGTTTGTTTGTTTTTTTTTTTTTTTATAATCCATGATAAAGGATTCCTAGAGCACTCCATAGAAACTGCCTGGCTTTAGGTATGATTTGCATAAAACCTCCAACTTATTCTCCCCCCAGCCTAGGTACATAAAACGTAAGTTTACCCTGAGCTATTGAGTCCTGCAACAACTTCTTCTTTATTTATTTTTTTCTTAAACAATTAAATCTGATCGCCATATTTACTTTCACTTTAAAGAGTTTTAGACCAAGCTGGTCCAAATGAACCATTTCCTTCACTAAGTGCTGCAGTGTCTCTAAGTACTGTATGTGTACTGCATGTAGGTACAGCTACATGCAGTACACAGTGCTGGGTCCTGACTGGGAGACAGAGGCTTCCTGAAATTTAGCAACCCCCCCCTCCCCCCCCTCTTTCTTTTTTTTTTTTTTTTGCTCCAAACTGCCCTCCCTAGGCAGGATGAGGCTTTTTTTTATTGCCTTTATCTGGTCTTTTGGGCACTGATCCTCACACTAACACCAATGAGGCCCCATTCCTTCCACTGGCACTCGATAACGGGACACTATTGCACCCACTGACACCGACAGTTGGGCAGTATGACTTCTACTGCCATCGCCAATGGGGCACTGTCTATTCCACTGCTACGACAATGGGGCACTGTTCCTCCCACTGATGCATAATGATGGGATTACTGTAAAGCTGCAACTAACGAATATTTTCATAATCGATTAGTTGGCCGATTTTTTTTTTTTTTTTTTTTTTTTTTTTTGTTTCGATTAATCTGTTAATAACCTTTACAAACAAATGTGGTGTATAATTTAGTTAATATGTAAAGTTTAGAAAAAAAAAAGGCAATTTTTAAATATCTCTTATATGCAGTGGTAAATATAAATAACCAACTATATGGTTAGGGAGTAAAATCTTTAATCCACTCTGAGAATAACAGACAGAAGAGATATATACTGTATATACTTTTAGAGGTTGACTCTGGTAAATATCATCAGACTCTGATAAAAAATGTATTTAAAAGTTAGACTGTTTTGCAGATTTTCAAACAGAACTGTAATATATTATATGCTGGCCATACAAAAACAATGTCTTCCTTAAAAAAAAAAATGTCATTTTAAGAACGTCTGTTCGATTTTCTTCTTGGTGAAAGGAATTTTCAGACAGTGTATGTGGTTTTTGTTCAGAAATTACATTCATTTTAAAGCAGAATGTTAAAAACAAGTGAAAATTTCAAACAACATTCTTTCATTCAGCGAATGTACAGTATGAATATTCCCATCTGAAAATTCATCTATATGGCCAGCATAAGGCTTGGTACACTCCTATGCAGTTTGCTTTTGATAAGTTTTTTTTGCTGTGCGTTTAGATTTTTGCGCACGTGATTTGCGTTTTCGCATTTTTTTTTTTTTTTATGCCTTTTTTTTTAAGGCCAATTTGTTGGCAGATTAAAAAACACAAATTGCTGCAAAAACGCACTACATGCTTTTCTGCAGCTTCTCCATTGAAGTATATTGAACCAAAAAAGCACCGTTTTGCGTTGAAAAAAGTCCTTGACCCTTTCCAAATACACAGCAGCTGAAAAAAGCATAGATGTGAACGTTAAATGAACTGTGGTATGTTTCTGCAAAAAGCACCAAAAGACACATAGATGTGAACAAGGCCTAAGACGTTTAGTAACATATAATGGGGTTAAAAAAAAAAAGAAAAAAAAAAACTAAAATGAGCCCTTTATAGTACAAAAAGAGCAAATATTCGCTACTGTAAGGGCTTCATTTTTTTTTTTACTGTGCAACAGTGAAAGTAATATTTACAGTAGCGATTATTTGCTCTTTTTGTACTATAAAGGGCTCATTTTAGTTTCTTTAACCCCATTATGTTATTCCCGATTAATCGATTATGAAAATAGTAATCGATTAATTTCATAATCGATTAGATGTCGATTAATCGATTGGTTGTTTCGGCCCTAGATTACTGTTCCTCCCACTGACAGATTTTATAAAATTTCTCTTACTCCCATTGACCACAAAGTCTAATGTCCCGTACACACAATCTGAAAATCGGATGACAGATCGTCAGACTTTTTTCTCTTACTAGTCGCATATCGAAAATAGAGAGAGTTACTAAAGTCACATTCTCGTACGACAGCAAAAAAAATCGGAAGTGATGTCATGTGTTGTAATGTATTTGTATTGTATTTTCGAACGACAGCTGTACTGACTAAAAGAAAATCGTACGATCTGGTATCGTACGAGGAAAATTTTCCTGCTTGTCCGATCGGATGAACTGTCGTGATCGGCTCTCGAAAGCGATGTACTAACGATCCGGTTATCGTACGATCGTGTCGAAAGCGGTATTTTTTGTCCGATTTTCGGATCGTGTGTACAGGCCATTAGGCATTGTCTACTCCTGCTGACATGGGGAAATTTTCTGCTTACACTGGCCATATTTTGGCCCCCTAAACTTGCCCGTTGTTTAGAATGCTTGGAGACACCTTCTCTAAATAAAAAGTTCCTGCTTGGCAGTTCTATATTGTTATGGTAATTAAATGGCTTTTTCTTTCTCAACAGTAGTGGATAAAAGATAGTAGTTCTGATGATGTAACTTTTAGTTTGCATAAAATTCAAGCTGGTTGTGACCACCAGGGAATTCTCTGTGCCAACATATCTTTCTCAAGAGATTGGGCTGTTTATTCTAATTGCATTGATCTGTATAGTGAAGTAGCCAAACTTTTGCCCTGTATGTAATGTGTTCCTGATATAACTTATTCCATGTACAGTTATAGATGAAAGTGTATGACGAGGAAAATATTAAAAGGGGTGGGAGGGGGAGAAACTTATTTCTCACACTTCTCCCCCCCCCTCTTAAACATGCAGGAGGTACATAAGAACCGCTTTCCCAGAAATGGTTTGCTCCTACCTTTCTTTTGGCTGCATTCACACTTGAGCGCGTCCTCACTCACTTTTTATGCCTTTTTTTTTTCTCATTTGATGATTTTTGCTTTAGCTGCTGGAAGGCTAGGTGTTCCTGCAAAATTGCGCTGTACGTGGTTTTTCAGATGCTCCCTTTAAAGTAGCAAAGCAAGCATGGTCTGTGCTTGATTAGCTGCAGCGGAGGCATTGAGGGTCTAATAGACCTGTAATGTTTCCATAAAGAGGACCTGTCACCTTACCATGCTATGACACAGGTGCGTGTTCGCTCCCTTGTGATAGCAATAAAGTGAAATAAAAAAATTAAAGTATTTAAAAAAAATAAATAAATCTCGATCACCCCACACGCACACTCAAAAGTAAACACGCATGTATGACACACGCATGTATGTAAACAACCATTGCACCACACATGTTGAGGTATTTCCACGAACATCAGTGTGTGAGCAATAATTCTAGACCCATAGTTCAAGGTTCGCTCTAAATTGATAACCTGTAAAAGCGTTAAAGTATCTCCTCTGCACAATTTTGTTGGGTTTTATATTGTTTGCACTGAAAAATTAACTGTAGTGTATTTTTCCTGAGAATATGTTTGACAAACTATTGTGCAAATATCTCCTATCACAAAATATATAATTGTTTGGGAGAATTTAAAGTAATTTTCTAGCATAAAATGCAGATTTTTACTTATAAAAAAAAAAAAAAAAAAAAAAATTTTGCCGTGGTAGAAAACTGGTTAAAGTCTATGTAAATCTGATCTACTAACCACAGCTGGTAATAATTCCATGAAGCCTTTGTTCAGGCACATCATGTATAGTGTGACAACTCTGTCACTGTCTCCCAATTGTTATCATGTGGTGTTCTCCTGACACTTGCTCTTCTGGTGTACACTATAAGGGACCTGTCAGTACAATAGGGCTATTGTCACAATCGGGAAACTAACCCTAAAGTCTACCATGGATAATTCAAATCCCTGCTGAACTGCTCGAGATTTGAACCATGTATGGGCAGGTGGCTTATACCCAAGTTAATCAATCAACTTTGGGTACAACCAGTCTGTTGGATTTTTTTTTTAATGCGATTTATTGCCAGCTGCTAGCAATAATCACTGTGTTCTCCTGGCCAGGACAGCTCCTCCTGCCCCCTGCCCAGAGAACATGATGGCTCCATGGGAGGGATTCCAACATCAACACTGTGTTACCGTGGTTGCAGGAAAGAAAATCGAATCCTCTATGGCTGGCTTATGCAATGCCATGATGCCATTGCTGGAGCACATGCATGTAGATGGGCATTAGCTGCAAAAAGGCTGAGGCAATATACAGTACTAAAATGTCAAAAAGAAAAGCAGTTATGATACACAGCGCTTTTAGTGCATCTAACTTCACATCATGGACTTTATAAACAGCTTGGATGATTTTGCAACAAATTTCCTAATATCCTAATTTCTAATCACAAAAGATAATATAGCAATATTAATATATATTCTTTTGGACTAAGGCTGCAGGAGTTGGGAGGCTGAAATAAGTGGATGTATATCTTACTGTTCTTATAAACCTCCTAACCTACATATGGGTAGAGCTGGAGCTTGGAGTATCTCTATAAAATGACACCTTGCAGTGCCCTTACCATTCCCCCATCCATTCCCTCCCACTAAATACCTGCACTGCAAGGGTTAAGTACATGATATGTTATTCCTTACACTCTCCCCTGCTATTGATGCTCATGGGATGTGGGCAGACCCTCTGCATCCTCCATGTTTGTCCTGCATTGTAGAGGTCAAAATTCTGTGACTGCTGGAATGGTGAAGATGAATGGCTTAATGGGGACTGTCCTAAGGAGAGGAGCGACCTGCAGGAGCAAAAAATTGTGTATTTCACCTTATTCCTTGCCCCCCCCTAGACAAAAGAAGTATTTAACCCTTACAGTGCAGGGGAGGAACTTGCAAGGAGCTCTTTGAGTTCAGCTTTATAATATAAAAATTTTCTTGGATTTGTTTGTTCCAATACATAAGCGATTAGTAACCATGTCTATAGAAAGTAATTCTGCTGCATTGTACTATATGTTGACTACAAGATGCTTAGACATGGGACTATAGAACGTCAGGGTTGGATGAGTCACATTTTCTTTGTTTCCACTGGGCTGGTTTTCCACTCGGTCATCTCTGTCACGCAATGTTAAACAAATCACTAATAATGATCTCTTGTACACTATGCACGGCTGTACTCTTGTACAGCAGTATACAACAGAGAAGTAATGTACTGACAATGGAGGGGTTTTCCAAACCCATTAATCAATGTTCATTTTTCAGCAATATATTGTGACTATACTGAAATCTGGCTACTGCACTGTGCACTTCCTTTCACCTTACTAGCGTTCCTTTTATATAGTATGTGACCGTAAAAAATGTAGGGCGGCAACTAACAATGTTTTTTTTTTTTTTTTTTTTTTTTTTTTTTTTTTAACTGATTAGTTGGCCGATTTTATTGTTTTGATTAATCGGATAATAACCTTCAAAAAAGTGTGGTGTATAATTTAGTTAATATGTGAAGTATAAAAAAGGCAATTTATTCATAAATATCTATATAACGTGGTAAATATAAATAACCAACTATATGGTTAGGGAGCAAAATCTTTAATCCACTCTGAGAATGACAGACAGACAGAGATACTATTAGACGAGAGATATACTGTATATACTATTAGAGGTTGAATCTGGTAAATATCATCAGACTCTGAGATCAATTTTTTTTTTTTTTTTTTATATAAAGAAGAAAAATTAGATCGTTTTGCTGATTTTCAGAACTATAATATATTATATGCTAACCATACAAAAACCATGTCTTCCTTCAAACAAAATGTCTTTAAGAACGTTTGTTCGATTTTTCTAACCATTAGTGGGGTCAAGCTTTGACAATTAAAGCCTGGAAGGGTTGTGAACAAGCAAGCTATCGCATGTGAAACATCTACCATTGCCTGTATCTGTCTGACCCTTTTTTGACAATAAAGATGACATTGAGATAATTTGGAGTTCCAGTGTGCGATCAATTCATTGTCTTGTTCGTAAAACCTGGAAGCTGATTGGTTTCTATGAAGAGCTGCACCAGATTTTTGCACGCTCCAATTTTGATATATCCTCCTCTTGTGTTTTTTGTATATGCCATCAGCACTGTAGAAATCTCTGTATACAAATCTGTAAACACGTTTATATTTTTCCTCAGAAATATTCTAGATGCTTCAAATTATCGGCCAATTGAAGATCTTTTTAAAACCAACTTAACAGAGAAAAAACGTTGCAGAAGAGTATTGGAACAGGTAATTATTCGGAATGGAGGAGGAACACTTGACTACCAGTCAGAAACATGACTTCAATAAAAAGAGTAGATTGTGGGTTACCACTGGTTCTAGTTTTGCTTTTTGATGTCTCCTTATTGAATTTTATTTGAAGATAAAGATAATGTGCTATGTCTGATCCAAATATTAACATTTAGAAGCCATTTTGGTCAGTGGACATAAGCATTAAAGTAAGAATCCTCTTGGTATAAAGGGTTTTTCCTGCTTCAGTGGCAAAATTTTATTGTGCATGAGTGCTGTTTAGACTACCATTGATTAACTGTTTCAGAAAGTATTTTATGGTTCGTTGAGGCTTCTGGGAGACGATGAGCTTCCATATAAGTGTATGCAAGTCTAGTAACAAATTGACAAGAAGATAAGCTTTTTTTAATTTTTTTTTTTTTTTTTTTTACCACTTTAGCTCCAACAGGTTTTACCCCCTTCCTGACCAGGCCATTTTTTGCGATAAGGCACTGCGTTGCTTTAACTGACAGTTTCGCAGTCGTGCGACACTGTACCCAAATAAAATTGATGTCCTTTATTTCTTGGGGGGGGCGGCGGCTTTCTTTTGGTGGTATTTGATCACCTCCTGTGATTTTTTATTTTTTGCGCTATAAACAAAGACTGAAAATTTTGAAGAAAAACTATAGTTTTTCTACTTTGTGCTATTAAACTCCTCCAATAAATGTAAAACAAATGTATTCATCAATTTAGGCCAATATGTATTCTGCTACATATTTTTGGTAAAAAAAACAATCCCAATAAGCCTATATTGATTGGTTTGCACAAAAGTTATAGGGTCTGTAAACTATGGGTGGGATATATTTATGGACTCTTTTTTTTTTTTTGTGACACTAATATAGTGATTAGTGCTAAAAAGACATGCACGGTCACTGTATAAATGACACCAGCAGGGAAGGGGGTTAACCGGGGCAATCAAAGTGTTAAGTGTTCCCTATGATGTTTTCTAACTGGGGGGGGTTGGTGTGCTTAACTGAAGAAAGACAGAGATCCTTGTTCCTGCTTAGCAGAAACATAAGATCTCTGTCTTTCTTACTAGCAGAACGGCGATCTGCCTTTTTTACATCTTTTTTTTACGTCTCTACGAACGATCGCCAGGTTCCTGGCAGACATCGCGTCCACCGAACCCTCTGATTGGCTCCCGCTGTGTCCAATCACCGGGAGCAGGTGTCTGGCAGCGCACGCACCCCCCAGACACCGAAGAAGGAATCGCGTACAGGTACATGATTTTGCGCTCAAGGGTAGCCCTGCCGCAGTAAATGTGTGTGGGGCGGTCCTTAAGCAGTTAATTTAAGACCCCCTATTAAAACCTTTATTTGAATCTTGAATCCTGTACTGTACTGTGTCAAATCTTCTTAATCCTTGGTTCATCTTATAGGACTGAGAGATGTATCACCCTTATGGGAGGAGTGTTCCACATTTTTATGATCTTGCAAAAAACCTTTATGCGTAGAGCAGTGTTTTTCAGCCAGGGTGCTGCAAATAGTCTCCAGGGGTGCCGTTGCTAAATGACACAAAGCCCTTTACAGTCTGATCGTGAAAAGTTCACTCTGCTAACTTTTGTTTTACAGAGAGGACAGTGAGAGCACAGTGAGAGCACAGCCCGCACCTCCTCCTGGCTCCCTCATCCTCCATTTCAGTTTTGCCAGCAAGTGTACAGAATAACAGCATAGAGAAGGAGAGAGCTGGAAGGAGGTGGGGGCTGTGCTCTCTCCCTCCTCTCTTCACAGAAAAATGAGCAGACTGTGCAGGGCTGGATTACCTCCCCCGTTCTCCTCTCCAGGCCCCTTTCTCCTCTCCACGCTGCTTAAAAATTGTTTGTAAGGACAGTAATCAAACCCTGTACAGGCCTGCACAATCCCCCCTCTTCACGGGGGTGGTTTTACTACCTACTGACCCCTTATCTCTGCCTTACAAACTACATTTTAAGGCTTTTTCACAGTGCAGTAATGCGTGTGAAATCATGTGTTTTCTCGCACTGCACAAAAATCTGCTACCTTTTGCAGATGCACGCAGGAGCCATTAATTCCTAATGGCATCCTCCCACATCCACTAATTGCATGTATGTTTGCACCCACTAAAACGCATTGTACCACGTAGAAAAGAAGATAGTGGCACTTCCAGAGTAAAAACGGCTCCTTTATTGTACAAACATGACTACGAACGACATGCCACACACACAGGAGTGTGAAATGTGTCTGCTGACCACCTTCTGTGGATCGAGCGTGTGTGTGTGTGTGTGTGTGTGTGTGTGTGTGTGTGTGGCATGTCGTTCGTAATCATGTTTGCACAATAAAGGAGCTGTTTCTAACTTCTGGAAGTGCCGCTATCTTCTTTTCTACCTGCATATATGGGGTTTGCGGACCCAGGCAGGCACCCAGGATTTTATGGCAGCTGAAGATTTTAGGACAGCGGGGCTCACCCCAATTGCCTTTCCTACCACAGTACCATGCATTATGGTGGGGCGTACTTTAAAAATCATGCCAGCGCCATTTTTTGCATGTTTTCACAAGCATAGAGCAGTCCATTTAAAAAAAAAAAAAAAAAAGCAAAATACGTGGGAATATGCCAAAAAAAAAACATACCTTCAGACTGGTGTACAATTCTAAACGGTGCCTTGAATGCTTTTTTTTTTTTTTTTTTTTTTGATTTGGCTGTGGTTCCCTTTTGCATGCTTGGAGTATTTGCCAAGGGGTCAAGTTTGTGAATGCTGTCCAGTGTGCTGTGTATGTAAGGCTTTGCATTCTTCTTTGTATTTTTGCTCATCATTCTGTTCCCAGTTATCTTTCTAAAAAATATTTTACTAATTAGATGATATTAGTAACATCTGCATATAAATCTTGTTACAATTGATGCATTGACTAACCAGTGCTGGATATAGTGTGGCTTTATGTATGCTTTTGTGGGTTTCTTTCTTTAGGCAACGAAGAGTGGCTGCAAAGCTCCAAATGCTATGATTTCCTCCTGTGGGATGATCCCTGGAAACCCATACCCTAAGGGCAGACCTAGTCGCCATAATGGAATATTCCCGGTAAGAGAACATTGGTTATACTATATGTGCAGATCTTTAAACAGTTGGCAAACTGGGTGTGATTGGTGACTTTCCCAAATCATCCAAAGACAGGTTTAAAGTAATCAGAGATTTCTCCATAAACTGACAAGTATCTGCACCAACCCAGAACTTGGGTGTATTTTTCTGTTCTCTATACTACCATATATTGTATTAATGGCAATACAGTATGAATCCTATCTACACATTAATAGAGAAGTTTACCTATTGTGGAAACATATAAAATGCATATATTTCTGCAGGACAAAAAATGTGCATATTTTTATTTCTCCCCAGGAGTCTGCAAAGCATTACACCCCTGATCAGTTGGTCAGGGATTCAATGTCAGGCTCCTGAAGACAAGACCTGCAGCTTTCAACCACACTCTGCAGGGCTTGTGAATGAATTATAGGGAGCGCTCATCAGCTCCCTCACAGTCCATTGACCATTGCAGCTGACGGTACTTGTGTTTCTCTCACTCAGAGGTTGCTATGAATGAATGGGGCAGCCATGTGGGCAGAGCCCTGCATAGCTGTGCTATTTTCAAAATGTGACTGTCACAGGGAGGATGGGGGGGGGGGGGGGCGGCTTATCTGGAGCATGTTACACTTTACACCCGAATTATGGGTGCAACTTGTAACATACTCTGTAAAGTGAACTTATCCTTTAAAGCAAGGAAGGCGCTATCATTCAGGATACTGGATAATAACCCATTTTTGGAGACATTTATTGTATTCAGTGGGCTAATCTGACTAGTTCTTTCACTTGTTTTCAGCAGAATATAAATGGTGCAAAATCTACCCAAATTCATTCAAAGCCATTTCTGTTTCGAGGTTTCTGCTAACTGGTAGATACCGCCTTGATGAATAATGAAACATTGGCTTCTCCTCAACCACACCAAGGTCCTCTGCACCAAGTTGAAAAGAGCCTTATGTTAAGGCATAGGGGAATGGGGTCAAAACAGTGGAGAGGCACATGAGAAGTCCCGATGATGGTGAGAGGGTGAAATGAGTAGAGTGGAGGGAAAAGAAGGTTGGGTATTTGTGTGCATAGTAGAAGAAGTGCTTGGAGAAGTGTCTGGAAATTTGTGACAAGCTTGGTTGGAAAGAACTTTGTAGGTTAGTTCAAGTAGAACTATAGGCAACTTTTTATTTTTAATTTTTTTTTTTTTTTTTTAATGGAGAGTTATAACCTCTCTGTTTATTTTTTTTGCCTTCTGTGTCTCATTGGGGAGATTACCCTTCACTTCCTGTCCCATTGCCAAAACAGGATGTGGGAAGAAATCTCTGCAGATTAAGGGAATCCCTTGGGGACCCCCAGGTCACCAGATCTAGTATCCCCATTGGAAGATTTCCCCTCTTTTACTTTTCTGGGGACAATGCAAAAATATGGGATTTTCTTTTACGTTCACTCTCAATGATGATGGTAAACAGGAAAAATAGAGAGGGTGAGACACAGACCACAATAAAAACTGACTGGGGTTCTAATCCATCTCCACTCTATCCAAAACTAAAAAAAAAAAAGGTTTGGCCTTTTAGTTATATTTTCATAGAAATCATGAAAGAGAATGGCAGTAATGAACACTATTATTCCATTTAGGGAAAAGTAACAGGGTCTCTTTAAAGCTCTCCCCTTGTTTCCTTTGTAGCTCTCTCTCTCTCTCTCTCTCTCTCTCTGCTTTCATCGCCACCACAAAACACCATGTAAGCTCCTATGTCAAATGGTGTTGGAGCTTACATAGGGTTGCTGTTGTAATTCCCGCCATCATGACACCATGTTTAGGCCTGGCGATTGGCCATGCAGGCCCAAGCACTGCATCATGGTAGAAGTAGGAAATGGCAAAAAGGAGGGCACTGCGGTTAATACCATGCACAAAAACACCTTTATTAAAAGCACTCTTGCATGTCGGAAATCACCAGTGGATAGTAAAACAGCCGGTTGAGACAACAGAGCTGAAGATATACAGATGCAATGGATGGCTGCCAAGCATGCAGCAGCAGAGGCTCCAAGTTCCAGCAGGTAGTGTGGACTGGCTGTGTCTCCAGCTGTACTGTGAAGATGACAGCTGGTAGAATCCTATGATGCCAGGAGGGGATAAGCCCAACACGTTTCAAGGGACAAGGCCCTCTTTATCAAATGCATTTGGTATTAACCTCATGGATTTGGTATTCACCTCAGTGCCCTGCTTTTTGCTATTTCCTACTTGAGATGATCCTGCCCAGATCTTACAGGAGCTGTAGAGGTGAACCATCCATCCATCTATTCTTCATCCATCCATTCAGTCTTACTTTATCCGTCATCCATCTTTCATCCACCCCTCTACCATTTATAAACTATTGCTCTAAATTGTTATACCACAGACTCTTAGGCGGCGTACACACGGGCGGACTTTTCGATCAGACTGGTCTGGCGGACAATCCGACCGTGTGTGGGCTGCATCGGACTTCCGGCGGACCGTTTCGGTCGGAAATCCGACGGACTTTAGATTTGAAACTTGCTTCAAATCTGCCCGCTGCAACTCCGCAGGACCCAGTTCCTATTGGGAAGCCCGTTCGTCTGTATGCTGGTCCAACAACCAAATACGACGCAAGGGCAGCTACAGCACATGCCCGCAAGAATGTTCACTGGTTCTCCGCGACTGGGTGCTACATCTCGCGCTCACTGCAATAGGATAAACACTTTTTCCAATTGCAGCGAGCGCGGGGGGGGAGGCGACAATGTCCCTTGGGTCTGGTATGTATTTTAAGGGGAACCCCCAATGCCGAAAAAACAGCGTGGGGTCGCCCCAAAATCCATACCAGACCCCTATCCGAGCACGAAGCCCGGCCGGTCAGGAAAAGGGGTGGGGATGAGCGAGCGGTCCCCCACTCCTGAACCGAACCAGGCCGTATGCCCTCAACATGGGGGGGTGGGTGCTTTGGGGGAGGGGGGCGCTCTGCAGCCCCCCCCCACCCCAAAGCACCTTGTCCCTATGTTGATGAGGACAAGGGCCTCTTTCTGACAACCTTGGTTGTCGGGGTCTGCGAGTGGGGGGCTTATCAGAATCCGGGAGCCCCCTTTAATAAGGGGGCCCCCAGATCCCGGCCCCCCACCCTATGTGAATGGGTAGGGGTACGATGTACCCCATACTCATTCACATAGGGGAAAAAAGCGTCAATAAAAAAAAACAGTACACAGGTTTTTAAAGTAATTTTATTAGGCGACTTCGGGGGTCTTCTTCCGACTTCGGGGGTCTTCTTCCGACTTCGGGGGTCTTCTTCCGACTTCTCCGCGTTCTCTGGCCTCTAATCCCAGGGTTCGGCTTCTTCTGCCGGGCTCATCTGCTATCTTCTGCCGGGCTCATCTGCTATCTTCTGCCGCTCTTTTGCTAGCGGTGACCCGGTCTTCTGCGTCGTCGTCTTCCGATGTTGACATGACGCTCTCTCCCACTGTAATGCTGTGTGGACGGTGCGTAATGACTTATATAGGCATGGGGAGGGGTCACCGGTGTTTTCTGGTGACCCTGCCCCCTTATGACGTCAGTCCCTGGGCATGCTGGGACTGTGACGTCATAAGGGGCAGGGTCACAGATGACATCACCCGGTGACCCCGCCCCATGCCTATATAAGTCATTACGCACCGTCCACACAGCATTACAGCGGGAGAGAGCGTCATGTCAACATCGGAAGAAGAGGGAAGAAGACGACGCAGAAGACCGGGCCACCGCTAGCAAAAGAGCGGCCGAAGAAGCCGAACACTGAGAGAAGAGGCCGGAGAGAGCAGAGAAGTCGGAAGAAGACCCCCAGAGCTGCCTAATAATTTACTTTAAAAACCTGTGTACTGTGTATGTTTTTTTTGTGTGGGTTTTTTTTTTTTTTGACGCTTTTTTCCCTAGGTGAATGGGTACCCCATACTCATTCACATAGGGTGGGGGGCCGGGATCTGGGGGCCCCCTTATTAAAGGGGGCTCCCGGATTCCGATAAGCCCGCAGACCTCGACAACCAACGGCCACTGTTGGGAAGAGGCCCTTGTCCTCATCAACATGGGGACAAGGTGCTTTGGGGTGGGGGGGGGCACAGGACGCCCCCCTCCTCCAAAGCTCCCACCTCCCCATGTTGAGGGCATGCGGCCTGGTACGGTTCGGGGGGGGGGGGGGTGCTCGCTCGTCCCCACCCCCTTTCCTGACAGGCTGGGTTGCGTGCTCGGATAAGGGTCTGGTATGGATTTTGGGGGGACCCCTACGCAGTTTTTTTGGCGTAGGGGGTTCCCCATAAAATCCATATGCTCTGCGACTGAGCCTGCAAGGTGTCAATCTCGCCGATAAAAGCGGCGCGATTGACTTCCTTTTCTAGTCCCGTCGTACCCGAGTCATGTTCAAAATCAACGGACTTGTCCATGTGTGGGCAAGTCGGTTCATTCAGAAAGTCCGCCGTAACTCCGTCGAAAGTCCGTCGGGAAGACCGTCGGACCTAGTCTGCCGGAAAGTCCAGTCGTGTGTACGCTGCATAAGTGTGTTTATCTATTGACTAATTGCCAATACATTGAATGGAGGAGCGCTGGATGCTTTGTATATTTTTTATACAATTTTTTGTTTCATCATGGTAGAAGTTCACATTGTCCCTTTACCCAGAAGAATCTGGAAAAATACATTTTCATAGCCACTTTCACTGAAAAGTACATTGTTGTTATATTTTAGGGAACTCCAGTGAGAAAAGATGGAGAAGAAACAAATGAAGGAAAGGGGATTGCAGCCAGAATTCTTGGACCATGTAAACCAGTAAGTAAAAAAAAAAATGAAATCCTACAATAAACCATGTGACTAAAGGTTGCTGACTAGATTAAGCATTGGTTGTAATTGGGTATTCAAGAAGGTATTGGAAATATCTATGATATCTAATCATAGTTGCTCAACATCTCAGTTGGTTTTATACAGGAAAATTTGCTATACTGTATCACTTTCTTCTGCAAAGTGGTGGACAGGCAGCATGAGCCCGCTAAAGCGCATATAATCGTGTTTTTTGGTATTTGTTTCTTTTCATTTCTAGTTAGACCTGCAATAAGTTACTTGTCATTCAACATTAACAGCCACTTTGAAAATATGAATCGCTTTAAGCTTGGTACAATGCTGGTATGGTCCGGATCAACAGAAACCGGCTGACATTTGACCCGTGTGTACAGCAGCTTGTCTGACAAAAGCCGGGCTGAACGAGCATGCTGGAAAAACAGCAGCTGATCAGCATCCGACCAGGGCTTGCAGCCATTGGCTGTGAGCATAGACCACTGTGTTTTGGTGGGGGCAGTCCCGCTGTCAGAATAGCTGAGCAGGGAGATTGCTCTACCAATATTGCATGGTTAGTACAGTGAGCCCCTCATGGTGTGTGTTGGTTGTTGGTTTTTTTTTTTTTCCCTATTTTTTATAAGTGATCACATTCCCTCTGTACTCAACTGCATAAGAGCTGGGGGGAGGAGAAGCACTAAGCTTCCCAGTGACAGGCTGTGCGGGGGGGGGGGGGGGGGCATGTCTGATCATTGGAGGAGAGCAAGGGTGAGTTCTCAGCATGGCGAGAGAACTGACCACAGTGTGTTCTGCTTAGTGTGGTCAGTTTTTAGTAGAAAATCAGAGGGACTGGCAGGAACACCAGGGATTTCGCATAAAGGAAGCATTACAAAGAGAACAAGAGACTCTCTCATATGACTCTCTCATATAAGTACATGGTACAGCAGGAACTCTGTAAATGCGTTTAAAGCGCCCCCTATTGAGATTTTTAAGTACCGTAGTTTGCCGCCATTCCACGAGCGTGCGCAATTTTAAAGTGACATGTTATCTATTTACTCGGTGTAACATCCTCTTTCACATTCTACAAAAAAATTGTGGTAAATTTGCATTTTTATGTTTTTTTTTTTCTTTCCATTAAAGTGTATTTTTTACAAAAAAATTGCACTTGCAAAACCGCTGTGCAAATACCATGTGACCTAAAAAATTGAGACGATTGCCATTTTATTCCCTAGTGTCTCTGCTAAAAAAAATTATAATATTTGGGGGTTATAAGTAACTTTTCTAGCAAAAAATACTGATTTAAACTTGTAAACAAAGTGCCAGAAAAAGCCTGGTCGGCAAGTGGTTAATAAGGTTCAAAAGTACAATGATCTTACAGTTGCAGATAGCAACAAATCAAAGATCAGATTTCAGCAGTTTGAGGCGATCATGTTAAAAAGATGATTGATGGTTGGTTTGAGTTGGCACAGTCTACTTATTTCTACGATAATAAAGGCAAATATTTTGTTCTTTTTATCATTTTGGTTCTTGCAACGCCATTCAGCTCATTGCTTACAAGCTGTATAGTACTTTTTGTTTTACAGATGAGTTAACTACTTGCTAACCAGGCAAATTCCGACATTTCTCTCCTACATGTAAAAATCATAATTTTTTTGCTAGAAAATTACATAGAACCCCCAAACATTAATTATGTTTTTTAGCAGAGACCCTAGAGAATACAATGGTGGTCATTACAACTTTTTATCTCGCACAGTATTTATTTGTGCAGCAATTTTTCAAACGTGTGTTGGGTTTTTTTTTTTCCAAAAAAAAAAAAAAAAGAGTGCTTTAAAAAAAAACAGTAAAATTAGCCAATTTGTTTTGCATAATGTGAAAGATGAAGTTAGGCCAAGAAAATGGATACGTAACATGTCGCGCTTCAAAATTGCGCACGCTCATGGAATGGCGCCAAACTTCGATACGTAAAAATCCCCATAGGCGTCGCTTTAAATTTTTTTACTGGTTACATATTTTGAGTTACAGAAGAGGTCTAGGGCTAGAATTTTTTTCTGTCGCTCTAACGTTCGCGGCAACACCTCACATGTGTGGTTTGAACACAGTTTTCATATGTGGGTGGGACTTGCGTATGCGTTTGCTTCTGCGTGCAAGCAAACGGGGACAGGGGCACTTTAACAATAATTTTTTTTTTTTTAATTTTACTTTTAAATTTTTTAGTTTGACACTTTTTAAAAAAAAAAAAAAATTTTTGATCACTTTTATTCCTATTACAAGGAATGTAAACATCCCTTTGTAATAGGAATATGGCATGATCGTCCTCTTTACAATAAGACCCCACATCTCGCCTCTAGGCTGGGAAGCCTGAAATAAAAATAACAAAAATATAAACAACTCGGCGTCCCAGCCGAGGCGGCGCCGTTTGTTTGAATGCAGAGGCCAGGCGTGACGTCATAACATCGCGCCCGGTCTCCGAACGATCATAGAGACTCCGGCGACCATCTGGTCCGCCGAAAATCTCTATGGTGAACAATCGGGGCCCACGAATCCTGTCTCCGACTCGCTGATCGCAGCAATGAGTCGGTAGAAGAATCGGAGGGAGGGGGGAGACGTCCCCTCTCACCGCCTGTAAGAACGATCAAGCGGCTAATCAGCCGCTATGGTCGTTCTTATGGTGTAGGGAATCGCCGGCTGAAAAAAGCCAGTATCTGAATGATGCCTGTAGCTGCAGGCATCGTTCAGATATCCCCGCACAAAGCCCAGGACGTCATATGACGGCCAGCCGACGGCAAGTGGTTAAAATAGTTTTGCTCAGTTGCATGTGGATAGGAAAGTAGTATATAAATGCTTAGTATAAAATTTTGATTTGTATATTTATCTGTAAAATACATGTGGTTGAAATATGTTCTACATATGATATAGTCCCTTGCATCTCTAATGTTGTATTTGTTTTCCCTCTTACAGGCTCCTTCTACATATAATCCGCACAAGCCAGTACCATACCCGATACCACCTTGCCGGCCTCACCCATCTATTGCTCCAAGTAAGGATAACTGATTCCAGTGTAAGCCGCAGTAAAACAAATGGGATTTCATTGTTTATACTAGATCAACTAACAGAAGTTAATCTACAATCTGTATTGTGTATTTCTCTGAACACGTTTTGATTATTGGCAATTTTGTATCTCTACTGATCAGTAGGAGTTGCACTAAGCATCTTGCTTAGGCTTTTGGTTCATTGCCTTCCTCTTCTCCTCTTGTCGCTCTATGAGTTTTCTTAAATGGCACTATACCTCTCCCACTTTATCTTCATTTTTATTCATTCTGCATGCTGTTTTTACTCGATGTGTTCGTCCTGCTAAAATCCTCATATGTTTTTTTTTTTTTTTTTTCTCCCTCCCCCCCCTGCTCCATGGTTGCCATACATAATATTTATCCGCCGTTCATACCAGTACAATTTCACAGTTCCAAATCGCCTCATAAGTCGCACCCCATTGCTGATAATGGAACTGTTCATATCGCTATGATTCTGAAAGCTTCCTGCGCTATTTTCTGATATCGTTACCGAAATCTATGCAAGTCGCAAATGAAATCGGCCGTGCAAATCGCTGTGATCTGTGGCTTTGAGGTAGCTCGATTTCAAAGCCCCACCAGTGTGAATCAGGGCTTAATGCGCTTGTGTTGCCTTGCTGACAGAGTAAGCTCACTAAGAGCCCATTCACACAGGGACGACTTGTCGCCTCCCGTTCTGTGTTATGGAACCGTTCTAAGGGGAGCGACGCAAGTCGCTCCGACTTAGAAAAAAGTTCCTGTACGACTTCGGGGGCGACTTGCATAGACTTCTATACAGAAGTCGTTTTGCAAGTCGCCCGGGCAGTCGTTTGCAGGTCGCCTCGCTGAGGCGACCTGCAAGTCATGTTGCCCCTGTGTGAATGGGGTCTTAGCCTTCGTTGATTTAACAGTTAAAAATCACATGACAAGTCACACCCCAGTGCCGGAAATAGAACCATTCAAATCATTTGCAGCGACTTCGAAAAAGGTTCCTGCACTATTACTTTGAAATTTCATTGCAGTCTTGCAAAGACTTCTGTTAAATGAAGCCGCAAGCTGCAATGATCTGCGGCTTTGAAATCACGCAATTTCAAAGCTGCACTGGTGTGAACCTGGGCTAGGAGTAAGCATGCAGTAGCATCTTTCAGTTCCAGTCTTCAGGATGTTAATACCATATATACTTCAGTGCTCTTCTACTCCTGGTTGGGCAGCTGGAAACATTGCATGGAATTGAGATTGAAGTCCTTAAGAGAATTTTCATTTAGGGCCTGTGTTGAAGGCCTTTTGATTGTTTCAAATTGGTTTTGCATTCCTATACAAGCTTATGGAAATGCAAAGCCACTTCAAGCCGGTCAAAAGGATGTCAAATACAGGTCAAACGCACTTCTAAAATTCTGAATGATCTTAGGAACATTTCAAACTGATGTCCTTGATACAAGACCAAAGCCCATTAACGCAGACCTATAGACAGGACGTTTTGGTGTATCTTTAGCTCAACATCTGTATGCATGCACAGGTTTACACAAGTACCTTCCACATACAGCTATGTACAGCCATTCATGTCTGTGGGGAGACTGTACACAACCCCTGTGGCTCCTAAGTGGGAAATATGCCCAAACTTTATGTCCCAAGGCGGCTGTGTGAATGAGCCCTAGCTCTAAAGTGATGAACTGTAAAGACATTTAAAGCGTTTGTCTATTGATAATTTTGGTCGTCTTACGTGGTTTCATGGGCGCATGCAATTCTGAGGCTTGACATATTTGGTATCCATTTACTTGACACAACCTAATTTTTTATTTTGTATATCAAAAAATGGGAATTATATTTTGTTTATATAGATTTGATAAACCATTGCGCAAATATCAGGCGACATAAATTGCAGCTACCATCTTCTCTCTTGTTTTTTTTTTTTTTTTTTTATTGGGTAGGACTTTGCTTTCATTAAAAAATATTAATATTTCGGGGGGTTTTTTAGGTAATTTTTAAGTCAAAAAATCATACTTCTCATGGATGCTCTGACAGAAGGGTTAAAGCTGAACTCCAGCCTTACCTTCAGTTTCTGTGCAGGCTCCTCTCTTGTACTGTTATTTCTAACTTAGATGTTTCATTTCTATATTTTACATTTTTGATTAAAATTTAGATTTTACATTGTCTAACACTTAGCTGCAATATGTCAGACAGAGCCCACCTCATTTTCTAGCTGAACCTCTAGCATCACCTACCCTGTTTCCCCGAAAATAAGACCTAGCGTGATGGTCGGTGATGGCTGCAATATAAGCCCTACCCCCCAAATAAGCCCTAGTTAAAGTCCTTGTAAGTCTTATTTTCAGGGTAGAGCTTATTTTCAGGGAAACAGGGTAGGGCTTATTTGGGGGGTAGGGCTTATATTGCAGCCATCACTGACAATCACGCTAGGTCTTATTTTCGGGGAAACAGGGTAGCACTTTCCTTCCCTGGTTGTCCCTGGCCCACCCCTTTAGTTTGTTGGATTACTGTTCTTTCAGTCATGGAAGCCCAGCATCATATGTGGGTGTTACCTAAGGCAATCTGCATGAAAATGTAGTCCTTACAGCTGACCACTGCCCATGATTGCCTGAGCAATAGCAGGCAATGTCTGCAAAATGTATCATGCATTGTCTTTTTCTATCAGTGTATCCCTAATGGACAGATGCTGTGGTTTACTGGTTCCGATATTGTGGGTTTATTTAATATTGTCTCACAGGTCAATTAGTTTAAGCGCAGCTCCCTTTGCTTTTTAATGTCAAACTGCAGCAAGCAAAGGCAGCAGACTGTTCGCTTGCATAAAAAAGGGAATGTACTCCAGAGATAAAACGATAATCCTACTGCTTTATAAAAATCTGTTCTGGTCACCAGTCCTCAAAGGATGTGCTGGAGAGAGTCCAGAGAAGGCCAACTAAATCAATAAGCGGATTGGAGGACCTCAATTACGAGGAATGACTACAAGCACTAAATTTATTCTCCCTAGAGGGGAGATGATATAGTGGTATACAAATGCCTCAATGGTGATCCCAGGGTTGGAAGAAAACTTTTCACTCTCGGGGAGTGTAAGAGGACACGGGGCCACACAATGAGATTGGAGGAGAAGCGGTTTAACCTTAAGCTGCATAGGGGGTTTTTCACTGTCAGGGCAATAAGGATCTTCCACAATTGGTGGTGTCAGCGGGGAGTATTGATGTTTTTAAAAGACTCTTGGACGTGTATTTTGGTGAACACAACATACAGGGATATGGGAAATGTCAATGCCAACATTGACAGGTGTACACCTAAACAGGTTGATCTGGATGGACAAGTGTCTTTATTCAAACCTACCTACTGTATTTGCAGAACTCCTCCCAGGAGTCGGTTGAGTGCTTTTGAGAGGCGTATTGAGGCTGAATGCAGTGACATTTTCAAAAAGCTATGTACAGCACCCTGCTGACCCCTCCCACCAGCCTTGATTCACCTGCATTACATAGAGAAGCACATAGACCCAAAGATTACATCACTGGGTCTAAAATAAGGTATGTAAATCGCTTTATTAAAGGCTGATGTCCATGTTGCAAGTCTGAGAGCATGATGTCGTCATACCGCCCCTCCCACTCAGCCAGTTAGTTCATTCGCAGAACACAAAACTGCCTATGAATGGCTGGGCTCCGCTCAGCCAGACTGTTTTTTGTTCCTGGGTGTGAGACAGGAAGTCTACATCTCTCAGCCCGGGCATTGTGTACTGTATGTAGCTGAAGTTACAGTGCTTAGAGACACTGCGGCACCTAGGGAAGCAAATGGTTCATTTGGTCCAAGCAAGATGAAACCTGGACATCCACTTCCATGTTGAAAAGAGGGAGGAACCAGGGAAGGCAAACTAAGATTAAACTTCAGATATAAAGTTTTTAAAATACATTCCGAATTAGATTAGGCTACTATTGACTAGATTGAATAAAAAGTAATATGACTTATCTTTGACATGTAATGCACATTTTTTTTTTTTTTTTTTTTTTTAGCAGGAACCTTGGGGGGTAGTAATTTGTCTATCCTTTTTATAGTCTTAGGCCTTGTTCACACGAGTGTACTACCTGTGCAAGGACCGTGTTTGCCCGCACGGGAATGCACAGGTGTTTTATGCATTGTGCAGGCAGTCCGATTCCCATCAGTTGGGATGCAGCAGCTGCACGGACACAGCCGCTGCTCCCAATTTAACATATGTGCTGGTGCACAAGCACTAATGCCAAGTTGATAGTAGGAATGAGCTCGATGTTCGGGTCAAACATAAGTTCGACTTGAACATCGGGTGTTCGGCCGTTCGCCGAACAGCAAACATTATGGGCCGTTCGCGGAACATTTGAGTGCCGCGGAATGCCCCATAATGCACTGCGAGATCGCAGTGCATTGCTGTATGATGATTTGCCAAAGCATGCACCTGACCTGCATGCTTTGGCCAATCACAGCACGCTCTGCTGAGAGAGCCATAATTGGCCAAAGGCAAGTTGCCTTTGGCCAATCATGGCTCAGGGGGACTAAGTCCACGACCCATACTATATAAAGCTGCTTACACGGCGGCTGCGTGTAGTGTTGTTGGCATGGACAGAGAGATAGGTTATTTAATTAGTGGCAGTGTATTTGAGATAGAGAGAGAGATATATAGATATTCATTCTCTCTCTCTGCGCTATGCTCTCAAGTGAGTGAATACTAGCAATAAACCTTGATAATGCGAAATTATATATGTGTGTGACTCCGTACATAAAGAAAATTGATTGCTTAATTGATTTAGATCATCATGTTTTAAAGAGTCCACTGTTTTTAAGGTGATTTTCAAATGTGAAATTAACTCACGATACACCCAAGAGTCGTGGTTAAGAGAAAGACCTCCACCTCTGCACACACTGCCGCTTACCGACTCCAGATCTCCGATTACATTAGATCACACTCTCTTGTGGCTTAATTTCCAGCCCAGGCTTTTTGAGAGATGGAACGATGATCCCAGCGTCTTCACAGAATGTAATCTTTCCGGTGGCACATGTTGCCCATTGATCCCCAAAAAGACATAAAAGTTTCCATAGTGTAAAATCCTAAGTTACTTTATTTAAATAAGAAATTATTGCACTTACGGTTAAAACAATAGGAGATTGCAGTATAAATGAGCCGGCCGGCTCTCGATAGCAGCCCGTCACTCCGGAACCTGCGTGAGCGCAGTGACATCAGCACATCGCTCCTAGCTACATGTTGCGTCACCCCTGAATTCGTCCTGGGGCCTGTTGAATGCCACTATGTGTCTTATTCACACAAGAAAGGAAGCCTATCTCTATCATATACATACTCTACATTTAGCATAGACTATATATTCAGTGTTTACTCGTGCAGGCAGTGTATTAATATATGTACAGTCTTGTGTGTGTCTCTGTGTCTCTGTGTCTCTGTCTCTCTCTCTCTCTGTATATGTGTGTGTCTGTGTCTGTGTGTATATATATATATATATTGTATATAAAATATAATTCTCTGCATCCAGTGTAGCCTATATCTACAGTGCATTCTGTGGTGTACTGTTTCTAATACACTTCAGGCAGCGCACACAGTATCTAATACAGTGTGTACGGTTCCTACTACACTTCTGGTGGTGTACACCATACAGTTCCTAAATACAGTGCAGGTGATGTACGCAGTTTCTAATACAGTCTAGTGTGGTGTTGCAAGACAAAATACACATGTCCCTGAAGGCCACCAAGGAGAGGCAGACACTCAGAGGCCACAAAAATAGGGCAAGCAGCCTCTGTGTCTACAGTCAACAGTGGTGGTCGTGGACATGGTGCATCCTCTGCAGGTGGTCGTGGGCCACGTGTGTGTTTTTTTTTTTTGTTTGTTTTTTTGTTTTTTCTGCTGCTGGCCATGTTATTGAGCCACAACATGCAGAAGTAGATATGGCGCTGTTCAAAATGAACTAAATAAATAAATTGGTTGATGAATATACACGTGAGGATGCACCTAGCGTGTATGCTACATAACTTTACTTGTGTCCTTTCACAAAGAGAAGGAAAAAATATGAAAATATAATAATCAAACAAACATAAATAAAGTGTCAATTACCTCTGTGAAAGTATTTCGATTGCTAAACCAATAAATTTTCCACACGGAAAATATGTTTAAAATATGGATATTCCTATTGATATTTCAAAGTGCTTCTGTGCAAAAAACTTTAAACATTAAAACTTTAAACATTAAAACTTAAAACATAATACTGCATAGTCCCAACTTTAAATAACCAAAAAATAAAAGTGCTTCTGTGCTGGTGAAGACAGTAATTGTTTTGATATTTTAACTTTGCAAGGTGACCACAGCTTTATCCGTGCTCTTATTGTGGCTGCACTCACTGGAAACCGCCCCCCCCCCCCCCCCTTGGGGTATGGAACATTCACAGTATCTGCCACTGTGCAGCACTGGAGGCTGGATAATCCCAGATATGTTCATGGTTTCCACTCTTAGATCAACAAGCGATGCGGCCCAGGTGCCTACAGCATATTGAGTGGCTGTTAGTCAAAAAGTTTCAACACAATTACTGTCTTCACCAGCACAGTTTAAGTTTTAATGTTTAAAGTTTTTTGCACAGAAGCACTTTGAAATATCAATGGGAATATCCATATTTTCAACATATTTTCCGTGTGGAAAATGTATTGGTTTGGCAATCGATATACTTGCACAGAGGTAATTAATTGACACTTTATTTATGTTTGATTATTATTTTTTCCTTCTTTGTGAAAGGACACAAGTAAAGTTATGTAGCATACACGCTAGTTGCATCCTCACATGTATATTCACCAACCAATTTATTTATTTTGTTCATTTTGAACAGCGTCATATATACTTTACCTAGTGGTAGTAATTAGTAGAGGCAGCAGTTCTTTTAGTTTTTGTTTCTTGTTTTTTGCTTTTTGTCAGCACCCACTTCCTTTGCACGGAATCGCCCACATTTTCTACAACATGCAGAAGAGTTGGTGGAGTGGATAACAAAGCTGTCCGCATCCTCTGTCACCCAAGCTCAGTAGTCTGCCTTCCAACGCGGCCTATTCCACTGGCTCCTTGTCCCCACAGCCACTCCTTCCATAGCCCCACCATCATGCATGGAGGAGTCCCCAGAATTATTCGACCACAATGTCTGGTACATGCTGCTGGAGGATGTGTAGCGTTTTGAAGGCTCCCATGTTGAGGAATGAGGAAGGAAGTAACGTGAGCCTAGATAGAGGGGGTGCCACAGCAGAACAAGAAACTGACAGTCCTGTTCCCCCAGCTGTAGGATACTGCCAAGTTTCAAGTGAAGAGGTGGGAGGGGATACTGAGGTCACTGCCTGTACTTGGGTGCCTGAGAGGAGGAGTAGGCACAACTCCAAGGCAGGATGTCTTCTAGGGGGCAGCTTAATGACAGCCACCCTATTGCATCATACTGCAGAGCTCCGCAGGTACAGGGCACTGCTGACTCCTCGCTGACTTTTAAAAGTTCCTTGGTGTGGGCCTTTTTCGACACGTGTGCAGCAGATTGCACCGTTGCTGTTTGCAACCTATGTCTGTAGCGGATCAAGCGTGGCCAGAACAGCAGCTACTTGGGCACCACATGCTTGACCAGACATATGACGATCTGCCATGCAGTCCGTTGGCAAAAACACTTGAAAGACCCACATCAAAGAAAAAGGCGGACTTCTTCTCCTTGCTCCTTATCTGGGATCTCCAACCCTATTATGCCTCCAGCCCTCTCAAAAACCTGCATGAGAGGAATGAAGGTGTAGCAATAGGTGTCCGAAGTACTTACAGCCAATCTGCTAGCAGTACACCTGATTTTAGCAGGCAAATTTCCCTACCCCCCAAAAAAAAAGAAATTCGGTCCCAGCCATCCACATGTTCAGTGTCTAAATGCTAGCTTGGCCAAATTTCTAGCACTGCAACTGCTGCCTTTTCATCTGGAAGACATTGACCCCCTTTCGTGAATTTGTGAAATGTGCTGTACCTCAGTGACAGGTTCCAAAAAGCCATTTCTTTTCATGGAAGGCCATTCTGGCTCTCTACCGGCATGTGGAATGCAATGTTTTGGCCTCGTTGGACAGGGCGGTCAACAGTAAGGTTCATATTACCGCTGACTCATGGTCCAGCAGGCATGGACAGGGTTTTTGCCTTTCCTTCACTGCGCAGTGGGTAACTCTGCTGGCAGCTGGGAAGGATGCAGAACAGGGTTCAGTGTTGTTGGAGCTTGTTCCGCCACCCCGCCTCCAAAATGCTAGTGGCGATTCTGCTACAGCTCTCTCCTCCACCCCCTCTTCTTTCTCTAAGGACTCATGTGCAGATTTGTCCTCTGAACCAGCGGTGCTCCATAAGTGTTCAAGGGGCTATGCAAGCAGTCAGGCTAAAAGACGCCATGCAGTGCTTGAGTTGGTCTGCCTAGGGCACAGGAGCCACACTGAGACAGAGATTCTCTCAGCTCTGCAGGGGCAGGCTCAGAGGTGGTTGACTCCACTCTAGCTTCAGCCAGGAATGGTTGTATGCAACAATGCCACCAACCTTTTCTCCGCCCTCCGACAGGGACACTTGACCAATGTTCCATGTTTGGCACACGTCCTGAATTTGGTAGTGCAGTGGTTCTTGAGCAGTTACCCAGGTTTACAATATCTCCTGAGGCAGGCCAGAAAAGTCTGGTCATTTCCGCTGGTCATACAATGCCGGTGCTCGGCTGGCTGACATTCAAAGGGAATGCGACATGCCCACCAGGTGGGACTCGACGTTGGCAATGCTGCAGCAGTTGTACACACAGCAGTGGACCATCAATGAGTACCTCTGCAAGTATGGCACCAGGACGGGGTCCGGGGAGCTTGGCTTCTTTTCACCACGCCAGTGGCTACTGATCCAGGATGCATGCACTGTACTGTCGGCATTTGAGGAGGCCACAAGGATGGTGAGCAACGACAATGCATGCATCAGTGACACTGTCCCTCTAGTCTTCCTACTGGAGCATATGCTTCGTGGAATCATTGACAGGGCACTTGAGGCAGAACAGTGGGAGGAAGAGGAGGACTTCCCTTCCTCATAAGGCTCCACTTTATCCAGATAGTATACCTGCGGGCCCGCTAAACACACAGGAAGAGGATTGTGTCAGCATGGATGTAGAGGATAACACTCAGCAGTCTTCAAGGGATAGTTTTCAGTCCCCAGAAACCCAAGGAGTTGCATGTGGGTGGCTGGGAGGAGGTAGTTACGGATCATGTGATCCTTAGTGACCCAGAGGACCCAGAATTGAATGCCTCTGCAAATTTACGCTGCATGGCCTCCCTGATTCTGCAAAGCCTGCGAAAGGACCCTAGGATTCGTGGTATCAAGGAGAGGGATCGTTGCTGGTTGCCAACCCTTCTTGATCCATGTTACAAGGGTAAGGTTGCAGAACTCCTCCTGCCTTTGCAGAGGGAGCAGAGGATAAAACATCTTCAGGAGACCTTGAAAAAAAGGTTTGTGTGATCATTTCCAGACCCTGGGAGGTTACCATTTCCTGGTGCTGGACAACGTGTTGCTGAGGCTTCGATCAGTCAGAGGAAGAGCGGTGGAGAAGGTGGCCGGCTGACCGATTCCTTTTAAACAATTTCTCAGTCCTCAGCGCCAAGGTCTGATCGGTTCAAGCAACCATTCGCCATCGTCTTCATTACATGGTTCAGGAATATCTAGGGGCAAGAGCAGACTTGGAGACCTTTCCAACAGAGCATCCACTGGGTTACTGGGTCTTGAGTATGAACCACTGGCCAGAACTTGCTCAATATGCAATTGAGCTACTGGCCTGTCCTGCATCCAGCATGCTTTCTGAATGCACATTCAGTGCTGCTGGAGGGTTTGTAATGGATCAGAGTGCGCCTGTCCACAGACTCTGTTGATGGGCTCACGTTCATAAAAATGAATCGGTCTTGGATCAGCAGCTATCAAGCACCTGATGCTGATGTAACTGATTGAATTTGCTATGGATGTGGGGTCCCTTGAAGACTGCCTATGCTGACTATCCTATTCCTTCTCAATCTTGATGATTCTAGCTTCCAACAATATGTTTGGTTTAGGACACCACCACCCAAGGCCCAATTTGTCTGCCCCTGTTTAACAGGGGCATGTAATTACATATTTCACAGCAGGGCCCGTTCCTGCGCCCAACAAGAGTATCTGTGAGGGCTTACAGTGTTCTGGCACCACCAAAACCAAAGGCCCAATTTTCTGCAGAGTATATAGGGCAGGCCATATAGTGTATATATTGTTCAGAGCATATAGTCCCTGGGGGACCCCCACGCCATTAAAAAAAAAAAATGGGTGCGGGGTTCCCCTTAATATCCATACCGGACCTGAAGGGCTTGGTATGGATTTTGGGGGTGACATTGACACCCCTCAGGCACGATATTTAAAGGAATATTTTTTTTTAATTGTTTCACTTTAGGCATTATTAGAATCGCTGCTCCCGAAAAAACGGCCCTTTTTAAAACTTTTTTTTGTTTTTGCATTGATACATGCATGTCCCCTGGGGCAGGACCCTTGTCCCAAGACTCTTTTTATGGCAATAACTTGCATATATAAGCCTTTAAAATTGGCACTTTTGATTTTTCACGTTCGTGTCCCATAGACTTTGAATGGTGTTTGAACAAATTTTTTACCTGGTCACATGTTCTGCTGCGAACTGAACCGGGGGGGTGTTTGGCTCATCCCTAGTTGAGAGTAGCATCTGTGTCCGTGCATTTGCTATGTCCCAATTGAAATGAAAAGGACTGCCTGCACGGAACACCTGCGCATCCCTGTGCGAGCAAACACTGCTCTCGCATGGGTCTGTGTGAACCAGGCCTTATTGAGGAAGAGCTAAAAGTATTGGGAATTCCTATTGTGCAGGGCAGTTAAATATTGACCTTCTCCAGAAGTTTTTAAAGCGATTAGCGCTAGCAATAGGGCAAGTGACTGTTCAGTGGTAGTGGACATGCTGTACTGTATATATTATGTAAAACACCTTATATGTGTATTTCCAGAAATCAGATCAGTCAGCTGTAGATTGCACACTTTTCTCTTCTCTTTACCAATGGCACCGTTTCTATCTTTGGAATGGCAAATGTGATTAGTGGGTCCTGTGGACTCTTCCTGTAATTCACTCTTTACTGAGGTATGGACTTTTAGTTGGAGAGCTAAAGGAATTGTAGGTGGACTACAAGTGCAATGATCGCCTAAATGTTGCATTGAGAGTAGTTTATTCATTCACAGCTGCTGTAAGGGAGGGGGTTCCCATTTAGTCAAGGTCAAGCTAAATGTTACAACTGAAATACAGATGTAACATGGTCCAGAAGGTGAAGTTAGCCTTTAAGCCATATAGCCTGGTCCCTGCCTCATCCTGTTCCAGAAAGAAGAGCAGTACATTGATGAGATCATCCCCCCGCTCGCCCCTTTTGTGTAAGTATGTTCAGTGCTGTAATTGACAGCACTGTGCAGTACAGCCCTAATTGGCTGACATTCGCGCCTTTGAGTGCTCCTCAGCAGGGGGTGGTTAAGATGGTACTGATACTTCTGCTAATGCCTAGTACACATGGGCCCAATGTTGGGAGACATCGGTCAGTTCAATAAAAACCGTTCGACATTCGTCCCATGTGTGTCAGTCGGCTTCTGTTAGATGGGCATGCTGGTAAACCAGTAGCCAACCAGCTCCCGTTCAGCACTCTCAGCCAGTGGCAAAGAGCACTGATCAGAGTGGTCTGGCGGGGGGCCGTCTCCCTGTCAGAACACGACAGCTCAGCAAGGGAGATCTCTGTACTAACGTTGGATCGTTGGTACAGCGGCTCCGACAAAACTGTTAGTCTGTACCACTAAGTTTAGAATTAAATAGTGTATTTTAAATATGTCTGGAGTTTGGCTTTAATCCTGTTGAAACGTGCAGGGGGTGATGACTGTCTCAGTTTCTTTAGAGGCGTTGTAGGAAAGTTTAGAAGTGTTTTGCTAATGGTTCTCCTCAATGGAGAACACAGGGCTAGTAAGAGGCTTTGAGCATTTGTAAATGAAAAGATTTCCTTCCAGTGGTAAAACTTTAGAATTTCAGAGCTCATATTTGCCATTTAAAAGGGATCTCTCCCAACACTATTGAACAAGCAGAAGGCTTGAAGGATGATCACATTTTATGTTTTGTATATTTTTTTTTCTTGTATCTTTTTTTTCTTTTTATTTATACCAAAATATATCAGATGTTTTATTTTCCTATTTTTGCTTCACCATGATGCATAACTGCATGCTCCTGACATCATGATGAAGCCATTATGCATGTTCCCACTGTATCATATACCAGGACAACAAGGAGAGGGGAAGGCAAGTCTGAGTAGTGTTTTGTTTCAAGATTTGAGACCTGATACAGAGTGTTAAAAAAAAGGCAGTTATGTAAGATATGCCAATTTTAAAGCCTGTGCTTAAAGGAAACCTGCGCTGAAAAATACAGAGCTTGGCACGACTCGCTTCCCTATGAAACTACTGGTTGCTTGTCTGATCTCAATCATGGATGTGGAACAAGCATCCAGCTAACAAAGTCAAGAGAGTCAAAACTTCTGTTCTGCAGACTTGTTCTGGTTTAGTGACTAGTGAGTATTAAAGTGGTTGTAAACCCTCATATATACCCAGTGAAGTGACTGGCCTCAGATGATACACAGAGATGAAACAAAGCTCCCTACATAAGTTTTCTATGTTATCTGCCGTATTCTTTTCTCTACAACCATTCAAAGTGCAGAATTTATAAAGCTTGTCTGAGCATACAGAAACAAAGGGGGTGGAAAGCTGAAGTTACTCTGCAGAGCTCAGTGAGGATAACTCTGAGAGCTGTCAGTCAGCTGGAGGTCCCTCCTCTGTCACTATTTTTCGCTTGGTGTCAGGAAAACTTGTCATGTGATTCATGCAGATATCAAAGGAATGAAGCAGCAAACAGAAATGACACTTAGTACTCTGGGTTAAGTAAAGTACACACTATAGAGGGATTTGCTTTGCTCATATTTCATGTCTGAGGTTTACAACCACTTTTAAAGTGCTTGTAAATGAACACACTTGTAAAACAACCCATTCAGTTTAAAATTGAAATGAAGGGCAAAACATTTGCAAATAGACACAAAAACACCATTATAAATCTTTTTTATATATATATATATATATATATACTGGGGCAGGAGATACAGCAGCACACTGATCTTCCGAGTGAAAGGCTGTGCAGCAGAAGGGGCGTGTCGGGACAAGTCTGATCATTGGAGGAGAGCAGGCTGAGCTCCCAGCACATCTAGAGAACTGACCATGTTTACTGTGGTCAGTTTTTAGTAGAAAAGCAAGGGGACTAGCAGTAACACCAGGGATTTCACATAAAGGAAGCAATACAGAGAACAGGATACTTTTTCTTACAAGTACATGGTACAACAGGCACATATCAGGAATATGAAATGCTGGGGGAAACAAACGCTTTAAGGCCTTGGATCAACATATCAGGTAGGCAACTAGCATTTTCAAAAGCAGGAATTACCAATGGCAGCCGGTGTATTTTTTTTTCAGTGCAAGTCTCTCTTAAATCGAAAAGAATAGGTACCTAATATTCTTGCATACTTTCTAACTGTTTAAAGCAGCCCTGTCACAAAGTTAAACAGTAGAAAAGAAAGTTCCCCTGTAAAGAAGGGATACAGTATTATACTTGCCTCACCCACATTGCTAATCATCACCTTCTTTAACATCTACAGTGCCCAGAGAAGTTTTCATCCTATACTCTTCTAGGGATATTGGATTCCTGGTCCGTGCCAAGAGCGGTTGGGTTCTTTTAGTCTGCCCCTGTGTCATTACAGGGAAGAGTGGTGATATAGGGGTCATTAGAAGGAACCGAAGCACTCGCAGGGACCAGGAATCCAACGCTTGTGGAAGTGTCATATATTGCGGCTTCTGTAGGCACTGCAGCACTGGAGAAGTTAGTATAATGTCCCTTCCTTTAAAGTGGAACCACTTTTGTGACAACTTTTACCCACTTCAATCACTTTCTTACGATGCCCAGAAGAAAAAAGTGCCTGAAAGGTGCGATTGTGTGGTCAGTGGCATGAGTCTTCTGTCCCAGAGAAGGATCTTTCAAAGCCCTGTTCTTGCTACCCATGACTGCATTACATTGCAGTCCCTTCGTACCTTCTGCTGTATACAGTGAAGAAACAGTCTCCAAGTCCTTCATTACATTACTGTTCCTCCATTGTATACAGAAGCAGGGAGCATCTAAAACACAAAGTAAGGTAAGCGCTTGGAGGGCATCACTTTGAGACAATATGCTCAATTTAGCCCACAAAGGACCTTTCCTTCATGAGGCCCTGTATAGTAACAAGTGCAATTTATTTTAATTAAACTTTAATTGCATGTACAAATTTATACTTCTCAAGCCAATAATACGGTGGCGAAGTACTAACCAACAAACATAACCGGTGCAATTTAGGTTGAATGCTATGGGTAACATGAACACATTCAGAAACTTGTGTCATACTAAGCTAAATGTATAAAGCCTGAAGAACGAAAAGTTGTCTTTGTTGCTCTTTTGGACCTTTTTAGATTCTGAGTACACTATTCTAATTGTAACAATAGATTGGCAGCTAAAATTTTGAACAGTACATTATTGGCTCCTGAATTTCTGAAATATGCGGCAGTTGCAAGTAAGGTATTTAGTGACAGCGGCTTCCAGTGTACTTTATTCTGATTATTCAGCCTGCCATGGGACACATTATATGTTATGTAGGTTTTTACTGTCTAAAATGCCGAGCATGCACAGAACTGCATGAAATTGTGTCAGGGCTCTGTTTGTTTGTCTTGCTTTTCTATTTTTTAGATTACTATGGGAAGACAATGGCGGTAAAGAAGGAACAGTCAAACTTAAGTACCTCTGGAGAAGGTCAAAGTTTATCTGAAGGGGGAGGGGCATCAGCCAATAGTACGAATTGTCGGGATTGGGCTAAGAAAAACGAGAACTACAGTAACTAAATTTATTCTGTTTACTGCAAATAATCACTGTATTGCACAACACCAGCTACCACTGAATGCCTTGCAGATTCCCCAGACACTACTGAATGATGGAAGGAGTGATGAGCCTTCAGAAATGAGACCTCCTATCACTCTGAACGGTTTTTAGCAGATTCTTTGATGCTTTCAGCTTATAACCAATTACTTGCGTTATTTGATATTACAAATTTTCATTTGTAGATTATATTTTACCTTTTTTTTTTTTTTTTTTTTTCACATTTGTAAAATTGGAATTAAAATGGCAGTCTTGCCCTTTAATCAGATCCAGCTCAGTTCTAGCACATTCTGGCAGTCTGATTATTTTCCAGTATCACAAATTTACCCATGCACTAGTTTTGCTATATGATATGCTGTACTCAGTACTGAATTTCTATTTCTTAAAACCTAATCAGCCACAGCACATGGTGCTCTTGGCAGTGTGAATTTTTAAACTTCTTCTTTTGTGGTGAAAATGGAAGAGCCAGGAACTTTAGTGAAGAGATTTGGAATCCCCAAAATGTATTTGAATCCGGCCAGCAGTGCCCATACATAGCTGGATTGTCTTTTTTTTTTCTCTTTGTGGACCTTTCATCATGCAAAGTGCAGTCTCCTATTGCAACATGTCACCGTTCGTGCTTTGTAGTTGTGGCTTTCCCTTACCTGATTGGTTACCATGATTGCTGCGTTTTATGCTACTTTGTTAAATAGCAACTACTGGTAAGTTCAACATAGAAAAAAAAATAATCAGCATGTTACTCTCAGCTTTGCACTCATCCAAATTTTTCCTGTAGTTCTACGGTGAACACTCAGGCATATTTATCCTGCGTTCATAAACGCTAGTTTTGCTAGTCATATGTTGTAGTTCTGCCTTCCCCTAACATGGGTGGTTGCCTTGAGTGCTGAATTTTGTAGTGCCTCGTTAAATAGTGACTGCTGGTAAGTTTGACAAAAAAAAATTGGCATGTGACTCTTGGATTGCATGCTTCCATTTTTCTAGTAGATCTAAAGTGAATAATACTACACAGGTATATTTAATCTGAGTTTATAAACGTTAATCTAAACAGCATCACATTCAGCAAGTGTTTCCAAAGCTTGAAACTGCTTTCTTGAAGTCCTAAAAGCACGTTTCAGCTCTAGTCTGGGACTGTTGGAAGTACTGGCTATAACCCAAAGAAAAAAAATTAGGTATCCCCTGGTGTTTAGAAAGCTGTGGGAGACTACCTGGCTCTGCTCCACAGTTGCTCCTGTTGTTCAGACTAGCATCTATAAGCTTAAAGTGGTTCGAAACACTAAAAGTATACCTTTTAAAAATATCCAACATTCTATATTTACCTTCTCTGTGTAATGGTTTTTCACAGAGCAGACCGATCCTCCTCTTCTCGGGGGCCCCCCATCAGCGCTCCTGGCTGCTCCTGTCTGCCCCCACAACAAGTGGCTTGCTATGGGGGGACACGTGTGGGCTCGCTCCCAGTCGGGGGTATGTCTGTTGGCCCCCCCCCCCCCCCTTGTCACTGGCTGTGATTGACAACAGCAGGAGCCAATGGTTCCCTCTCCTGTCTGACCCAATGAGGATTGAAAGAGCCACTTCTCCTGTGCACATCGCTGTATTGAGATCGGGCTCAGGTAAGTCTAAGGGAGGTGGGGATCTTGGGAGGGAGTTGCATGTAGAAGGTTCTTACAAGGTTTTTTTACCCTAATGCAGTAAGGTAAAAAACCTTCAGCCTTTACAATCGCTTGAGTGCATTGAGGTAAAAATGTCACTGTCTATTCCACTCCCTTCCCGGACTCCCCTATTAAACCAGCACTCTGCCCATCTGCAGATCTTTACTCCCTTTGCTGAGAGCAGCAGGAGCCATTGGCCCCTGCTGCTGTCAGTCAATTCGTATGAGAAGGGAGTAGGGAGTATGCTGTGTGTGTCTATGGATGCACACAGCCTGGCTTTGGAGCAAGCCCGCATGTGTGCCCACAAGGCAAGCTTCTTGCCATGGGGGCACATGCAGAAGAGGAGTAGACAGCACTGGGACCTCAGAAGAGGCTGTATGGGGCCGCTCTGTACAATACCCTTGCACAGAGCATGTATGTATAAACTTGTTAATTCTTTTAATACAATTTTTTTTTACTTTGCAACCACTTCAAATTTCCTGTGTATACTTTGAAAGGGCCAAGCTTTCTTTTTTTTTTTTTTTTTTTTTTTTTTTTTTTTTTCTTAAGCACCCTTTACCCTTAGAATGGGAATTTCTGACATAGATCCTACAGTACATGCAGGCTGTAACGTTAACAGGCATTTAGCAGGTTTCAGAAGAAATTTACAAAGCTCTAGCACACTGTAGGAGACTAACTCTTTTCACTTTCTGAATTCTTTTTAAAAAAACAAAAAAAAAAAAAATTAAAGCTGTTCAGGCTAACATTTGTTGGCTTAAATGCTTGTATATATGTGGCCTTTAAAAGCATCAAGCTGTTTTTTTGAAGCCCTCTGAGAACACTTCAGCTTTTGTTTTTTGTTTTTTTGTTTTTTATTTTTTTGTGAAAACCGATTTTAATGGAAATGCAAGCTTTAACAGGCATTTGGCAGCATTTTACCATAAGCTTCAGCAGGCACTAAACAATACTGGTTACCAGGCTGCACTATGCAGAATGACAAGGTCGTGCTTATGGAATGATTGCTAAACAGGCTAGTCAGACTTCCATTTACAAACTGAGAATGTATGTAATTGGCCTAGTAAAGGTCATGTTAAAGCCCATCTCCGGGGAAAGGAAAAATCTTTCCTTACAATGAGGCTGCCCCTGCACTACAAGGGTTGAATACTCCTTTTTGGTACTGGAGAAAGCAGTTTAAATAAGTTAATCCCCTAGCAGCTTGGTACTGTTCCTTGGCGCCCTCACATGCAGTGCAAGGCTACAGGCCCTGCATTGTACTTGATGATGTCAGAGGATCCGCAAACACTAAAGTGTAGGAAAATTAGCTGTGGGGACCAGTCTAACTGCACAAATGGAGTTTATAGGAGTGGAAGATTGGCCCCACTGGAAGGATTTTTGTTTTCCCCTAGAGTTCAGCTTTAAAGTCATCATTTTGATTTGGATAAAATACATAACTTCTATAAATTTTTTATAACGCTTTCTGAGGCCTGTTAGACGGAATTTCTATGTTGCAAACCCCCATAAATTGTAACTCCCTTGATGTACTAACAACACAAATTCATTGTTGCCATAACAAATACTGAATGTAATAGTAACTTTACATTTGAAACTAATACCGTCACAGTAAATTGTATCCTTCTGAAGATTTCAAATGTAACCATAGATAACGCAATGCAGATTTAAGTTGATGTACTATTGGCGTGTTCATATCTTAAAGGCCAATTAAATCCATGTGATTAAGGCTGGCCATACACCGATCAAATTTTGTGGTTGCAGGAAAGAAATTAGCTCGATTTCCCCCATTAACACACAGTGCTGATGTAGAAATCCCTCCTGCCGAGCCATCATCTCCTTCCAGAAGAGAAACCTCTGCAAGCAGCCGCTTGCGATAATCACAAGCGAATTTGGCAGGCTGGTTGTACCCAAGTTGATCAATCAACTTGGTACATTCAGCCTGCCCATTAATGGTTCAAATCTTGGCTGGTTCTTGCTGAACCAGCCAAGGTTTGAACTGCGTATGGCCGGCCTTACTGTATTACTGTAATAAAGTCAGGCTACAAACTGCATGCAGTGATCTGCTGTGATTTTCCTTTTTTGAAACTGTTACATGCGGTAGCAAGAATTAAAATACTGTTTTGACAGCATGTAGGGGAGTCAGACAGCAGCTCTATAACGTTCTCTAGCGGGCTGACATCCACCTACACTGCTCCAATCAACAGCACGGTTGCTGAGCTTTAATAGTTTAATTTGTGTAATAGAGTACAGTAACAATTTTTAGTCAATGCTTTAAAATGACATGCTGTAGTATCTTTTTGAATTGAATTCTTTAAAATCAACCACATGCCTATAGCTTCTAAGGTTCTACAGATAGGGACTGTCCATAGACAGTGGAGGTGGCTAGTTGCAGTCACCATCTGACTGTTGTCAGCCCAAAAAAATGGAACACTAAATGGGGTAAGGAGTTGCAAGGTTGATTCTCTTAAGGGAGATCAATAGCAATTGGCACATGTTGCTTAACCTCTCGAAACAATGTTCCAGCCCATTAGACACCCATGGGCTGCTATAGTTAACATTTAAATACAACGTTATATACAAGAGATGAGTTCAAATGGTCACTTTTTTCATGTTTAATTTGACTTATTACTCTATAAATGCTCCATAGTACATTTCAAACTATGATTGCACTTTGTAACTTGATCTAGTAAAGTTACTTGCAAAAGCACTTTAAAGGCATAAATAAAGCTAGGTAGGTAGGAAATTCATAGCCTAGAACATGTGAGCAAATAGAGAAATATGAAAACTGTAATTTATTTTATATATATTTTTTTTTTCTCTATAGGTGCATATATCAATGGTACGCATATTTCTGCTTTGAATTCTACCACTTCTAATACAGTTCCTCCACCCCCTTATTCTCCTAATGCTGCTTCACAGTCCACTGGTAAGATAACAACTTTGCTGTGTGTGTGTATATTATAATTTCTTTCACTCAGTTTGCCTGAAGCCATTTATTATCAATCAATTGTGCTTACTCTTTTTTTTAAATCATAATGGCAACAGAAACTACCCAAATGACCCTGATCAAAAGTTTACATACCCTGGTGATTCTGGCCTGATAACATGCACACAAGTTGACACAAACGGATTTGAAGGGCTATTAAAGGTAACCGTCCTCATCTGTGATCTGTTTGCTTGTAATTTAGTGTGTGTATAAAAGGTCAATGAGTTTCTGGACTCCTGACAGACCCTTGCATCTTTCATCCACTGCTGCACTGACGTTTTTGGATTCAGAGTCATGGGGAAAGCCAAAGAATTGTCAAAGGATCTACGGGAAAAGGTTGAACTGTATAAAACAGGAAAGGGATATAAAAAGATACCCAAGGAATTGAGAATGCCGATCAGCAGTGTTCAAACTCTAATCAAGAAGTGGAAAATGAGGGGCTCTGTTGAAACCAAACCACGTTCAGGTAGACCAACTAAAATTTCAGCCACAACTGCCAAGAAAATTGTTTGGGATGCAAAGAAAAACCCACAAATAACTTCAGGTAAAATACAGGACTCTCTGAAAACATGTGGTGTGGCTGTTTCAAGATGCATAATAAGGAGGCACTTGAAGAAAGATGGGCTGCATGGTCGAGTTGCCAGAAGAAAGCCATTACTACGCAAATGCCACAAAGCATTCTGCCTACAATACAACCAAACGGCACAGAGACAAGCCTCAAACCTTCTGGCACAGTCATTTGGAGTGATGAGACCAAAATTGAGGTTTTTTTGGCCACAACCATAAACTCTACATTTGGAGAGAAGTCAGCAAGGCCTATGATGAAAGGTACAGAGGTGGATCACTGATGTTTTGGGGATGTTTGAGCTACAAAGGCACAGGAAATATGGTCAAAATTGTTTGCAAATGATACTCCAGTATTTGATAACATACTGCATTCATCAGCCAGGAAGCTGCGCATGGGACGTACTTAGACATTCCAACATGACTGATCCAAAACACAAGGCCAAGTCCTGTCATTGGCTACAGCAGAATAAAGTGAAGGTTCTGGAGTGGCCATCTCAGTCTCCTGACCTCAATATCATTGAGCCACTCTGGGGAGATCTCAAACGTGCAGTTCATGCAAGACAGCCCAAGAATTGAGAGGAACTGGAGGCTTTTTGCCAAGAGGAATGGGCAGCTTTACCATCTGAGAAGATAAAGAGCCTCATCCACAAAGGCCACAAAAGACTTCAGGCTGTCATTGATGATGTTAAAAGGGGCAATACACGGTATTAAGAACTGGGGTATGTAAACTTTTGATCAGGGTCATTTGGGTAGTTTCTGTTGTCATTATGATTTAAAGAGTGAACAAAGTTAATTGATAATAAACACTAACCATGAGTGAAAGAAAATTGTTATTCATATTCTCTGCAAAATGGCCAAGAAATCATAAATTCTGCCAGGGTATGTAAACTTATGAGCACAACCGTGTGTGTGTGTGTGTGTGTGTGTATATATATGTATGTATGTATTAGGGGTGCAACGGATCAAAAAAATCACGGTTCGGATCGTTCCTCGGATCAGAGTCACGGATCGGATCATTTTCGGATCATTTTCGGATCAACAAAAAAAATATATATCCACATCTCCCCCACTGTAATATATCCACATGTCCCCCCCACTGTAATACATCCACATGTCCCCCCCACTGTAATACATCCACATGTCCCCCCCACTGTAATACATCCACATGTCCCCCCCACTGTAATACATCCACATGCCCCCCCCCCCACTGTAATACATCCACATGTCCCCCCCACTGTAATACATCCACATGTCCCCCCCACTGTAATACATCCACATGTCCCCCCACTGTAATACATCCACATGTCCCCCCACTGTAATACATCCACATGTCCCCCCACTGTAATACATCCACATGTCCCCCCACTGTAATACATCCACATGTCCCCCCACTGTAATACATCCACATGTCCCCCCACTGTAATACATCCACATGTCCCCCCCACTGTAATACATCCACATGTCCCCCCCACTGTAATACATCCACATGCCCCCCCCCCCCCCCACTGTAATACATCCACATGTCCCCCCCACTGTAATACATCCACATGTCCCCCCCACTGTAATACATCCACATGTCCCCCCCACTGTAATACATCCACATGTCCCCCCCACTGTAATACATCCACATGTCCCCCCACTGTAATACATCCACATGTCCCCCCACTGTAATACATCCACACGCCCCCCCCCCCCCCACTGTAATACAGCCACACGCCCCCCCCTCCACTGTAATACAGCCACACGCCCCCCCCCTCCACTGTAATACAGCCACACGCCCCCCCTCCACTGTAATAAAGCCACACGCCCCCCCTCCACTGTAATAAAGCCACACGCCCCCCCTCCACTGTACTAAAGCCACATGCCCCCCCTCCACTGTAATACAGCCACATGCCCCCCCCCCCCCACTGTAATACATCCACATGTCCCCCCCACTGTAATACATCCACATGTCCCCCCCACTGTAATACATCCACATGTCCCCCCCACTGTAATACATCCACATGTCCCCCCCACTGTAATACATCCACATGTCCCCCCCACTGTAATACATCCACATGTCCCCCCACTGTAATACATCCACATGTCCCCCCCACTGTAATACATCCACATGTCCCCCCCACTGTAATACATCCACATGTCCCCCCCACTGTAATACATCCACATGCCCCCCCCCCCACTGTAATACATCCACATGTCCCCCCCACTGTAATACATCCACATGTCCCCCCACTGTAATACATCCACATGTCCCCCCCACTGTAATACATCCACATGTCCCCCCACTGTAATACATCCACATGTCCCCCCCACTGTAATACATCCACATGCCCCCCCCCCACTGTAATACATCCACATGTCCCCCCACTGTAATACATCCACATGTCCCCCCCACTGTAATACATCCACATGTCCCCCCACTGTAATACATCCACATGTCCCCCCCACTGTAATACATCCACATGTCCCCCCCACTGTAATACATCCACATGTCCCCCCCACTGTAATACATCCACATGTCCCCCCACTGTAATACATCCACATGTCCCCCCCACTGTAATACATCCACATGTCCCCCCACTGTAATACATCCACATGTCCCCCCACTGTAATACATCCACACGCCCCCCCACTGTAATACAGCCACACGCCCCCCCCTCCACTGTAATACAGCCACACGCCCCCCCCCTCCACTGTAATACAGCCACACGCCCCCCCCCCTCCACTGTAATACAGCCACACGCCCCCCCCCCCTCCACTGTAATACAGCCACACGCCCCCCCCCCTCCACTGTAATAAAGCCACACGCCCCCCCTCCACTGTAATAAAGCCACACGCCCCCCCTCCACTGTACTAAAGCCACATGCCCCCCCTCCACTGTAATACAGCCACACGCCCCCCCGCACTGTATACATTACAGTGCTGTTAGTCTGACCTGTTAAGAGAAGCCGGCGCCGCCAAGCCAGCCGCCGGACCCACGAGTTGAGGGCGGGGTGATGACGTCAGCACGCAGCTGAGCGCCGCCGGGTGTACCAAGATGGCCGCGGCTCCGGAGCTAGGCCGAAGCCGCGGCCTTTCCTAAAACCCGAGGCCGCGGAGCGCTCCGCGGATCGCGGGTGTACCGATCCGAACAGCCTGGCCCGTTCGGATCACGGATCGGTGACGATCCGTTGCACCCCTAGTATGTATGTATGTGTGTGTGTGTGTGTGTGTGTATGTGTGTATGTATATATAATATATATATGTGTATGTGTGTGTGTGTATATATATATATATATATATATATGTGTATGTGATAATATCTTTGTGAAAGTATTTAAATCCTCACTTGTTAAACAACCCATTCAGTTTAAACTAGAAATGAAAGGCAAAACATTTTGTATGTTTTTTTATAAGTGTGTGTGTTTTTTTTAAACGTGATCGCATACCCTCTTAAGCTCCTTTTTTATGCATCTAAAAACAGAGAGGTGGGGGAGGAGAAACAGTAGTACACTAAGCGGCTTTGTTGGGGTGGGGGGGGGCGGGGGGTGGGAGCAGAAGTTTGATCATTGGAGGAGAGCAGGCTGAGTCCTAAACACAGCTATAGAACTGACCACTCTGTGCTCTCATGCCAGTGTGGTCAGTTTTTAATAGGAAAGCGGAGGGACTGGCAGGAACACCAGGGATTTCACACGAATGGAAGCAATACAAAGAGAACACGATACTTTTTCATACAAATACATGGTACTACTTGAAAATGAAATGTTGTGTTTACATACTCTTTAAATGGCAACACAGCGGGGATCTCTATATGGGCAGTCCCAACACACCTTTTACAACACATGTTGAGTCAGGATCATGGAACCACATCTACAAGCAAATGTTCATTTATTTTTCCACATTTTCTGGCCCCCAGCTACATCTCTAACCTAGTCACAAAATACCAACCTAATCGTTCTCTTCGCTCCTCCCAAGACCTCCTGCTCTCAAACTCCCTTATCACCTCATCCCATGCTCGCCTTCAGGACTTCTCCAGAGCCTCCCCCATCCTCTGGAATGCTCTACCCCAATCCGTCCGATTTTATCCACTTTCAGACGATCCCTGAAAACTCATCTCTTCAGAGAAGCCTATCTGGCCCCCACCTAACAACTGTACATTTTATCTTCTCAATCAGCACATCACCCACAGTTAATACCTCTTGTATCTCTTGACCTTCCCTCTTAGATTGTAAGCTCTAAGGAGCAGGGCCCTCTGATTCCTACTGTATTAAAGTGTATTGTATTTGTACTGTCTACCCTCAAGTTGTAAAGCGCTACGTAAACTGTTGGCGCTATATAAATCCTGTATAATAATAATGGGTACATCGTGCACCGTGCTAACAAAAAGCGCTCTCCCAGGTTACCAACAGTGCTGACTGAACTTCCCAAGCACATGCTACCGGGTGCAAAGTCTTAGGCCTCATGCACACTGGACGTTTTTGGACGTTTTTACAGATGCTGTTTTTGGCTTCAGATGTTTTTTTTTCTACAGTCAATTAACTCTCCAGCATGTTCTCCTATGTGTCCATGCACACATAAGCTGTTATCAACTGTTTTTGGCTGTAAAAAAAACTAGTGGGTTCTGAAAGGCGTTTTTAAAAACGCTCTAACGTCAAACGCATATAAACGCTCAAACGCGGCTCACCAGCGTTTTTAATCCATTGGAATAAAAAAAATGCAAACACTGAAAACCTCTAAAAACTCTGCTGCAAAAACATTGAAAAACTCACTGCAAAGCTACTGGCGTTTTTATAATGTCCAGCGTGCATGAGGCCTTAAAGTGTAAGTTCACCTTAACAGAAAAATGTGTAAGGTGAACTTTTTTTTGGGGGGTGTTTTTTTTATAGCAGAAATGTAAAAAAAAAAAAAAAAACTAGAGATTTCTATCTCTCATAATTTGTCTGGTGTTTTTTTTAACGCAAAAACCTTCAATGGGAAGAGAGGACACCTTCCAGAATGAAGTATGCAGGCAAACCGCCCACCGCCGTCATATTGTTTTCTTTTTTTTTTTTTTTTTTTCAAAGTTGTCGGTCTTTTTTTGTTTATAGCGCAAAAAATCAAATGCCACCAAAAGAAAGCTCTATTTGTGGGGAAAAAATTTAATATTTTATTTGGGTACAGTGTTGCACGCCCGCGCAATTGTCAAAGTACTGCAGTGCTGTATCGCAAAAAGTGGCCTGGTCATGAAGTGGGGTAAACCTTCCGGAGGTCAAGTGGTTAATTGCCATTTTAACCTGTGTGTGTCACCTTGTGTGTCTGTACCAAACATTTCAGGGTATGTACATTTTTGATCAAGGCCATTTGGGTGATTTTATGTTGCCAAACAACTATGTGATAATAAATGGCTTCATATTATCACGATCCTTCAAAAACTTTTTTTTTGCATGATCAGTCATAATTTCAATATCAATATAATTTCACAATTTCTGCCAGGGTATGCAAACTTTTAAGCACATCTGTACATTCAGTCCAGCCCTAGACTTGTGGCTGTTTGTCACTAAAAATATACAGTGTGTCTGCATATGGTGGTGGATATATGGATGTGTGTATGTATGTACAGTAGAGTACAGCGGTTTAGACATTAATGGCTGTGTGTTGAGTTATTTTGCGGGGACAGCAAATTTACACTGTTATACAAGCTGTACACTCACTACTTTACATTGTAGCAAAGTGTCATTTCTTTAGTGCTGTCACATGAAAAGATAAAATATTTACAAAAATGTGAGGGGTGTACTCACTTTTGTGAGATACTGTATGTAAACAGACACACGCACACAGTTTTGGAAGCGTTTGCAAGACGGGCAATTTTTTTTTTTCATAAATTTTTACTTGCTATACAAGCGACGTCTTGATATACAAGTAGTGTCATGTCACAACTGAGTATAAAATAGAAGAGAGGCGCCTCTAAGTGTGGCAATGTGGTTACATTTAATGGTACAACATTTGGCAATTTCCATCCTCCCAACTCATCATACTCCGCAACGCCATCAACGTTATCCCTTCCACGCTGCGCTTCAAGCTTTCAAGCTTTCAGATTGCTCTACTGCAGGGTAGTGTTCCTGGTCACAATTGCAGATTGACATCGGTGAGAGCGGAGGATGGTCTATGTGGACAGCTTTACCCCAGATGCCTCCATACTTAGATGTGCCAGTTTTAATAAACCATGTGAGTTGCTAAATGTGGTGCCTTTATTAAATGTAACCATATTGCTCTATCAGTGGGGATGGAAAGTATTCAGACCCCCTTAAATTTTTTACTCTTTGTTATATTGCAGCCATTTGCTAAAATCATTTAAGTTCTTTTTTTTTCCTCATTAATGTACACACAGCACCCCATATTGACAGAAAAACCCAGAATTGTTGACATTTTTGCAGATTTATTAAAAAAGAAAAACTGAAATATCACATGGTCCTAAGTATTCAGACCCTTTGTTGTGCGGTCATATTTAACTCAGGTGGTGTCCGTTTCTTCTGATCATCCTGGAGATGGTTCTACACCTTCATTTGAGTCCAGATGTGTTTTGATTATACTGATTGGACTTGATTAGGAAAGCCACACACCTGTCTATATAAGACCTTACAGCTCACAGTGCATGTCAGAGCAAATGAGAATCATGAGGTCAAAGGAACAGCCTGAAGAGCTCAGACACAGAATTGTGGCAAGGCACAGATCCGGCCAAGGTTACAAAAACATTTCTGCTGCACTTAAGGTTCCTAAGAGCACAGTGGCCTCCATAATCCTTAAATGGAAGACGTTTGGGACGACCAGACCCCTTCCTAGAGCTGCCCGTCCGGCCAAACTGAGCTATCGGGGGAGAAGAGCCTTGGTAAGAGAGGTAAAGAAGAACCCAAAGATCACTGTGGCTGAGCTCCAGAGATGCAGTCGGAAGATGGGAGAAAGTTGTGGAAAGTCAACCATCACTGCTGCCCTCCACCAGTCGGGGCTTTATGGCAGAGTGGCCCGACGGAACCCTCTCCTCAGTGCAAGACACATGAAAGCCCGCATGGAGTTTGCTAAAAAAAAACACCCGAAGGACTCCAAGATGGTGAGAAATAAGATTCTCTGGTCTGATGAGACCAAGATAGAACTTTTTGGACTTAATTCTTAGCGGGATATGTGGAGAAAACCAGGCACTGCTCATCACCTGTCCAATACAGCCCCATCAGTGAAGCATGGTGGTGGCAGCATCATGGTGTGGGGGTGTTTCTCAGTTGCAGGGACAGGACGACTGGTTGCAATCGAGGGAAAGACGAATGCGGCCAAGTACAGGGATATCCTGGACGAAAACCTTCTCCAGAGTGCTCAGGACCTCAGACTGGGCCGAAGGTTTACCTTCCAATAAGACAATGACCCTAAGCACACAGCTAAAATAATGGAGTGGCTTCACAACAACTCCGTGACTGTTCCTAAATGGCCCAGCCAGAGCCCTGACTTAAACCCAATTGAGCATCTCTGGAGAGACCTAAAAATGGCTGTCCACCAACGTTTACCATCCAACCTGACAGAAATGGAGAGGATCTGCAAGGAGGAATGGCAGAGGATCCCCAAATCCAGGTGTGAAAAACTTGTTGCATCTTTCCCAAAAAGACTCATGGCTGTATTAGATCAAAAGGGTACTTCTACTAAATACTGAGCAAAGGGTCGGAATACTTAGAACAATGTGATATTTCAGTTTTTCTTTTTTAATATATCTGCAAAAATGTCAATTCTGTATTTTTCTGTCAATATGGGGTGCTGTGTATACATTAATGAGGAAACAAAAATGAACTTAAATGATTTTAGCAAATGGCTGCATATATATAGGTAACTTTTAAAGTATTTCATGTCTTCTTTCTATGCCCTTCTAGGTTCTGAAGAAGCAAGAGCTACACCCACTCAAGGTAAGAAATTGGAGTCTATACCGTACATTTTGTTCATTCTCTAGTTAGAATATAATCTATCCTCTCTAATCTAATTTGAAGATGCTTTGCAAATGACCGTGTTTCACAATGTTTAATTTTTTTGGACAAACCAGAAAACCATTTTGGTTAAACATTAGAATTTTCTGCGTGGTTTTAGGCCCCTTTCACTCTTGTGCGACTTGACAAGCTGTACCCCATGATTTCCAATGAGTACTGTTCATATCTGTGCGACTTCTTCAAAATAGTCTCTGCACTATTTTGGTCTGACTTTGATGCAACTTGAGGTCCATAGACCTCAAGATTACACAGGCGTTGCTTCATGTCGTGTAAGAGTTGCGCAACTTTCAGGTCGTACAAGTGTGAAAGGGGCCTTAGTGGAAATTGAACTCTGGGGCACGTGAACTGTATTTGACAGGAACACTAGTTCCTTTACTTTCCCTATTCCCTCAAATGTTGGAGAAGGGCTTTGCATTTGTGCTAGATCTGTAAAAAGAGATGTATGTTAGTATAGAAAAAAACAAATATACTCACCTAGGTGGATGCAGCATTGATCCCATGCTGCATCTGTCCCTCGCTAGCTCTGCAGTGACTCTGCACCGCTGATCGCCCAGTTCTCCCCCTCCACTCTGAGCAGAGAGCAGTGACTGTCAGTCATTGGCTCTCTGCTCTCCCCTCCAGCACTCACTGGAGCGCAGAGCTGTGGCGGGGTTGGCTCAGGCTCTCGGTGGAGCACTGAGAGGCTGAGCCAGGCGCTGGTCCAGGCATCTGGGTGGATCCCGACCCATATGGTGGGGATCTTTACCCAGCCTGGACCTACTGAGTGATGTTGGCCGACAGTGAATTTTAGCCAACAGCTTACAGGAGTGCACTCATTTGACCTACAGGAGAAGTATAGCCAAAATAGCTTTGGCTATACTATAAGTTTATGAAATGTTGTTTGAGTTGTGCTACATTTCAAAACCCCTGCAGCAGTTCCTCTGAAGTGATTGTCAGAGATGGAAAGCACTTTTGGCTCATGCATGAGTGGCCGTCCTTTACTGGTGTTGAGATACCTAATGGAAAAGGGGGCTGGTGTTCACAGCAGCACGGGTTTGCCACATTTTGCATGTTACTTGACACATCATGTGTCATCAGCAGCATAGCTCCATTACTGCAGGAGAAGGAATTAACATAATACTTCATTCATATCTTTGTGTTGGAGTGGGCACTGCTATTGCAAGTCCTTGTTGGAAGACCTAGCAAGTTACCTACAGTACTGTGAAAATGTATGGTTTGTAAACAATGATTCATCAAAAGTTAATTAACTGTAGGGTCGCACATTCCTAACATCCAGGTTGTCGGTGTGTCTCCAAAAAAAACTGACGGTGACCCTAAGAACTGTGTGAAAGTAAGTTTTGTTATGCCATATCGTATAGCTTTCTGGCTCCAAGATTGTTGTAAATATCTTCTGAGCTGTGTGTTTTTGTATATTTGATTTATTTAGTTTTCTGTTGAATTGCCCCCATAAACTGTAGCTTGTCAGCCAACCAAGCAGAGTTTAGAGTGTTAGTGCTGTTTAAATATATTAGATTGTAAACTCCTTGAGGGCAGGGACTGATGTGAATGTAATATATATGTAAAACATTGCGTAAATTGACGGTGCTATACAAGTACCTGTAATAAATGTGTACCTTTTTTTATAATGCAGCTCCAGCAACCCCACATCTTTCACCACATGGAACCAACACATCGGCTCCTCCAACACCGTCTGCTACACCTGGTGCAACTCCAGCTTCTCCTGCTAAAGCCCTAAACCATCCCTCCACTCCTACAACACCTACCTTTTCCGCAATGAGCATGGCTGCTCCTCCGTCAGCCTTTTCAGGGCAAACCACATCCTCCATGGCATCTCCTAAACCATCTACACCAAGTCCAACTGTGATAAAAAGCGCACAGATGTCCTCCGGCACTCCCACCTCAGTTATCAGTGCACCATCCACACCAAGTCCTGCAGTATTTCCTGGTCTTCCACCTACTGCTGTTACAACACATCAGAGCTCCTCCTCTCCATATGCTACACTTGGGGCCAGTGATCATTTGCCACCTCTGTCACTTCCAGGCCTTCCATTTTCTGCCACTACCTCTACAGCCTCTGTAAGCACCGCCAATATGATGCCATCATTATTTGCTGGCCTCCCATTGTCATTAAATCCTGCTTTCCAGGGCATGGCTAGTCCAACACTAACTGATATTGCTGGAGCTGCTGGACAGATGAATATAGGCAATCCATTGCTATCAGTCCTAAAAGGATTTTTAGCCAATGATCCAGGATTACTGAATTCCCCTTCCATGTCTGCAGCAGGACTTTTGCCATTGTCAAGCCTCCAAAATGGTGATTCTGTCTCGGCTTTAAATAAATCATTTACTCCCCCTTCTACGCCAACACCTCAAAGAACAGCTACTCCAGCTATGTCTGCATTTTCAGGGTCGTCCTCTCCTTTATTAACTAATCCCATTACTTCATCTGCTACCATGCCAGGACAACCTCTTGTGCCCAGCCAGTCTCCACTTAGCTGCAATCCACAGGGACAGAATCCACCCTCTTCCATTTCAGAACACGGTCTTTCATCTTCCCCTAATGCATCCAATGTGACCACTTTGTCTAAAGCGGAACAAGCTAGTCCATCACCTTCTGCATTTAAAGGACCATCGCGTTCGGCCACTCCATCCCACAGCTCCCTAGGATTACCAGGCATGCTAGGTCACATGTTTCCACCTGGCCCTGGGAACCTGGCCAACTCCATAAACCCAGCTTTGTCGGGGCTTTCCTCTATTAACGGTAACCTTGGTGGCCCAACCCTGTCTTCTATAGGATTGGGTTCCTCCCCAGGAATGCCACCTGTTTTTCCACCCTTCACTTCATTATCCAATGGATCGCCATTCGCAGGTAGTCCAGCTCTTACGCCTACTGTACCCATGTTAACATCAACAGCCACAGTTGCTTCTGCAACCCCACCACTCACTACTTCTGTGTTTCCTGGCCTTGCTATGCCTGCAGCTGCTGCTTCACCTTTTCCGCTCAACCTATCCAATGCTCTGCCTTCGCTCTTTTCTGTACCTCAAGCGCCCCTTGTGTCATCAAACCCATCTTTTCCTGGTTTCCCAGTTTGCAGCACACCACCAGTCAATCCCGCTCTCCCTTCCTTTCCCGGACTTCAGGCTCCATCAACTTTAGCAGGAGGCCCACCAGTGCCCCAAACTATGACTGCCCCATCTCCAGCTTCCGTTCTACCTGGATTTGCTTCAGCTTTCAGCTCAAACTTCAACTCTGCTCTTGTGGCGCAAGCAGGGTAAGTAGCTATGTAGACTGTTGCAGCTGTTAGATTCTTATTGTAATCATAACTGTTAGCACATAGCTGATTATAGCTAAGCTGTGATGCATCGAAATGCACAGATAGACTGAGACGTCAGGAGAACTTCAATGAGGTGCAGAAAACTGCAGACGTGCTGCAATTTTCTACAACTCTCCACTCCATTGTGGTGTAAATAGATTTTTTGTGTGCTTTTGCGGAGACCTGTGTTTTTTCAAGTGCAGAAAAATGCACATAGTGTGAATGAGCCCTTTTAAGTTTCTGGTATATAGCATGGCAAAGTTATCTACAGATCAAATATAGGCAATATTTTTAATGCAACACAAAGTATTTTCCCCAGTCTTCCAGGGCAACCTATGAGAGAGTGTTCATTTATTTTTGTTTGTAAAACTGGAATTATGCCACGTACAGACGATCGGACATTCCGACAACAAAACCGTGGATTTTTTTCCGACGGATGTTGGCTCAAACTTGTCTTGCATACACACGGTCGCACAAATGTTGACGGAAATTCTGAACGTCAAGAACGCAGTGACGTACAAGATGTACGACGAGCCAAGAAAAATTAAGTTCAGTAGCCATTGCGGCTCTTCTGCTTGATTCTGAGCATGCATGGAATTTTGTGCGTCGGAATTGTGTACACACGCTCGGAATTTGAGAACCAGCTCTCAAACACATGTTGTCCGAAATTCTGACAGCAAATGTCCAATGGAGCCTACACCCGGTCGGATTTTCCGACAACAAGCTCACATTGAACATTTGTTGTCGGAAATTCTGACCGTGTGTACGCAGCATTAGACATACCGGTAACTCTGTTTCCAGGAGTCTTCCAGGACAGCCCATGAGAGAAGAACCTTCTCCAACAGGAAACACATCACGGATACACTTTTTAAAAGGCAGTCCCTCTGCTGAACTGGTCCGTTTTTCATGTTTCCTCCAGATGGAGGAGATGCATCACCTGGAACCTGGGTGAGGGAGGCCTCTGTTCTCTCTCTGGCTTTCTTTTTCTTCCTCCCACATCTTTACCTACTTGGCTTCACTGGGAGCAGCTAGTAGGATTTTCTGCAAGATGACCCTCCAAGACCACTCCGGAGAGGAAGGTGGTAGCTTGGTTCCCTTTCTCCTTCTGTGCCTGGAAAAGGCTATGACTGGAATTGGCATACCCCCTTGACAGGAACCGGCACAGGCAGCGTGGGTTCCCTGTCCAAGTGTCTGGTTGCGAGCACTCTCTGCACTATAGGACATTATTGGACGGGGGCTCACTCAGTAGCTACGTTGGGGGTCATGTGTTGTACTTATGCATTTTGGGGTGGTGTTTATCCTGTATCAAATGTTATCCTCTACACAAGAGGCCACGGAAGAGGTATATGATAGTTTATATTGCTGCATTTATATAGTGTGGGTCCTTGTGCCTCCTCCCCCCCCCCCATCCCCAGCCTTTCTCCAGAAGCATGACAGGAGAGTCGGCAGTGCGGGAAGCGCTCGTTTTTTTCAAAACTCGAGGGGTGGGGGGCGGTAGAGGAGGGGGCGGGACGTCAGCACAGAGTGCTTAGACTCCCACTCAGGCCAGCTGCAGGCTATTAAAGGCACTCTGTACAGGTGCACTCAGCCTTCTGAGAGACACAGAGCTGACGGTCGCATGTAAGGTGGGACACAGGCATTCTCCTAGGCAGCATTTACTGAAGTAACACCAGAGTGAGCATTGGGTAGCAAGGCTTTTAGCCAGACTACATCGCTCAGCGGGCAGTGTTCATTTGTATACCTCACACCTTGTTGCTTTGCACTATGGGTAGAAGAGGTTCAAGCACCCCAGGAACCAGAGACACTAGGGGATCTCGTTCAGGTTCTGAGGGCCCCCTGTCGGCAGCATCCTCCCCCCCTAAAGATGGGCCAGGGACGGCTAGCCAGGGAGAGCCATCGGGGTCAGGGGCTACACCTGCTTCTGGCACTTCAGCCCCTGTATATATTACACAAGAGTTTTTTTCCTCAACCATTAATGGTCTAGAGGAAAGATTAATGGCCGTGATTACGTCTTCACTCAGTGGAAGAAAACGCACTAGGCTTTCCTCTGTTCCCCAAGACCCTCAGACAGAGGAGCTCTGGGATAAAGGAGATGAATCCCTTTCAGAGGATCGGGATGGGATGGATGATTCCTCTTCGGAGGATTCAGGTGGAGAGGGACCCTCTGCGACTTCCCAAGAGGAGAAAGTCTTAGTGCAGATCCTCACTGGATTGGTCCGCTCCACATTTAAATTGCCCATACCTGAAACTGCTAAAGAATCCTCTTCTGCTTTGGGGTCACTGAAACCTTTCCAAGCAGCACATGCTTTTCCTGTTCATACTTTACTTGAAAAGCTTATTTATTCTGAGTGGGATCACCCAGACAAACGTTTTTTTCCGCCGAGAAAGTTTTCAACACTTTATCCGATGGAAGAAAAGTTTATTAAAATGTGGGGAATACCGGCTATTGATGCCGCCATTTCCTCCGTAAATAATAGCCTGACTTGTCCTGTAGACAATGCTCAGATGCTCAGGGATCCTGTAGATAAAAGGATGGAATCCCTATTGAAGGATGTTTTCTCCTTAGCAGGATCAGTGGCCCAACCTGCAGTAGCAGCGATTGGAGTCTGTCAATACTTAAGAGACCATGTTAAGCAGGTCATCAAAGTATTACCTGAACAGCAGGCCCAGGGGTTTGCTAACCTTCCAGCGGCCTTATGCTTTGTGGTTGACGCCATTAGAGATTCTATCGTGCAAACCTCCCGTCTTTCACTGGGGTTGGTGCATATACGTAGAATCCTATGGTTGAAAAATTCGTCAGCCGAAGCACCATGTAAGAAGCTACTGGCTGGGTTTCCATTTCGTGGTGCAAGGTTGTTTGGAGAGGACTTGGATAACTATATCAAGAGAATCTCTTGTGGGAAAAGCACTCTCTTACCTGTCAAGAAGAAGAGTAAGCGTCCCTCTTTCAAACGGACTCTTTCCCCAGCGCCGGGGGCTTCAGCCTCCAGGCAGTGTCGACGGCCGCCTCCATCGGGGTCCAGAGACAAGAGTCAACCCCAGGGACAAAAGAAGTCCTGGGGAAAGAAGCCTACTAGGCAAAACACTAAGACCTCTGCATGAGGGGGCGCCCCCGCTCACTCGAGTGGGGGGAAGACTGCGACAGTTCTCAGAGCTCTGGCACGAGGACTTCCAGGACAGATGGGTAGTCTCCACGGTAACCTTAGGGTACAAGCTGGAGTTTCAGGAATTCCCTTCTCCTCGGTTCCTCAGATCAAATGTTCCCAGAGACCCAGAGAAGAAGCAGTCGCTCCTTCTAACGTTAGAGCGACTTTTGTCGCAGGAGGTCATTATGATAGTTCCCGCAAAGGACCAGGGATTGGGCTTCTATTCCAACCTTTTTACGGTCCAAAAGCCAAATGGGGATGTCAGGCCCATTTTGGACTTAAGGGATCTGAACCGATTCCTAAGGATTCAATCCTTCCGCATGGAATCAATTCGAACAGTAGTTCCCACCCTGCACGGAGGAGAATTTCTGGCATCAATAGACATCAGAGATGCATATCTGCATGTGCCCATTTTTCCTGCTCATCAGAAGTTTCTGCGCTTCGAGGTAGGAGGGCGCCATTTCCAGTTTGTGGCTCTGCCTTTTGGGATAGCCACTGCACCTCGAGTGTTCACAAAGATCTTGGCTCCTCCTCTGGCCAGATTAAGGGCTCAGGGTATAGCTGTCATAGCATACCTAGACGACCTGCTCTTGATAGACCGGTCGGTAGCCTCTTTGAATGGAAACTTGAGGACCACGGTCAGGTATCTAGAACACCTGGGTTGGATCCTCAACTTAGAAAAGTCTTTCCTAAAACCAGTAAGAAGACTGGAGTATTTAGGTCTGATTATAGATACAAGCCAGGAGAAAATATTTCTACCCCAGGCAAAGATCACTGCTTTGAGAGAGCTGATTCTGACAGTAAGGACCAAGAAGGGTCCCTCAGTCCGCCTTTGTATGAGGCTACTAGGGAAGATGGTGTCTTCATTCGAAGCAGTTCCCTATGCTCAGTTTCACTCAAGAATGCTGCAACACAGTATTCTGTCGACCTGGAACAAGAAGGTTCAGGCATTAGACTTTCCGATGCACCTGTCGCATGCGGTGCGTCAGAGCCTCAATTGGTGGCTCATACCCGAAAACCTGCAGAAGGGGAAATCCTTTCTACCGGTTACCTGGACGGTGGTAACAACAGATGCCAGTCTGTCAGGTTGGGGAGCAGTTCTGGAACAGGCTGCGGTCCAAGGGGTATGGTCCAAGACAGAGGACCTTACCCATCAACATTCTGGAGATCCGGGCGATACATCTAGCTCTAAAAGCCTGGACTATCAGGCTACAGGGTTGTCCGGTCAGGATCCAGTCCAACAATGCCACAGCAGTGGCTTATGTCAATCATCAGGGAGGCACCCGGAGCCGAGCTGCTCAAAAAGAGGTGAACCAGATCTTAGTCTGGGCAGAGATGCATGTGCCATGCATATCGGCAGTTTTCATCCCGGGAATAGAGAATTGGCAGGCGGACTATCTAAGTCGCCAGCAGTTACTTCCAGGGGAATGGTCTCTGCATCCCGACGTTTTTTGGGCCATATGCCAAAGATGGGGGGTTCCAGATGTAGATCTCTTTGCATCCCGATTCAACAAAAAGATAGACAGATTTGTGGCAAGGACAAAGGATCCTCTTGCATGCGGGACGGATGCGTTGGTGATTCCGTGGCATCGGTTCTCACTGATTTACGCATTCCCGCCTATTCTGCTACTACCACGACTCCTTCGCAGGATCAGGCAGGAAAGGAAGTCGGTACTTCTGGTGGCCCCCGCTTGGCCCAGAAGGACTTGGTATGCAGAAATAGTAAGGATGACGGTGGGTTCCCCGTGGACCCTACCGGTACGCCCAGACCTGTTATCTCAGGGTCCAGTGTTCCATCCTGCCTTACAAACGCTAAATTTGACGGTTTGGCTATTGAGACCCACGTTCTGAAGAGTCGTGGGCTCTCAGGTCCTGTCATATCTACCTTGATTAATGCAAGGAAGCCAGCTTCCAGGATGATTTATCATAGAGTCTGGAAGGCTTATATAACCTGGTGTGAATCCAGAGGTTGGCATCCCAGGAAATATGTCATAGGTAGAATCCTTGATTTTCTACAGATGGGATTAGAGATGAAGCTGGCCTTGAGTACCATCAAGGGCCAGGTTTCTGCTTTATCAGTATTTCAGCGGCCACTTGCTTCGCATTCTTTGGTCCGAAACTTTATACAGGGGGTGATGCGTCCTAATCCTCCGGTTAAAGCGCCCCTAAACCCCTGGGACTTGAATTTGGTCCTGGCTGTGTTACAGAAACAGCCTTTTGAACCAATAAGTCAGATTCCTTTGGTCTTGTTGACAAGGAAATTAATTTTTCTGGTGGCCATCTCTTCTGCTAGAAGAGTATCAGAATTAGCAGCTCTTTCCTGTAAGGAGCCTTATTTGATTATACACAAGGATAGAGTGGTACTACGTCCTCATCCTAGTTTTTTACCGAAGGTGGTTTCTGATTTTCATTTAAACCAAGACATTGTTCTACCTTCCTTTTTTCCAGATCCCTGTTCTCCGGAAGAGAGATCTCTACATTCGTTGGATGTAGTAAGAGCAGTTAAGGCCTATCTAGGGGCAACTACTCAGATCCGCAAGACGGATGTTTTGTTTGTGCTGCCAGAGGGTCCCAATAGAGGACAGGCAGCGTCAAAAGCTACCATTTCTAAATGGATTCGACAGTTGATCATTCAAGCTTACGGTTTGAAACAGAAGATTCCTCCGTTTCAGATCAGGGCACATTCCACAAGGGCTATTGGTGCTTCTTGGGCAGTGCATCACCGGGCCTCTATGGCTCAAATCTGCAAGGCCGCAACCTGGTCTTCAGTTCATACATTCACCAGATTCTATCAGGTGGATGTGAGAAGGCATGAGGATATCGCCTTTGGGCGTAGTGTGCTGCAGGCAGCGGTACAGGGTCCTCAGGTCTGATTGCACCCTACTTGGTCGTGGTTCCCCCCCCTCAGGTAGCATTGCTCTGGGACATCCCATCAGTAATTACTGTGGCTCTGTGTCCCGTGATGTTCGAGAAAGAAAATAGGATTTTTTAAAACAGCTTACCTGTAAAATCCTTTTCTTTCGAAGGACATCACGGGACACAGAGGTCCCGCCCCTCTTCTAATACACTATATTGCTTGGCTACAAAACTGAGGTATCCCTGCAAGGGGGAGGGATTATATAGGGGGTTGAACTTCCTGATAGGGGTGTGCCAGTGTCCAATCACCAGTGATACCTATATAACCCATCAGTAATTACTGTGGCTCTGTGTCCCGTGATGTCCTTCGAAAGAAAAGGATTTTACAGGTAAGCGGTTTTAAAAAATCCTATTTTTTCAGTTGGCACTGGGTGCACCGTAGCTTGGGGTATCGGCATTTCTTGGAATATCAGTGCTATATCCATATAACATAGCTTGTGTGTGTCATGTTATTCATGAAAATTAACATGGGTCCCTGAAGGGATAATGTATGTCTCAAGGCACGTGCTTTGTCACATTCATGTATAAGGATGTAGATGGGGGGGGGGGGTCACTAGACGTATGCCTTTGTAGCAGATCCTTATGTTTATATTCTATATATACATAGTTGGGGCTAGCCTGTTGAGAATTTAAGATAACTGGGCCCACCATATCTATAATTATGGTATATTCCAAGGGGGGTTAAGGTCTTTGGACTTTTAAAGACCCTCCCTAATATAGTAAGTTCTTGCTAATCCTCTCGTGGGCTGTCCTGGAAGACGACTGGGGAAAACCGGAGTTAGACTTGCCGGTAACGCTGTTTCCAGGACAGCCTGGTTCCCGCCCTTATGTTAATCGTTATGTTTGTATATGCTTTAAGGTTTTGGCCTTCGGTTCTTGCTTAAAACTGACCAGTTCAGCAGAGGGACTGCCTTTTTAAAGTGTATTGGTGATGTGTTTCCTGTTCCTGTTGGATTAGGTGCTTCTCTCATAGGCTGTCCTGGCAGACTCCTGTAAACAGAGTTATCGGTACGGCTAACTCTCGTTTTACAAACAAAAATAAATGAACACTAAAAACAGTATAATAATTTTTTGGTTAAAAAAAATCAGCAGAGAAAAAGCTTAGGGGAGAAGGGAGAAAAGGGGTTCGTTGGGACCAATTAAGGTTAGCTAGGAGTTAAAGCAGAACTAAACCCTCCTATCCTTTTTAGCCAAGGAAGCTGCCATCTTAGCCTCTTATTTGTAACTACCAGGATGCTGCACATGTGATCAGTTATGACACCAGCCTTTTGATTGACAGTTTAGTTGAGGGCACAAACAAATTTGACAGTTATATTCCCAGTATGGCAGGAATTTCTAACAGTTTTTTTTTTTTTTTTAAACTGATGGGTTTAGTTCCGCTTTAATAAGGGGTTTTGATTTTTATATAGAGTTTTCTTTAATGTCTTACAGTATGCAGATCAAATATTCCTTTTGGTCAGCCTTTTGAATGATATTGGTAAATGCCATGTAATGTTTTTTAATGAAGCATGAACTGTTTAGAATGCTAGCATAATAACCTAAACCATTCTATCACTGGCAAGGATACGTCAATGTATGTGTATCACATATGTATACCCAGGTACCTTTTTTAGGGTACATAAGCTGACGCTATGTTTCCATGTAAAATTTAAAAAATCCCTAGGACTCCCCTGCAAGTATGGAAAGCACAATAAAACATTGCAGTTGGTTGGAACTGTCAAGATTTTGCTTGTTGCAATTGTAGGACCCAAGGAGACAAATTTAGGTGTCATACATTACCAGTGGGTTGCATGTGGAATGACTAATGACCAAGTGCTTTTGAAAGTCAGACATACTCATTGTGGCAAGTAGATATGTCTGGATGGGTGGCGCAACTTAATTTTTTATATAGCGGAAATGAGATGTTTAAAGTGGACCTTCAGTCATTATTTATTTTTTTTAATTTTCCATCTATTAAATCTTCTGCCCTTATTATTTTAACTTTGGATAGTAAAACATTTTTTCTGCCAGTAAAATACCTTATACAGCCCACTTCCTGTTTCTTGTCTGGTCATTAGCCTAGGCTTATGATGACGTGCACAGTGCTCTTTCTCTCACGCTGGTGAGAGTTTTCCAGGAAAGGAGCGGGGGATAAGTCATAAGAGGGCCAATGAGAGCCGAAGAGCTGGAGATGTGTGTCTGTGTAAATCCAGAAAGTGAACAGGCAGCCGCTTCAGCTGCCCACAGTTAAAATGGATACAGCCAATCTCAGTGGAGGGAGATTTCTGTAGCATATTTGGCCGGTACAGAATCACAGTGTATATATAAAATAATATGCAAAGTGGTTGGAGGGAAGTTCAGAATGGCAAAGATGGTTTTTATTACAAATTATGTGAGCAGACTGCAGGTTCCTCTTTAACCCTAGTGGGTAGTGACAGAGAAGGAATTGCAGACCTCTGACCACCCATTTTCCCTGTGGGGGACCTTCCCATCTATATTAGGTTCATAATTATCTTACGTGATTGTCTGTGTAGCATGTTCTGGTAAGCAGGTGGGTGCTATTAATACATTGGCATGTCTTCATCATGCAGCAGTTATACTTTATGATGTAACCCATGTTTGTTGTATTTCTATAGGCCATCAGCATTTCCTCTTCTTTCTCTCTCTGGTCTTCCTGGATTTCCCCAAAATCCCTCTCAATCCCTGCAAGGATTGCAGCAGACTGCAGCAGCTCAGACAGCATTGTTGCAGGTAGCCTACTGCTTAGTTTTCACATTTACTATAAAAGGATAAGTTCACATTTTTGTAAAAAAAAAAAATTTTAACCACTTAAGGACCAGCCTCGCTTTGGATTTTAGGTGTTTACATGTTTAAAACAGGTGTTTTTGCTAGAAAATTACTTAGAACCCCCAAACATTATATATATATATATATATATATATATATATATATATATATATATATATATATATATATATATATATATATATATATATATATATATATAAATATTTTTTTTTTTTTTTTTTTTTTTTCCTAACACCCTAGAGAATAAAATGGCGGTCGTTGCAAAAAGTTTTTGCACTGTATTTGTGCAGCGGTCTTATAAGTGCACTTTTTTTGGAAAAAAAAATCACTTTTTTGAATAAAAAAATAAGACAACAGTAAAGTTAGCCCAATTTTTTTTTATATTGTGAAAGATAATGTTATGCCAAGTAAATTAATACCCAACATGTCACGCTTCAAAATTGCACCCCCTCGTGGAATGGCGTCAAACTTTTACCCTCAAAAATCTCCAAAGGCGATGTTTAAAAAATTCTACAGGTTGCATGTTTTGCGTTACAGAGGAGGTCTAGGGCTAGAATTATTGCTCTCGCTCTACCGGTCGCGGCGATACCTCACATGTGTGGTTTGACCACTGTTTTCATATGCGGGCGCTACTCACATATGCGTTCGCTTCTGCACGCGAGCTCGTCGGGACGAGGTGTTTTTTAAAAAAAAAATTTTTATTTATTTTACATGATTTTATTTATTTTTACACAGTTTAAAAAAAAAAAAAGTGTCACTTTTATTCATATTACAAGGAATGTAAACATTCCTTGTAATAGAAAAAAAAGCATGACAGGACCTCCTAAATATGAGATCTGGGGTCAAAAAGACCTCAGATCTCATATTTACACTAAAATGCAATAAAAAAAAGTCATTTAAAAAAATGACATTGAAAAATATGTGCCTTTAAGACGTATAGGCGAAAGTGACATTTTGAAGTTGCTTCCGCCCAGCAGTGTCATAGAGACGAGTGGGCGCCATCTTAGCCTCACTTGTCTCCAGGCACAGAAGGGAGACGGACGCGATCTCCTCCACCGCTACCGACGGCTCCGGTAAGCAGCGGAGGGGGGGCTCCTCTCCCGCCACCGATAAAAGTGATCTTGCAGCGAATCCGCCGCAGAGACCACTTTTATCTTAAAGCTGACCGCCGCACAAAAACGGGGATACCGGGGTTATGGCAGCTAGCTGCCGCCATAATGATATCCGCTGCCAAAGTTTGGACGTACATCGTCGTGCGGCTGTTAATGTACACCCATCTTTTTGCAGGTAAAAAAAGTGCATTCATATATTTTTTTTTTTTTTTTTTAGATTGCAGCCTTTAACCACTTGCTGACCTGCTCACGTACATATACTGCAGCAGGTCCGCTCTCCTGCTCGAAGTGACATACCTGGTGCGTCGCTCCATGCAAGGAGGATGGTGCCGCGGGAGCGTGTGCGGGGGTCCCACAGACTCTGTCCGCCAACAGCCCGCAATCGTGGAGAGGGGCGGAACGGGGAACTGCCTATGTAAACAAGGCGATTCCCCGTTCTGCCTAGTGACATGACAGAGATCTACTGTTCCCAGTGATCAGGAACAGTGATCTGTCATGGTCCGGTAAGCCCATCCCCCTACAGTTAGAACTTGCTGAGGGAACACACTTAACCCCATGCTCGCCCCCTAGTGTTAACCCTTTCCCTGCCAGTGTCATTTTTACATTGATCAGTGCATTTTTATAGCACTGATCAATGTAATAATGTCACTGGTCCCCACAAAATGTAATTTGGGGTCAGATTCGTCCGCCGCAGTGTCGCAGTCCCGCTAAAAATCGCAGATCACCGCCATTACCAGCAAAGACAAAAAAAATCCCATAGTTTATAGACACGATAACTTTTGCACAAACCAATCAATGTACGCCTATTGCTATTTATTTTTTAATTTTTTTTCCAAAAATATGTAGAAGAATCTATATCGGCCTAAACTGATGAATACATTTTTTTTTCGGCTATGTATTATAGCAGATAGTAAAAAGAATTGTGTGTGTTTTTTTTTTTTTTTTTGTTTTATAGCACAAAAAATAAAAACCGCAGAGGTAATCAAATACCACCAAAAGCTCTATTTGTGGGTTAAAAATTTTTTTTTGGGTACAGTGTCGCACGAACGCACAATTGTCAGTTAAAGCGACGCAGTGCCGTATTGCAAAAAATGGCCTGGCCATTAAGGGCGCAAATCCAAAGTGGTTAAAGCATTGCACCTGTGATCAGCACGGGTGCAATGTGTGGCTCCTGCAGACATTTAGTAAGCTGCCTGTAACTCCGATGCAGGCAGTTACTGAATGGTAGGAAGAATCGATGGACTATGAGCCCGCTCAACAGCGCCCTTACAGTTCATTGAGAAATTTAAGTCGTCAGCTGCAATTCACAGAAAACTGTGAATGATGTAGTCGTGTGGGTGGAGCTCTGCACAAGAGCATGCTGTTTTCCAATTGTAACAGCTGGTACAGGGAGAAGATCCCCTGCTGGCTGTCACAAAGCGGGAGCACTGGTGGCAGGAGCTTGGTCACTTAGAGCATGTTACACCCTAAACGTGTGTGTAACATGTTCTTGAAGGGGAATTTTGCCCTAAAGGCACAGTGGTAAATTTAGATTATTGGGGTCTACTCGTAAGTAAAATATCTGTTTTGGGTGGATTGGCATGCTCAGATGTTTTCAATATATAAATGCTTACAGCAATGTGCAAACTATGCAGTAGCCAATAACATCAACATGTTTCTTACTTTCACAGTACCAAACAAAATCTGATGAAAGCAGTATTAAACCGCAGCAAAAGAAAATATTGGGCCTCGGGCAGTTTACGTTGTAATGTGCTAGTATGCCCCGCATACTAGTACATTATGATAGACTTGCCTGAAAATGAGGCCCTCCAGCAGCGCGATGTCACTGCGATAGGCGCTTCTTTGCTCGGTCTTCCTTCCGGGTTTGTGGGCTTCAGCACAATTTACAGCACGGGGCTCTGAAGGAGCTGCGTGGGTATGCTGTTCCTTCAGTGTGCATGCGTGGGTGATGTTACCGTTTTTGCTATTAAAGTAAACTTATTATATAAAAATCAACCAAGGGTGTTTACTCCCACTTTAATAGTTGTGTTACGGCATTTCAAGATCTGTTTCATGGGCTGTTTATCATTTAATGCTGAACACAATTTGACACAGCACTGTATATTAAATGTAAGCAGTGTAAGTACCTGGATTTGGTATCGGCCTCTTTCATTCTTTGCACAGCAGACCTTGTACTACAGGAGGTAGAAGCAGCAAATGCAGTCAGTTGCTAGTGCCTATGTATGAACAGGGGACATACTAATTAGGAGGAGAAAGCAGAGTAATGGAGAGATGATCATAACAGTTTGCTGCTTCACCTTTGTGTTCAGCGACATGGTTGCGGGTGGGAAGGAGAACTGGTAGCTTTTACAGAACTGAATCAGGGAAAAATCAGGTCTTCTGCCCTGGCATGCAGGGCTGTTCTGTGTGTTTAGAGCCGTGTAAATCTTAGAACTGGAATGAAGGAATTAGAAATCTTTGGGCAGGTAAAATGACACACTCGTATGTATTTCATCTGGGTATACTGTTTACTAGAGTTGTGCTTTAAGACCATCAGGTTTTAACCTGCTATATTATGAGGTAACTAATTAGTACACATAGTGTATGTGTGTGTTTTAACCAATTTATCTCTCTCTCTCCAGGCACATTCAGCTTCTCTAGAAGGATTTGCAGCACAGGCAGATGCTTTTGCTGGTTTCCCTACTGGACCTGGAACTCCCTTTCCTCTTCAGCCGGGGCTGCCTCAGCGTGGCTGGCAGTAACTTTAAAAGCATTCAACACAAAACAAGTTCTTCCATTCACGAATGCTGAGAAGCATAGCATAGGCCGTCAGTATTTTAAAACCCCTCTTAGCTTGTAGATTTCCATTTCTTCCTTCATGACAGACACATGCCTGAACATTGTGTGTTGGAACACTAGATATTTATTAGCAAATCCTGACCAAAAACCTCACAACCTTTTCAATACTGATCTTTTACAGATAAGGATAAATCTATTTTAATAGTTTTCTTTTTTCTTTTTTTTTTGTTCACGTTTTCATATTTTATTGAATGGGTAGTGATTTTATATACAGTTGTGGTGCTTTTAAAGTGTTGTTTGTTGTGGGATATGGAAAGAAGGCCATTATGAAGATGGACCTATCCATTTCCTAGGAGGTATCAGTGCATATGTCCCCAGTAAATTGTAATCTCAATAAAATTGCCCCACCAGTCGTCTGCCCCCCCCCCCCCCCCCCACTGAGTGTAGTTTTCAGATACCAGTTCTTCACCATCTACATTAGAAGTTTACTTTTAACATGATATAAGGGTTACATTTTATATGAACTGTACAGAAATCAAACATTTTATTGTCTTTTTCTCATTGGATATTTTAACAACTATTACTAGATGTGATCTTTTTAACTATAAGTGGAATTCCAGTCATTACCTAACTAATGCTAAACCTACTCCCACCCCTATTCTAAAGCTATTCTATCGGACCCTGTAAAGAAAAGATCGCTATACTTGCATCACTGACAGCTGAGCCTAGGAACGGACCAGAGAAGCTTCAGTATAGGTATAATTGCCTATACTGAAGCGGCCCCGGTCCAGTCCCATGCTGAGCAGTCAGTGGCGGCCTCTGTGTGCAGCACAGATGCCCCATAGTAAATCTATGGGTGACGTTGTCAGCCTTCAGCTCTCTCTCATGCACAGAAGATGCCGCTGGGGACCAGACCAGCTTCAGTTTAGGTGAGTATAGCGATCTTTTCTTTACAGGGTTCTGTATAGAATAGCTTTAGAATGGGGGTAGGGGTAGGTTTAGCATTAGATAATGACTGGAATTCCACTTTAAATTACTACAGGTGGCATAGTTTTACATACCTTTTTTCATGTCAGAAAATGAATGCATACTTAATAATTAAGTTAAGTTAATAACAATTAACTTTTGAAAGTAAAAAAAAAAAAAAATCAAACTGTAATAGCTATTAAGATTGGGTGAGTAATTTTATCATAGAGGCTATTAAAACAATATTCAGCATGCAAAAAACATATCTAGTGAAATCAATTAAAATAAACTTTGATCATGTGGTCATATTACCCAAAATAAAGATAAATTCAGGGTAATTTTGGTGGTATAACTAGTAGCAGTCATTCAGAACATATCTTTTATTAAAAAGTACAGTGAAGTGAAATCTGATTGGTTGGTACAAGCTACTTAACGTTGCATATCACCGCTGCTCATGGTGCAGCAGAATAAAGTCCAAGACAAATGTGCAAACAAAAATCAAATCGCAACCGATCATACCTCAGTTTACTGTAGTGAGATCATAAAAAAAAGTGGTTACAATGGTTTCCTAGCAGTTTACTATTTTGTATTGCCTTACTAATGAGCTTCTACTAAAACGCGTGCAGATGGTAATGTGCAACCAATCAGAAATCAGTCCTTCATTGGACTGACCATATACCCCTACACAGTACACGAATTGTAGTTTACCTAAAGGATCAAACTTCCAACGATACTATTGAAAACCAAACTTGTTTTGTAATTTGATGAACTTTGAATAAAATTATAAGTGCAATATTTAAATTGGATATATTTTAAATCATTGTAATAAGCATTTTCCGAGAATGTGTATAAATTGTACATCAAACGGTATTTGTGATGGCCTTTAAAAAGGCGTAAATGGCATGAATTGCAACCTTGTAAAATGTGATGAATAATAGAAAAGCAAATTTACTGAGAGGAAAACGACTACCCTTAAAACAACTGTATTTATACCTAATCTGGCCAGATAACAAAACCCTAGTTAATTTTTTTTTTAAAGTCCTAGCCCTTCTGTGAGAGAACGGTTATCGTTTATGGTGGCCCATACTGTCTAGCTACATGGGCACACATTTAAAAAAACACTTTTCACACAATACATGAAGCAGGAGCATCCTCTGTTCCTATGCTGTAAGTGCAAGTGTTATGGCAATGTTCCCAGATTTTATAGTCTAATCATCCTGTGCTGGGTTGCTTCCCCCCCATTCCAGGATAAAGGGCTCACTGGTTGTATATATGGTTTTAACAGTTCTTTATTTTAAACTAATATCATGATTTTTATTGAAATTGCAATGTAATTTATGACACTGTATAAATGATATTCTCTTTTGCTAATGAATTGTAGTTATAACAGTGTAAACTGCTAACTATGTAACCATTTGTAGAGAATATTTAACCATTACCAGCAGCCTCTATCTTTAGTGAAATCATGAAAAATTTAGAAGATCTTGCTGGTTTGCTGTAAGTTGCAACATTACTTTGTCCTTACAAGCATGTTTGTTTCACTGTTTCTCAGTGAAACATATGGGGTTAGTTTTTAAAAAAAAAAAAGAAAAGAAAAAAATCTGCTTATGGACGCCAGTCAGACCAACCAGAAGTCCTATTTCTAGTATAGACTAGAAATTAAAGGTAGCCATCTGATTAATTGTAGTTTATGATGCCTACAGGCATAAGATGATGGTCATCCAGTTCAGCAAGGTCCGGTGACTATCTCTTGACTGTGTGTTTTCAGCCAAGCCTCTACTGTTGTGTGTGTGTGTGTGTGTGGAACCTATATGGTCTACTCGGCTATTTTTTTTTTAAACTTCTCTATTGCCATTACCTTGAGCATTTCTAGAGTGCGTGTTTAAGGGGTTGAAGTTTTTAAAGATAGGATGGGTATTTTGGATAGAGTGGGAGCTGTAGAAGTTGGGGGTGTTAATTCTGGTGTTGAAACTTGGCTATGACATTTTATACTACACTAGGGGATGGGGCTGTCCAGCTACAACACAGCTCAAATACACATTTCCATATCAGCTCAACAAGTCAACTGTACTGCAGATTTGCATAGAAAGTTTCTGATCTGTTAAACCTTACATGAAAAAGGGACCAGAGGGCCCCAAATACTCGTGATCAGACTGCATAGTACTGTTGGATTAAACAGAATGTGTAACTGATCAACAACAGTGGAAGTATTCTCCCATTGCAGGCGTTGACGGCATACATTTGTAATGTTCACAACGGTTCAGAAAGGTAAAATATAGGGTTGAAAATGTGTTTGTCAATTTCACAAATATCACAAGGAACATAAGTTACAACTTGGTGACAACCGCTAGTAATCATGGGCAATGAGTCAGCCTGATGGCTATTGCCCGTAGCTTGACTCCCACTAACAATGTCTTGTAAGGGTTGACAACTGTGGTCTGTAGCGAGGAGTAGTTCTGGCTGGAGAGCCTTGATGTTCATAATAAAACTATATGGCGAAATAATTAGAAAATAAAAGGGATAAAGTGGGGAAGTGGCCCAAGTAAGGGCGTAGGTAGAGTGGGAGAGGGAAGTAAAGAAGGGGCAAAAAGATCGTAGAGGGGAGAGAAAGCTGCTGGGGAGATACTCGTAGATGGAGGTAAAGAATGGTCAGAGGGTGGGAACCCAATGGGTAGACACCTCAACCCTCCCTATGATTAGGCTGCGTATTAGGGTGACCCTGTCAGGAAGGATCGTAAGCATAGTTGTGAGGGTATCTGAAGCATAGAAAGGTAAAATATATATGAGATGTTCTGTTACTTTACCTCTATTCAGGGTATGATCTCTGAGAAGTTTTACTACAATATACAGAAACTACAGTTCTGTAAATAATTTGAGAAGCATTGTCCTTTGTGTATTGTATATTCATTTTTAGGTTCAAGCAACAAACTGTTTTTTAAATACTTTGTATGAAATAATGCACATCTAGTAACAATATAAGATATAATAAATTAGATCAATTTGTAAACTGAAGTTTTTTATGTCCTTTTTTTTTTTTTTTTTTTTCTTTTTAAGTGATAAAGACAGCTGTAGTAGGATTGGAGATGAAATTGTTTTCCTCCTTCTAGGAAAAACCTACCAGTATTGCTTTCAGTGGTGGGAGAGCACTAGCTGAGCTCCAAGCGGACAGCAGTGACCTATACAAAGGGCTCCCCATGCAAATCTAACGCTCAGTATGAATTTCCCTTGAATCTGACAAACACTAACCACCTTTAAAGTAAACCCGTCAGCCTCTTGCCTTACTGTCCTTAATACCTTAATGCCTAAGAGTAAAACAAAAATTGTATCCAGGTGGCTTATATCAGGACAAATTGGGCTTTCTTTTGGTCGTAAATGGTAATGGATAGCTCATGTTTGTTTTTTGTTTTTTTGTTTGTTTTTATCAAAGGAAAAGTGGCCCAAAATGGTAAAAAAAGTCTTGCTTTTATTGTTTACCACCAAAGAACAGCCCAAAATAAATTCTTCTGCTCCTAACTCTTGCAGTAATGTGTGTGTCGTTTTTTACCCGTAGTACAGCCCAGAAACAATGGTGTGCATTTTGCTTTTTTTTTTATCCTGCCTAAAACACACTAACGCAGACACTAATTTTTAAAAAAATATTTACTTTTAAATGCTACCCAAAATGTTGACTGTGACCTTTGGCCCCAACACTAACCCTGGCAAATCTTGTTTTTTTTTTTATTTTTTTTTTTTATTCTTTATATTTCTTTTTTTTTTTTTTTTTTTTCTACACACTTTGATTTGTTTACATTTTCCTCTACTGCAAAAATAGGAAGATACAACATATCTTTCTCTTCATTCAGTAAACACGGGCGGGCTCACCATGACTGAGTGCTGATAGTAAATCAGAGGCTATCACAGAGATCAGGTGACTTGGAACAGAAAGTCCTGGGTCCCGATGGTTGGTGTGAGAGCCCGGTCTCTGTGCTGGGAGCACACTCTGCGGCGCACTCCCAGCACAAAGGGAGATACGCATATATGTGGTCCCACGGAAAAAAGGCCACTTCTGTGAGGCTGCATATGTGTGTGTGGTCAGCAAGAAGCGGTTAATCAAGTTTGTATTTAGGGAGGTGCTCAAACTAACTTCCCTATTAGACCTCCTGTGTCACCTTCAGATTTGAATCTGGTGATCTCTATACTCCAGAGCCCCCCCTCCCCTTTGAGTTGATCAGAGATATTTCTTTGGGAGACCTGACTTGTAAGGTTGCCTTCCTAGTAGCTATTACATGTGTTAGGCATGGGCTAGTGTTTTTTCTTTTTCTTTTTCTTTTTCTTTTTTTTTTTTTTTCCTTTCAATTCAACAAAAGTATTGTCCTTTCTTTCATATGTCTGGTTTCAAAACACACCAAGGAGATTTTCCTATACTGCTTAGATGTTGTCAGGGTCTACTTGGCAGGCACGGCTTCCATTCAAAAAACGGTGTCCTTTTTCATCTTCTCTATACAGTGCCTTGAAAAAGTATTCATACCCCTTGAAATGTTCCACATTTTGTCATGTTACAACTAAAAACGTAAATGGATTTTATGTGATCGACCAACACAAAGTTGCACATAATTGTGAAGTGGAAAGAAAATGATAATAGTTAAACATTTTTTACAAATGTATATCTGAAGAGTGTGGCGTGCATTTGTATTCAGCCCCCCTTTACTCTGATACCCCTAATTAAAATCTAGTGGAACCAATTGCCTTCAGAAGTCACCTAATTAGTAAATAGAGTTCACCTGTGTGTAATTTTAATCTCAGTATAAAGTTCTGTGAAGCCCTTAGAGGTTTGTTAGAGAACCTTAATGAGCAAACAACATCACGAATGCCAAGGAACATACCAGACAGGTCAGGGATAAAGTTGTGGAGACGTTTAAAGCAGGATTAGGTTATGAAAAAAATCCCAAGCTTTGAACATCTCACAGAGCACTGTTCAATCCACCATCCAAAAATGGAAAGCGTATTGCACAACTGCAAACCTACCAAGACAAGGCCGTCTACCTAAACTGTCAGGCTGAGCAAGGAGAGCATTAATCAGAGAAGCAGCCAAGAGGCCCATGGTAACTCTGAAGGAGCTGCAGAGATCCACAGCTCAGGTGGCAAAATCTTTTCACAGGACAACCATTACTCGTGCACTCCACAAACCTAGCCTTTATGGAAGGGTGGCAAGAAGAAAGTGCCATTGTTGAAAGAAAGCTATAAGAAGTCCCATTTGGGAGGGGGCGCGACGCGAAACTGGAAGGTCGCATCTGAGCGGAGCTCCGAGGACAGCAGGGACTTCAGCGCCTTCCCTGCTGCCAGATAACTTCCCAAAGTGACTTTTAAACTACCTGCACCCCCGGGTGAACGAGCGGTGCATGCCGTCCTGCAGGTCTCGTCGCGGAAAACCAGCACAAAGGTCCTCTCCTCAGGGTCTGTGAGATATCAGGAAAGCCTCAAGATGGCACCGAGCCACAGCACGCTTCTGCCCCTGCATACAGCCCAGCGGCCCCTCCGGTGCACTCATCTGGAGACGATGAGTACACTCTGCAGCTCACCAAGGCAGACTTAGATGATAGCCTAGCTGCCATGTACACCAAGATTGCAGAGAAATTCCAGACTGAACTCCACAAATCCACTAACACTCTGCAGCAAGAGATAGCAGTTCTGGGAGGCAGAACTGATCTCTTAAAGACAAAACAAGATGTGCAACTTGCATACACTGACCTCCGCAGCGATCACAAATCCCTTACAGAATCTGTCTCCCAGCTCCAGGCCCACTTGGAGGACCTGGACAACAGAAACAGATGGAACAATTTGAGGATTAGAGGGGTCCCTGACGTGGTCACTGATTTAAACCCGGCCATTCACAAGTTGTTCCAGTCCCTGCTGGCTGCTTTTGCATGCTACAGGATTCACAGAGCCCTTCGCCCCAAACCACCTGATAACAAGCCAACCACGGATATTATTTTATGCCTTAAGTATTACCTAGTGAAGGAGGAGATCCTTAGGGCTTCCAGCAATACCCCCAACATTTTGCTGGACAATATCAGCATTCAAATTTTCCCTGACATATCCCCGGCCACTCTGGATAAACGCCGCAAGCTAAAGGAGATCACCACGACACTCCAAAGAGGCAAGAATCCGTTATAGGTGGGGATTCCCCTTTAAACTCCAAGTCCCACATAATGGAACTACATACACTGTGGTCACCATCCAAGAAGGGAAGGAGCTCCTGGTCAAGCTGGGCCTATTGGCTAAAGAAGATCTTCCTAGGATGCCCTCCACCCCCTGCCCCTCAGCCATCTGGGCAACCCCTTCGCCGCAGAAGACAGAGGCAGTATCTCAGGGGCCGCATGAACTGATCTATCACCGCTTTCTTCTTACTCCGGATCCTACACCCTTTTATCCCTTCATGACTTGGGACTTCACCTTTGACACATATGGGGGTGGTGACATTTGACTGGCTCTCTTCATTATCTGAGCCCCCCCCCCCCCCCCCCCCATGCAGTTTGTTTACTCCTCACTGCACCATTTTTCAACCTGACTGCTCCCCGCTGTGCAGGCGCACAGTAGCACCTATTTGGTTGTCCCCCACTCTTGCTAAAACCCACAGGAAGAAGAAAAGAAGTTGGAAGACACTTTCGCTCTCTTTTCCAGAACAGTACTTTTGGGTTTTTATTTTTTGTTTCCCAACAGGTTGTCTAGAGTGTTGGACACTATTGTCCTATTGTTCAGGTAGTTTTACTTCTGACAGGTTATTGCATTATCCTACTGTCGGGAAGGTCGATCCCCTCCCAACCCCAATGGTTTATACTTGTTTCATTTTGTTTTATTTTTCAATCTTTTTTTGGTTACGGGACTTTTTTTTTTTTTTTTTTATTGCACTAATTTTTTGATTGCACTAATTATGCAGAATTAGCTATTATTGCCCTTATGGTTCATCCTAGCTGTGGCTCTAATTTGGGTACTATAACCCCACATAACCTAGACGCTCTCACCCCATCTGGGTGGGGGTAATGATTGCCTGCTCCTTGGGACCCTCCCCTAATCACCCATGCTTATTTGGCCACCCTCATTCAAAATGGGTAATAAAATAATTTCCCACAATGTCAGGGGCTTTAATTCCCCCCAAAAGAGGAAAAAAGCTTTTTAGAACCTCTAAACGCCTACAGGCAGACATCATACTCTTACAGGAGACCCATTTCCCTGAAGCCAATCACCCCACATACTTTGACAGATCATACGGCCTAGGGCACTATACTACGTTGGGGTCCAGGTCCCGAGGAGTGGCGATATTTGTTAAAAATAACATATTGTTTTATGTTGTGAGCACTTACAAAGATCCAGCTAGTAGGTTTATCGTTCTTCAAGGTTCTTTGCAAGGGAAGAAGGTTACAATAGCTAACGTGTACGACAATAGCTAACGTGTACGCCCCTAATGATTCTCAGGCAACCTTTTTTTAAAGCTTTTTTTCCAGATCTTGATTAAATATAACTCCCCACATTTACTGCTTGGGGGAGACTTTAACTTGGTGGCACACTCAGCTCTGGATAGTAGCAGGGCTGGAAGTGCCATTAACGCCTTCCCCAAAACCCTGAAAACGCTGCTGCACTCACACAATTTGGTGGACTCCTTGAGGGCGCATAATGTGGGTGCCCGAGAGTATACATTTTATTCCCACCCCCATGACAGCTATTCCAGATTGGATTATCTGTTTTGTACCCCTATACTCCTCGCAAACTCTACCACTGCAGCTATTCATTCTTGCCCGTGATCAGACCACCAGGTAGTCTCCCTAAACATCTCCCACATAGGCCTTAAGCCTTCCGTTGCAGGCTGGACGCTAAATGAGTCCCTCCTCACAGACCCAATTCTGGCATCCCAAATTTCAAAACAGATGGAAGAATATTTTGCCACCAATAATACAAATGCCATCTCTCCTACAGTCTTATGGGTGGCCCATACAGTAGTAATTAGAGGACACCTGATCCAAATCTCTGCAGATAGGAAAAAACAGAGATTGGAAGACATACCCAGACTCACTGCAGAACTTGGTTATACCACCTACACCCCCAAAGTCACGCCCCTGATCTACTACAGCAAATTAATACCAACAGACTGGAACTTGATAAAATCCTTTCCAGACAGACAGAGAAAGCTCTGAGATGGTGGGAGAGCCATATTCCTGTTACACAGTAATTCATCCAACCCCCCACACTTAGCTAAGAAATCCCAGCGGTAACTTAGTCTCTCACCCTTCAGAGGTACTGCAGATTTTCTCTAAATTTTACACGGAACTACTCTCCCCTCCATCCTCCCCCCCTGACCCCGCCCTGCAAACTGGGCTCGATGACTTACCTCTTCCTGCCCTAACACAAGTACACCTCCAGGAGCTGAACGCTCCTTGCTCTGACTCCAAACTAATTATTGTCATCAAATCTTTAAAACCCTCCAAAACCCCTGGCCCAGATGGATACTCAGCCCCATATTATAAGAAATTCCAAGGTAATTTAATCCCATACCTAAAATCTCTCTTCAACCATATTTTTAAGGGCAACACTTTCCCAGACGACGTGCTTCTGATGAACATGTCTCTGATTCCGAAAGACCACTCCCTACCCCAAAACTATAGGCCACTCTCGGTCATCAACACCGATTTGAAGATCTTTGGACACATTTTAGCAGACAGACTCTCAAATATCATTACTTCCTTAATCTCCCCAGACCAAACAGGATTTATCCCAACCAGACAAATCACTGACAACATCAGACTTGCTTTTAACATCATACAAGACGCTGATCTACATTCTCGCAGGGTGCTTCACCTGAGCCTTGATATCCACAAGGCGTTCGATAGCGTATTATGGTCATACCTTGAACTAACCCTTGAGAAATTTTGGCTTTTTGGGGGACTTTGTCCACGGATTCCAAGCACTTTACCATCACATACGCACACGGATTAGACTTCCGGGGTGTAACTCCAAATCCCTCACATTAGGCAGAGGGACAAGGCAAGGGTGCCCCCTGTCACCACTTTTATTTGCCCTTGCCATCGAGCCCCTTGCCCGCTCAATCAGCCTAGACCCCGATATCAAGGGATATACAAAGGGAGACCAGGAGTTCAAACTTGGCTTATACACGGATGATGTCCTTATGTTCCTGACTGATCCAATAGTTTCAATGCCGAATCTTAACTCCACCCTACGCACCTTCCAAGATATTTCGGGACCAGGGGTTAACCTTTCCAAATGCTCTGCCCTTCCACTAAACTTCCCCCAAAACATAACCTTCCCTATCCAATCCAATTTTGGCTTTTCCATGGATGGACAGATGCTACCCTATCTAGGCATTAAATTGGCCCCTACGCTCCATAGACTATACATCACCAATTACCCGCCAGCATCTATTCGTACTGCTGCATACATGAAGCCCATACCATATCACATTCTTAGGCAGAACTCAGGCAGTGAAAATGTCTATTCTCCATAAACTATTATTTTTTTTCAGAGCCCTCCCCAATTATGTCACGCCAGACGATTGACCTTATTCAATAAGACGTAAACAAATTTGTTTGGCAGAATAAAAAAACCCCGCCTGAGCAGGAAAATGATATATAGACTGAGAGCCATGGGCAGGCTGGGATTACCGAACCTCTGGCTATACTACCTCTCTGCCAGACTATTACATTTGGCTCAATGGCACCCCCCCCCCCCCCACGGTATCCCCTGGCTCCGTGTGTGTGTGGGGGGGGGTGTCCCCTATCCCCTTTGAGCAGATTTCAATAGCCCCATATTTTCTCCCCGGATTATTATGGGCTATATCAATTCGCCCCAAGGATATTTCCACGTTAAACGCAGTAGTGGGACAGTCCCTGCACCAGGTTGGCATCCTATGTTGAGGACCTCACATTCCATTCAGCATTCCGCAACCCTCATGATTTCACCCTATGGATCTCGAAAGACCTTATTACCCTAGACTCTTCACAGAAGGAGGGGGTAATCTGCTCTTTCTTATCACTACAAACTTCCCATTCTCTACCCAAGACAGAATTTTACAAATATCTACAAATCAGACATTTCTTCAATTCTCACTACTCCAGGAATGTAACTAACCCCGTTACAACATACGAAGACCTCTGCGTCCCCACGTCTAGAGACAAGGGGACAATCTCCCTATTATATAATTACCTGGGCGGCCTCGGCCTTCCCTGGCTTTCCTGGAAGAATGGTCCGACAGGATATCCAATATGCATAAATGCACAAAATCTGTGGCAATGAAGGAGACAGTGGTGAAACTACATACGAGATGGTACTATACCCCCTCTAATTTACTCAAATTTTTCCCCACTGTTTCCAAAAACTGCTTCAGAGGTTGTCCTGAGAAAGGGATTCACTTGCATATTTTCTGGAGTTGTATAACTCTGGGGGACTTATGGCAAAAAGTAGCCTCCAAGGTTACAGGAGTATTGACGAATTTGACTCATCAGATGTGCTTATTTTTCGTAGAAATTCATGGAGCCTCCCCCCCTGAACAAAAACTAGACCACACGCTCTTTAGTGCGGTCCACTGGACTATCTCTTTGTTTTGGCGTACTCCAGGGGTCCCATGGGATCAGGTCCTTAAGCGTATGGCGGCCATACAGCTCATGGAGAAAGTTTTTCACACTATCATGGACACCATGCACATCTATGAGTTGAAATGGAAGGCTTGGGCCTCCTGATCGCACATAGAACACTTTAGCCCTACCAAGGCATAACCCCCTACTCAAACTGCATTGTTGACAGCCTTTTCCAGACTGGTTTCCCGTAACCTCCTTTCTTTTTTTATTTCGGTTATTGGTTTATGAGGTTTTTTTTTTTTTTTTTTTTTTTTTTTTTTTTTTTTAATGGTTTGTTCTTATTTCATCTGTTATTTCTGTAGCAGAAGTGTCACGGCAACGTGGAGATGCCAGTGTTAATTTCGTCGACTAAAACATTTTAGTCGACTAAATGAATACTATTTTAGTCGACTAAAATACAACTAAAACAACTGAGATGACTAAAATATGACTAAAACTAAAATGGCATTTTAGTCAAAAGACTAAAATGGGACTAAAACTAAAATGCCATTTTAGTCAAAAGACTAAAACTAAATTTGACTTTAAAATTAACACTGGTCTGTAGTGCATGTTCATACCTCAATACTAGGGGTGCAATGGATCGTCACCGATCCGTGATCCGAACGGGTCAACCTGTTCGGATCGGCACACCACGCGATCCGCAGAGTGCACCGCTGCCTCGGCCTTAGGAAAGGCCGCGGCTTCGGCCCAGCTCCGGAGCGGCGGCCATCTTGGTACACCCAGCAGCGGCGGTGAGCTGCGCGCTGACGTCATTACCCCTCTAGCCGGTGTAACGACATATTCAGCGACCCATTGCAGTTTGCTACGGAAGTGACGTCCTGTCGCCGCCATCTTGCTACACCCCACACTCGTCCACAGTAAGGATACACTAAGAAGGGGGAAGGCGGACATGTTGTTACACCCACTGGAGTTTTGCATTTTACACGTATTTATAACAGTAAAGTCAGTTTATATAGTGAAATACAGGACTTACAACTCCGTCTGACTACTAAGATCTTGAATTTTAAAAGCAGCGTCAGCCCTGCTCATCTCACAGGTTTGCTAATCTGAAGTTCGCTGCTTTTAAAATTCGACATGAGTGGGGGAGATGTCCATTACAGTGGGGGAGATGACGTGGATATTACAGCAGTGGGGGATATTGTGGATAATACAGCGTGGAGATTTTTTTTTTTTTTTTTGCTAATCCGAAATATGATCCGATCCGTGACTCTGATCTGAACCGTGAGTTTTTTGATCCGTTGCACCCCTACTCAATACCATAAATAATAACACATTAGATTTTTCACTCCAGCAGTATATAATGAGTTTGGAAATTGTAGAGAAATGTTAAATAACGCCTTACACCCATTAGATTTTAGACGACTGAGTTTGTCGACTAAAATGTACTGGAGATTTTAGTCGACTATAACGTAGAACATTTTGGTCGACTAAAACTAACAATTGCAGAAGACTAAAATGGGACTAAAACTAAAATGCCATTTTAGTCCTAAGACTAAAACTAAATCGAAATTTGCTGCCAAAATTAACACTGGGAGATGCCCACTAAACCCCTAGTTAGCTTTAACGTTTCTCACACTAGGCGGTCTCCCCATGTAGACCATTATATGTGACAATTTAGCTGTAAGCGAATCACAATGGTCCCAGTTAGTAAGCGTATCACTTAACTTTGCTAATAGTACCTCATTACTACTGTTTATATACCTTGTTTACATATTCTATGTTTCACTCTCTGTAAATGACGCTTATTGTTACGACACTTTATTCTCCAAAAAAATCGTTTGTATTAAAAAAAAAAAAAAAAAGTCCCTTTTGCAGTTTGCGAGAAGCCATGTGGGGGACATGGCAAACATGTGGAAGAAGGTGCTCTGGTCAGATGAGACCAATATTGTACTTTTTGGCCTAAAAGCAAAACATTATGTGTGGTAGAAACACTGCACATCACCCTGAACACACCATCCCCACCGTGAAACGTGGTGGTAGCATCATGTTGTGGGGATGCTTTTCTTCAGCAGGGACAGGGAAGCTGGTGATGGGAAGATGGATGGAGCTAAATACAGGGCAATCTTAGAAGAAAACCTGAAATTCCCCGTACACACGATAGGATTTTCCGACGGAAAATGTTCTATGGGAGCTTGTTGTCGGAAATTCGTGTGTAGGCTCCATCGGACAATTTTCCATCGGAATTTCCGTCACACAAAATTTGAGAGCTGGTTCTCAAATTTTCCAACAACAAAATCCGTTGTCGTAAATTCCGATCGTGTGTACACAGTTCCGACACACAAAGTTCCACGCATGCTCGGAATCGAGCAGAAGAGCCGCACTGGCTATTGAACTTCATTTTTCTCGGCTCATCGTACGTGTTGTACGTCACCGCGTTCTTGACGTTCGGAATTTCTGACAAGATTTGTGTGACCGTGTATGCAAGACAAGTTTGAGCCAACATCCGTCGGACAAAAAACATGGATTTTGTTGTCGGAATGTGCGATCGTGTGTACGCAGCATTAGGGTCTGCAAAAGACTTGAGACTGGGCCGGAGGTTTACCTTCCAGCAGGACAAGAACCCTAAACATACAGCCAGAGCTACAATGGAATGGTTTGGATCAAAGCATATTCATGTATTAGAATGGCCCAAAGTCCAGACCTAAATCCAATTGAGAATCTGTGGCAGGACATGAACATTGCTGTTCACAGACGCTCTCCATCCAATCTGACAAAGCTTGAGCTATTTTGCAAAGAAGAATGGGCAAGTCCAGACCTCCATTCAATTGAGAATCTGTGGCAAGACTTGGAAAAGTAAATTCCAAATAAAACTAAATTGTAAAGTTTTCAAAGTCCAAAAAACACACGGCTTAATAAATGGCTAAAGTAAAGGAAAAAAAAAACATTTTCCTCCACCATGTGAAAAGCCACCGACTCAGGTCAAAATGTACTCTTACCGCAGAGTATGGACCCTCTAATTATGGAAGGTCACATAAGCCTTAGTGAATCCACCACTGATTATAATCCAAGGATCACAAAAGTCGATGGTATACGTCACATACACAGCTCCTGCTAATCTGGTCATCCAAGTTTTTCTAGTGGTCTACCCAATAAAGAGAGAAGGAGCTCCAATAGTGTAAAACCTTCTACAAATAATTTATTGAACTGAAATATTGCACTTACATGTTTCCAAAGAAATACAGGCAAAACACATGAACAGCAGCAATCGGGAACAAGTTGGGATATCTTCACCCGACCAGTTTCGTCACAAGTGGCCTTCCAGGGCATTTCCTTTTTTCAGAATGTCTCATAGATGTACAAAACCCCAACGCAAAATATCTTTTACATTACATATGTTTTTCTGAGCACAGAACATAACCTTATGTAACACCTTTTGTCTAAACCTACCTTAGAGAAGAACTTTAAAATAGTTGGATGTCCTAGAAAGCAGTTGATGAGTTGAGTTGATCAAAATCATGTAATGTACAGCATAGCTTACAAACTTCAACAGTCAAGACTATGGAATGCATAGCATTAATAGAAACGCCTGATGCATAAAGCACGGTAAAACCCCTCCATGGATTTTTTGACAGGCAGACATGGTAAATGTTGGTAAAAAAATATATATCCTCCCTGGAGTACGGTAGGGTGGGCGCACACCCGTCGGTGGCGTGATGGCGTGGGATGTGGCTCTGCCGACCCACCTCTTTCTAGGTGGGACATGGCTGCATCACACGCCCTTAGGTCGAGGGATCCATGATGGGCGCCGGATGGCCAGATTTAGGCACCAGCATTTCCATCTTGCCTTATCAGCTGTCCCATATTATTCAATTGGGAATTGAATGATCAAGCCCTCCAGCTGGGTATATCTGCTCCTTCCTGTAGCACACAACTGGGAGTAGGTTGCACTGGAGCGGACTGTGGAGACTAAGGTATGCGGAACTATGAGGCAAACTTTTTTGATTTCAAACATGAGAGATGTAACTGGATACTAGCCAGATTTAATCTATAAGTACCTTGCCATATTAACAACTCTTTATATCTGCTTTATCTATACAGATGAGCATCATATTAAACTTTCCAACGACCGATTACTGACTGGCTGTTTGGCATTACATGGTGGGAGCCTTTGCTCCCTTACCTGGTGTCCCTGTATGTGCAGCCTTGGACTCATTTGATTTGGTTGAGTTGGTGCTTTATGCACCAGGTGTTTTTTGTTCATGTTTTCATTTGGATTTGACAGACCAATTCCTGCCATACACATACCAATCCCTCAATCCCAATTTAACATAGAGAGCAGTGGTCAGAACTATGTATGGGGTATGCACTGTACTGAGTGGTTAATGTAATGCTCCCAGCTAAGTGTGCACCAGAGACCAAATAAAAATCACAACAGTTGTTGCTCACTGAAAAAATATGATATAAATGCAAGTTGTAAATTTTCAAATGCTATACAGTGGCTCAACCGGATTTTTTGCAGTGTTACTAGCATGCTAGATTAACCGCTTGCCGACCAGCCACTGTTGTTATACGGCGGCAGGTCGGCTCTCCTGTGCAAATCACCATAGCTGTATGGTGGCTTGTTGTCCACAAGCGATCCGTGATCGCGTTGTACAGAGGCAAAATGGGGATCTGCCTTTGTAAACAAGGCAGATCCCCATTCTGACAGAAGACATGTCAGATCTTCTGTTTCCAGTGATCGGGAACAGTGATCTCTGTCATGTCCCTGCCGGCCCATCCCTCCTACAGTTAGAACACACTGAGGGAACACATTTAACCCCTTGATCGCCCCCTACTGTTAACCCCTTCCCTGCTAGTGTCATTTTTACATCGATCAGTGCATTTTTATAGCACTGATCAATGTAGTAATGTCACTGGTCCCCAAAAAGTGTCTTTTGGGGTCAGATTTGTCCACCGCGATGTCGCAGTCCCGCTAAAAATCGCAGATCGCTGCCATTACCAGTAAAAAAATAAAAATAAAGTCCCTAAATCTATCCCATAGTTTGTAGACGTGATAAACCAATCAATATACTCCTACTGCGATTTTTTTTTTTTTTTTTTTTTACCAAAAATATGTAGAAGAATGTATATTGGCCTAAACTGATGAATAAATTATTTTTGGGGTTTTTTTTGGATATGTATTATAGCAAAAAGTAAAAAAAATATTTTTTTGTTTTTTCAAAATTGTCGCTCTTTGTTTATAGCACAAAAAATAAAAACTGCAGAGGTGATCAAATACCACCAAAAGAAAGCTCTATTTGTGGAAAAAAAAGGACGTCAATTTTGTTTGGGTACAACTTTGCATGACTGCGCAATTGTCAGTTAAAGCATTGCAGTGCCGTATCGCAAAAAATGGCCTGTTCATTAAAGTGGCAAATCCTTCCGGGGCTGAAGTGGTTAATGTAAAGTAGCCACAGGCAAGGAAATAGAAAATTTCACATTATTACAAGAAATACATGGAATAGCTTCCCCTTTCATTGGTATTGGTGGTTATAGTACCTACATTGAATTGGTTTTCAGTGGTGTAATACCCTCGTTACATTGATACTAGTAGTGTAGTGCTTCATGATATTGGCGCGGTCAATGGATTTTTTACCTGAGAGCAGAAAGGCTCTTTGTCCTGCCCTGCAGGCTCTGGTACTGCTGAATGACAAAGGCATCAGGACTATGCAGACCCTGTCAGGAAGGAGATCTCTCTACCTAGCAGTACCTGTATGCTAGATGGCGCTTGTTAGATCTGGGGAACTTAACAGAAGAAGGGCTTACCTGGTCTAGTAATGTCCATGCTGGGGAAGTCGTGCTAATGCTCAGGTCAATGGGTTAGACCAGTGGTCATCAACCCAGTCCTCAGGGCCCACTAACAGGCCAGGTTGTATGTATTACCTTGGGGATGCAGACTAGAATACTGCAATCACTGAGCAGCAAATGATATCACATGTGATTTATTTCAGTTTTCTTGCAAACCTGGCCTGTTAGTGGGCCCTGAGGACAGGGTTGATGACCACTGGGTTAGACTCAGAAGAATAGCCTTTATACTTACCTGTCCCACCACCTATTCCTCAAATCTTTGCTGTGTTGCAGAGAAAAGTTGCTGGCAGACTCAACAGTATCCGGTACCTTTCCTTAACTGGTCCCTTGGTCTGCACTGTGGTTCCACTTACTGATCATTATGTCACTACAAGACAGGCATGGAAAATAAACTACTTTTAGTCATATGCAGAATCTATAGTATATTTTATCAGAAATGATAGCACTTCTGCCTTGCAGCACTAGGGTCCTACCTGCATCTTCTTGTGCTTGCATGGGTTTCCTCCCATATTCCAAAAAAGTTAAAACACTGCGTAAAATCTACATAAAAAACAGAATGCAATGATTTGGAAATCTCATAAACCCATATTTTGATCACATTAGAAAATAGATAAGGTAAGGTCATTTTGAAATTGATTGCAGCAACACATCTCAAAAGTTGGGACAGGGCCCTGTTTACCACAATGTAGCATCCCCTCTTCTTTTAATAACACTGTAAACATCTGGGAACTGAGGAGACCAGTTGCTGGAGTTTTAGGAGAGGAGTGTTGTCCCATTCTTGTCTGATATAGGATTTTAACTGCTCAACCGTCCTGGGTCGTCTTTGTCGTATTTTATGTTTCAATATGTGCCAAATATTTTCAATTGATCAAAAGTCTGGACTGCAGGCAAGCTGGTTAGCCACATGGACTTTTACTACAAAGCCATGCTGTTGCTATAGATGCAGTTTAGCAATGCCTGTTTAGGGCTCAACAATCCCAGGCGTCGATGTGGCTCCCCCGCAAGAACGCAGACTACGAGGTCCGGCTGGCCGGTAATTGAGGCTGTGGCTTTGCAGCCTGTTGGAGCAAAATGCACATTCCTTTGTGGGAACTGGCATCTTCTGGTGGGCGGGGCTGTGATGAGCACAGCTGAGGGCTTCCCTTGCTTGCTGTCATTGCCCGCCCACCTCTGACATCTCCTTACCAGTTTGACAGCTGGGTGCTGAGTTTGCTGTTGCAGGCTTTATCTGTCACCCTTTTCTTACTGCAGGTGAGTGGACTGGGAGTGCACATCAAGGCAAATTTGTCAAGCCCTGGTCCTCCTCTGGATATATAGTATGCACGGCCTTCCCTTAAAAAGACACCATCTGAATGGAAGCATATGCTGCTCTAAAACCTGGTTATAGCTGTTAAGATTGATGGTGCCTCTCCAGATGTGCAAGCTGCCAAGTCTATACGCACTAATGCACCCCCACCCCACCACCCGAGATGCAGACTTTAGAACTGAGACCCAATAACAAGTTGGAAGGTCCCTCTCCTCTTTAGTCTGGAGGATGCGGCACCCATGATTGCCAAAAAGAATGTCCGATTTCAATTCATCTGACCACACGACAGTTTTCCACTTTGCAACAGACTATTTTAAATGAGGTTTTGCCTGACGATGGCATTTCTGGATCATGTTCAGATATGGCTGCTTCTTTGCATATTACTTGTAACTTTGCTTAAAGCGGAGTCCTACCCAAAAAAGGAACTTCCGCTGTCCGGATTCCTCCCCCCTCCGGTGTCGCATTTGGCACCTTTCAGGGGTGAGGGGCAGCAGATACCTGTCTAATACAGGTATTTGCTCCCACTTCCGGCGAAAGATCGCCGCAGTATCCGCGGTGATCTATGCCACATCTGGCCCCTCCTCCGTCCCCCCCCGCTGTCTTCTGGGAGACACACAGGTCCCAGAAGACATCAGGTACCACTCAGAACGCATAGCGTGACTCGTGCATGCGCAGTAGGGAACCAGGCTTCACTTCCTGATTCCCTTACTGAAGATGCTGGCGCCTCCACCCGAGAGCTGAGGGACAGCTCGGCTTCGGGTGAGGACATCGCGGGAGCCCTGGACAGATAAGTTTCCTTGTTTTAAAAGTCAGCAGCTGCCGTATTTGTAGCTGCTGACATTTATTTATTTATTTTTTTCGGCGAAACTCCGCTTTAAGATTACGTGCATTTTTGGATGGCACATCAAACTGTGTTCACAGTCAATGATTTGTGGAAGTATTCCTGAGCCCGTAGTTTAGGGCATCCAATATTGATTTTCGGCATTATTCCTTGCGCACAGATTTCTCCAAATTCTTGGAATCTTTTGATGATATCCACTGTAGATGATATATTTAAGGAAGTATGGCCAAAGCTATTTTGGCTCTACTTTTCCTATGGATCACAGGAGCACTTATTATTCTGAAATAGACAATTTTTAGACGCAGATTGGCAAACCTCTTCCCATCTTTACTTCTAAGACGCACTCTAATGCCCTGTACACATGATTGGAATTTCCGTCAGAAAAAACTTGGATGGTTTTTCTGACGGAATTCTGCTCAAGCTTGCCTTGCATACAGACGGTCACACAAAAGTTCTCTGAACTTTCTACCGCCAAGAAGGCGGTAATGTACAACCCTACGACGAGCCGAGAAAATGAAGTTCAATGCTTCCGAGCATGTGTCGAATTGTTTCCGAGCATGCGTCGTTTTTTACGCGTCAAAATTGCATACAGACAAACGTAATTTCCGATAGGAACTTTTTCCGACGGGAAAATAGAGAACCTGCTCTCAATCTTTTGCTGGCTGGTATTCCGCCAGCAAAAGTACGATGGAGCATACACACGGTCGGAATTTCTGACCAAAAGCTCCCATCCGACTTTTGCTGGCGGAATTTCTGATCGTGTGTATGGGGCAGAAAATGCTCCTTTTTTTTTTTTTTCTTTTACCCAATCATGTTACTGACCTGTTGCCAATTAACCTAATTAGTTGCAAAATAATGTTCTTCCAGCTCTTCCTTGTTAGTACTGTACTAATACAATTTTTGCCTGCTTTTTGTTGCCCTGTCCCACCTTTTTAAAGACCTGTTGCTGCCAGCAAATTCAAAATCACATTATTATTTTTTTTTTTTCAGTTTAAACATTTAATGTTTTTTTTTTTTTTTTAATTTTCTATTGTGAACGAAATATGGGCTTACGAGACTTGTAAATCATTGCGTCCTGTTTTTATGTAGATTTTACAAAACAATTTAAATTGTTGTATTTATCTGTAATAAATAAAATGCAACAAGTTCACCTGATGCATTTATCATGAAAGGAATTTTTACTTTGCATAATAACCTCGCATCAGGTATTTCCAAAAATAGGTCAGGAATGACAGCTCAAATCTATCATAAAATTAGACTTGCATTAGCACTACACAAGGTGGCAGCTTGAATCTCCTAAGAATGCTAGTTGCCTGGCTTTGTCTCTGACTTCATGCTGACAATCACATTATCATCACACATTGACACCTTCAAGCAGTAGTATATTTATGCAAAATAAAGATCATGATAAGCATTTATAACCTTACAAAACAGTTACTTACATATACTGTATAAAGCTTTGCGTTAACTTAGGTCTGGCTGCAGTTGGACGGCACAGATTAGGTTATTAAACTGTACAGGCCATATGGCCAAGCATTGGGGGAGGGGGTCTGTATACATGACTGTGTCTTGACCTAAATGTTACTACTTCCACTGGCATTGGTTTTTCCATGGTTCTCTGCAGAAGCAGATTTTTTTTTTTTTTTTTTTTTTTTTTTTTTTATAAGATATGAAAGATAAGGTGGGTGTTCCCACAAGAGAAATATGCAAAGACTATTCTTCTCTGATGGCAGCAGCTAAGATCACTTGCAACAGGTATACTTGGCTAAAAAGTAATTAACTGTAATCTGTTTTTTCAATTCAAATGTAATGCGGTATAGGAAATTTTGAGGCATTCTGTATACTATTTGTGACCAGAACACCCCTAGAAGTTTGAATTCTTTCTCGTGTGGTTGGCTTTTTTCTTTTCCCACACATTGCTTACATTAGGCTTTTTTTTTTTTTTTGCTGAGCTACGTAGGGCTCATTTCACATGGTGCAGAGCTCAAAATCATTTGTTTACTTTTTGTACTAGCGCTCGGGTGCATGCAGGCAGCCCATATAAAATGAATAAATATGTTTCCGTTGTATGGACTCGCCTGCACAGCTGAGTTTTACATGTACGCAGGGATGGTGCAAGTATCCGGACAGACAGGCACTGGGCGCTCATCTGAATGATCCCCCAAGGCTGGGTTCACACCATTGCAAATTGGATGTGGATTACTCCGCATCCAATTCGCATGTCAGGAGCCTGTAACTGGATCTCAATGGAGCCGGTTCACACATCTCTGGGATGGCTGTGGAGCGGTTTGTAGAAGATTCCTGTGCGTCTTCTGGTCTGTTTCAGGTCCGAATTCAGCCAAAAATTCAGATCGGAATCAGACCTGAAACGGTGAACAGGCACGCACCGGACCCCCTGCTGTGAGCACGCAGCCCAATGCCACGTGCACACGACCAGACTTTCCGTCAGAATAAACTCTGTCGGTTTTTTCAACGGAGTTGCTCTGAAACAGACTTGCCTACACACGATCACACCAAAGTCTGATCGTTCAGAACACGATAATGTAGGACGAGACTAGAAAAAGGAAGTTCAATAGCCAGTAGCCAATAGCCAATAGCTGCCCTTGCTTCGATTTTGGTCCGTCAGAACAGCAGACGAGCGATTTTCCCAAAGGAACTGATTCCATCAGAAAGATTTGAAATACGTTCTATTTTTAGGTCCGTCAGAATTTTCGAAAGAAAGTCTGATGAAGCATACACACGATCGGAATGTCCGATGGAATGATTACGTCGGACCTTTTCTGCCGGAAAGTCCAGTCGTGTGTACGTGGCATAAGGCTCATCCACCCAAAAAGGAATTCAAATATTGCAACATTTCTTACATTCTGTTTTAAAAATAGCTCTACTGTTCTTCATGCAGTCCCCGTAAAGGGCTGTTTGTTTTCTTTAAAGCCACCTTAACATAAAGGATCTGGTTATATTGCTTTATTTAAAGGAGTCCTATGGTCACAGCGTACATTTATATAACATTGACCTATAACATTAGTGTTGTAATAATAGACAATGGTTATATTTGACAAACCAACATAAGCTTACTTGAAAACTGTCCTGTTGTGAGTTCTGCCTGTCTCCTGGTCATCTTTCCACAACTTTCTGGATTCCCTGCATCCTTTGCAGCTTCTCTGCTGTTTACTTTCAATTTACAAAGACTACATATCCAATGGTACCTTGCTGCCTGCAAGCAGTGATCCCTGTACCGACTCCGCCTCCTGAAACTCCTCCTCTCAGCACCTCTGCAGTTCAGAAGGCAGGCTCTGTGAAATTTGTGACACAGCAGTGCTTACCTACAGGGCATACTGACTACATGTCACAGAATTATATGAAGTAAATGTGTGGGGATCTTCACAACGTAAGTTTAAAAACTTCAAGATTCTTCAGATTAATAGGAGTAGGCTAGAAATAAATAAAATACAATGTGGAAATGACTCTATGATTTTACAATGTGATTATAGATAACATTTTAATCACTTGCCTACTGGGCACTTTTACCCCCCTCCTGCCCAGGCCAATTTTCAGCTTTCAGCACTGTCGTACTTTTGAATTGCACGGTCATGCAACACTGTACCCAAATACAATTTTTATCATTTGCTTCACACAAATAGAGCTTTCTTTTGGTGGTAATCTCCACTGGGTTTTTAATTTTTTTCTAAATAAATGAAAAAAGACCAAAAATTTGGAGGAAAAAAAGTTTTTCATAGTTTATTATAAAATTTTGCAAACTGGTAATTTTTTTTTTTCCTTCACTGATGAGGCAGCAGTAATGCGACTGCGATGATAGGCAGCACTGTTGGGATTGCACTGATTATCAGTGTAGACACAAGCTGGTTACCAACTCTCCTTTCCTCATGCTGTTATGTTTACATCGTGATCAGCTGTGATTGGACACAGCTGAACACCTAGTAAAGAGCCGCGGTGATTGGCTCTTTACCCCGATCTGTGATCAGCTGTGTCCTGAGGATACAGCAATCACAGAGCCACAGCAAGCGCACAGGAAGCGTGATCATGGGAGGATGTCCTTTGATGCCCTCCCAGCAATGTGCAACCGCACTGTAGCCGTCGTTCCGCTAAAGCGTAGTCGGGAACTGGTTAAACACTGAAAAAGAACAGTTGGCCATAATAAATGCACATCCTCCTGTTCAGTCATTTTTTTTAAAAGGAATATGGGAAAGAAAGCAGGAAGTACTTCACAGCTCCTTTGCTATACAACGTCAATAGTTCAAATGTGATTGCTTTTTTTACTTGCTCCTAACCCTCCTATATCTCCAAATTCCTTTTTTTTTCTGCTGTGATCTGACTTCCTGTTAGACTGTGGCTATGTGTCACTCTCCACGGTCCTACTGTTTGTGGAAACGTTGCCACCCTCTCCTGCTCCCAATATGGACTATGGACTGAGATTTGTAGTGTGCATAGAGCAGTGCACTGCTCCTTTCAAACAAAAGGAAGTGAGGGATGAAAAGAAGAGGTTCAGGAGCTCATGAAGGACATTACAAAGAAGCTGAAAAACAGTAAAAAAACACAATGTCATGAAAAACGCATTACAAGGGCATTAAGAAGTGGATGTGCATTATTAGAATAAGGATATTGTTTGGTGTCACTTTAACCACTTCAGCCCCAGAAGATTTGGCTGCTCAATGACCAGGCCATTTTTCCTCTTTAACTGACAATTGCGCGGTTGTGTGACGTTGTACTCAAACAAAATTGATGTCCTTTTTTTCCCACAAATAGAGCTTTCTTTTTGTGGTATTTGATCATCTGTGCGATTTTTATTCTTTGCGCTATAAACAAAAAAAAGAGTGACAATTTTGAAAAAAAAAACAATATTTTGTACTTTTTTCTATAATAAATATCACCATTTTTTTAAAAAAAGCAAATTTTTTCCTCAGTTGAGGCCGATACGTATTCTTCTACATATTTTTGGTAACAAAAATCGCAATAAGCGTATATTGATTGGTTTGCGCAAAAGTTATAGCGTCTACTAAATAGGGGATAGATTTATGGCATTTTTATTATTTAATTTTTTTTTTACTAATAATGGCGGTGATCTGCGATTTCTTTTTTTTTTTTTTTTTTTATCGGGACTGCGACATTATGGCAGACACATCGGACACTTTTGAGACATTTTTTAAATCATTGACATTTATACAGTGATCAGTGCTATAAAAATGCACTGATTACTGTATAAATGTCACTGGCAGGGAAGGGGTTAACACTAGGGGGCGATCAAGGAGGTTAACTGTGTTCCCTGACTATGTGTTCTAACTGTGGGGGGGAGGGGACTGACTATAGGAGATGACAGATTGTGTTTCCTAGCTATTAGGAACTCACGATCTGCCTCTCAGCTTAAAGAACAGGGATTTGTGTGTTTACACACACACGTCCCTGTTCTGCCTCCCGTGCCCGCAATAGCGTGCGGCCGGTGGTCATTGCGACCGCCGGCCACGAGCATCGGCACCCCCGCAATGCAGCGGGTACGCGGCGCATGCTATCCTGCTTAAAGAAGCTGACGTACTGCTACGACGGTTCGCGGGATTGTGCCGACCTGCCGCAGTATGACGGCGGCTGGTCGGCAAGTGGTTAAGCAGTGACCTTGCAGGGTCGAGCTTGAATACTTCAGAGTCCTGGAACAGACTTGAAACAATTGGAGGCAGGAATTCTTTTAACTTGCTACTGACCTGTAACTCAGGAAATCTTGAAGCCAAAGCTTCAGGATAACTTACAGGTAGTTAGAACCAGTAATGGCTCTGCGCCCCCCACCCCAATGCCCCTTGCCCCCATGTTGATGGGGACAAGGGCCTCTTCCCAACAACCCTGGCTGGTGGTAGTCAGAGTCTACGGGTGGGGGGCTTATCCGAATCTGGAAGCCCCCTTTAACAAGGGGGCCCCCAGATCCCGCCCCCCCCTATGTGAATGGGTATCGGGTACATCTTACCCCTACCCATTCACCACAAAAAGCAGTGACTTAAAAAAAACAAGAGCCGGTTTTTGGACAAGTCCTTTATTAAAAAAATAGCTCTGAGCTGTCTTTTCCTCGAGCTGTCTTCTCCCGGTGCCGTCTTCTTCTTGTGCTGTCTTCTTCCACGCCGCTGTCTTCTTCCTCGCCGCTGGTTACCCACTAAAAACAAAAAAGGCCGCTCTTGTACTGAGGCTGTCACCCAGTCGTCACAAGGGGCGGGCTCTCCAGGTGATGTCATCGGATGGCCATGCCCCATGGCTATATAAGAGATGTCAGACAGCGGGGGACATCACAACGGAGGAAGACAGCCTCAGGACAAGAGTAGCCTTTTCTGTTTTTAGCGGGTAACCGGCGGCGAGGAAGAAGACATTGGCAAGGGAGAAGATGACTTGGGGCCATTTTTTTATTTAAGGACTTGTCAAAAACCGTCTCTTGGTTTATTTTTTTGTCCCCTCCCTTTCCTGACTTGCCAGGCTGCATGCTCGGAAAAGGGTCTGGTATGGATTTTGGGGGGGACCCCACGCCTTTTTTTTTTTACATTTTGGTACGGGGATGTCCCCTCCAAATCCATTTTTTTTCTTATATTCAGCTGTTAGTGGGGAAGCCCACTGACAGCTGATGACTCATCGGTTGCTAAGGACATTGTGGCTGGCTTCCCCACCCGCTCCTTAGTAACCAGCTATATACAGTGAATGTAAAAATACACAAATCGCTGTAAAAACGCAGATAGCACAGCAAAAAAGCAGTGCAGAAATGCTCAAAAGCAGCATCCATAGATGTCAATCGAGCCTTAGACCTCGTTCACATAGGTGGTAAAAAGGGGACTGATTGCCTTTTTTTTTTTTTTTTATTGCCCCCAATCGCCATTTGGCAAGTTAATGACTGGTGGGCATGTCTGTATATTGCCTGGTACGACAAATTTTATACAGCTGGTCGCTTTTGGCAGATGGTACCAGTTCAAGCTGTCTAATGCAGGCCACTTTGCCAGGAGAATACTGACACTGAGCCTGGTTGCAATGGGTTACAACATGTTGAAAATCATCTTTTTTCCCTTTTGTGACATTTTTCTATTTATTAGCTTGTTTGTATCATGAAATATAATTGTAAGGCTGCAATCACACCTGAGCATTTCGTGTATGCGTGTAAAAGTGCTTGTTTTTTTGACCGTTAACGAAACGTGCAGAAAACATGTCAGTCTTGCAGTGCTCATTGTTAATGACCCCCCAAATGCAGCAAGTAGACTCACGTTTTTGCGCACATAGCTCAACACACTAAAAGATACATGAGATACTTTGGCACGTTTCTCATGTGTATGGCAGCCTATTGAAATGATTGAGCTGCCGTATGAATGTAGCACAAAAACATGTTCATGAAACTCTAGGTGTTAAGTTAGCCCACATTCACACCAGCAATTAAGGCCGGTGCAAATTGTAGCAGCAGTTTCTGCTACAGCCCTCAGCGAGTAAGTGCAGCCGCTGGCCCAGTTTACCCATAATGACAAGTTGCTAGGCTCTCCACACAGCCAGCAATTACATGTAGTGACCGGCGCTGGATGCACTTCATGTGTGCCCAGCAGCGATAACCGCAGGTAATTTCTGGCTGTGTGGACATCAGTGAATTTTATGACAAGTATGTTGCATAGGTACATAGTAGGTGAGGTTGAAAAAAGTCCATCAAGTCAAACCTATGTGTGTGATTATATGTCAGTATTACATTGTATATCCCTGTATGTTGTGGTTGTTCAGGTGCTTATCTAATAGTTTTTGAAACTATCAATGCTCCCCACTGAAACCACTGCCTGTGGAAGGGAATTCCACATCCTTGCCGCTCTTACAGTAAAGAACCCTCTACGTAGTTTAAGGTTAAAACTCTTTTCTTCTATTTTTAATGAGTGGCCACGTGTCTTGTTAAACTCCCTTTGGTGAAAATGTTTTATCCCTATTGTGGGGTCACCAGTATGGTATTTGTAAATTGAAATCATATCCCCTCTCAAGCGTCTCTTCTCCAGAGAGAATAAGTTCAGTGCTCGCAACCTTTCCTCATAACTAATATCCTCCAGACCCTTTATTAGCTTTGTTGCCCTTCTTTGTACTCGCTCCATTTCCAGTACATCCTTCCTGAGGACTGGTGCCCAGAACTGGACAGCATACTCCAGGTGAGGCCTGACCAGAGTCTTGTAGAGTGGGAGAATTATCGCTTTATCTCTTGAGTTAATAATTTTCTTTTTAATGCATGTCAATATTCTGTTTGCTTTGTTAGCAGCAGCTTGGCATTGCATGCCATTGCTGAGCCTTTCCCCTACTAGAACCCCCAGGTCCTTTTCCATCCTAGATTTCCCCAGAGGTTCTCCCCCTAGTGAGTAGATTGCATTACTATATTTGCCACCCAAAGCATTATTTTACATTTTTCCACATTAAACCTCATTTGCCATGTAGTTGCCCACCCCATTAATTTGTTCAGACCCTCTTGCAAGGTTTCCACATCCTGCGGCGAAGTTATTGCCCTGCTTAGATTAGTATTGAGCTGTTTACCCCATCCTCCAGGTCATTTATGAACAAATTAAATAGGATTGGTCCCAGCACAGAACCCTGGGGGACCCCATTACCCACCCCTGACCATTCCGAGTACTCCCCATTTATCAACACCCTCTGAACTTACCCTTGTAGCCAGTTTTCAATCCATGTACTCACCCTATGGTCCATGCCAACGGACCTTATTTTGACAAGTGTGTTTGCAGTTTAATTGGTGTTCATCATTTTGGGTCCCCACACTTCATATGCATTTGCTGACCGGCCCATAGTAAAAATGTGTCATTACTTTGATGTTAAATACCGCTGTTATGGTAGCAGCTAGCTGCCATAACCACTGTGTGTGTGTGTTTTTTTTTTTTTTTTTTTTTCATTTTTGTTTTTGTTTTGTTTGTTTTTTTGTTTTTACTATGGCCGGTTCTCTTTCACATAAAAATGGTCCCGCTGGCTTACCTGACCCATCGGTAAAGCCCAGGAGCGATCCAATGCATCCGTCAGCTGGGCTATGCGAAAAGTGGCCGCCACTCGCCTCTATGCCCTTGGAGGAACGGGGTGACGTCTGACATAGCTTCTGGTTCTTGGCCATAATACATTCTGTTTTTTTTTTCCCTTTTGCTTTTAAAGGTAAATGAGAGATTGGTGTCTTTTTGACCCCAGATCTCTCAATAAAGAGGACCTGTCGTCATTATTTCTATTACAAGGGGTGTTCACATTCCTTGTAATAGGAATAAAAGTAATCGAAAAAATAAATAAAGGGAACTAAAGAAGACAAAAAATTTTTTTTGGTGTGCCCCATCCCTCTGTGCTCGCACGCAGAAGCGAATGCATATGTCACGCAATGAATATGTAAAAATACTGTATGTTCAAAGCACACATGTGAAGTATTGCCACGATAGAGCGAGAGCAATTATTTTAGCGCAAGACCTCATCTGTATCTCTAAACAGGTAACCTGTAAAAAAAATGTACACATCGCCTATGGAGATTTTTTAAGTACTGTCGTTTGTTGCCATTCCACGAGCGTGCACAGTTTTAAAGTATAACATGTTGGGTCTCTATTTACTCGGCGTAACATCATCTTGCACATTGTAAAAAAAAATTGGGTGAATATTGTGGTTTGGTTTATTTTTTCAAGAAAATTGTGTTTGAAAGATCTCTGTGCAAATACTGTGTGACAAAATATTGCAATGATCACCATTTTATTCCCTAGGGTCTCTGCTAAAAAAAAAATATATATATATATACAGTGGTGACAGAAAGTATTCAGACCCCCTTAAATTCTTCACTCTTTGTTATATTGCAGCCATTTGCTAAAAACACAGAATTGTTGACATTTTTGCAGATTTATTAAAAAGAAAAACTGAAATATCACATGGTCCTAAGTATTCAGACCCTTTGCTCAGTATTTAGTAGAAGCACCCTTTTGATCTAATACAGCCATGAGTCTTTTTGGGAAAGATGCAACAAGTTTTTCACACCTGGATTTGGGGATCCTCTGCCATTCCTCCTTGCAGATCCTCTCCAGTTCTGTCAGGTTGGATGGTAAACGTTGGTGGACAGCCATTTTTAGGTCTCTCCAGAGATGCTCAATTGGGTTTAGGTCAGGGCTCTGGCTGGGCCATTCAAGAACAGTCACAGAGCTGTTGTGAAACCACTCCTTCGTTATTTTAGCTGTGTGCTTAGGGTCATTGTCTTGTTGCAAGGTAAAACTTCGGCCCAGTCTGAGGTCCTGAGCACTCTGGAGAAGGTTTTCATCCAGGATATCCCTGTACTTCCCGCATTCATCTTTCCTTTGATTGCAACCAGTCGTCCTGTCCCTGCAGCTGAAAAACACCCCCACAGCATGATGCTGCCACCACCATGCTTCACTGTTGGGACTGTATTGGACAGGTGATGAGCAGTGCCTGGTTTTCTCCACACATACTGCTTAGAATTAAGGCCAAAAAGTTCTATCTTGGTCTCATCAGACCAGAGAATCTCATTTCTCACCATCTTGGAGTCCTTCAGGTGTTTTTTTAGCAAATTCCATGCAGGCTTTCATGTGTCTTGCACTGAGGAGAGGCTTCCGTCGGGCCACTCTGACATAAAGCCCCGACTGGTGAAGGGCTGCAGTGATGGTTGACTTTCTACAACTTTCTCCCATCTCCCGACTGCATCTCTGGAGCTCAGCCACAGTGATCTTTGGGTTCTTCTTTACCTCTCTCACCAAGGCTCTTCTCCCCCAATAGCTCAGTTTGGCCGGACGGCCAGCTCTAGGAAGGGTTCTGGTCATCCCAAACGTCTTCCATTTAAGGATTATGGAGTGCTCTTAGGAACCCTAAGTGCAGCAGAAATTTTTTTGTAACCTTGGCCAGATCTATGCCTTGCCTCCATTCTGTCTCTGAGCTCTTCAGCCAGTTCCTTTGACCTCATGATTCTCATTTGCTCTGACATGCACTGTGAGCTGTAAGGTCTTATATAGCCGGGTGTGTGGCTTTCCTAATCAAGTCCAATCAGTATAATCAAACACAGCTGGACTCAAATGAAGGTGTAGAACCATCTCAAGGATTCTCAGAAGAAATGGACAGCACCTGAGTTAAATATATGAGTGTAACAGCAAAGGGTCTGAATACTTAGGACCATGTGATATTTCAGTTTTTCTTTTTTAATAAATCTGCAAAAATGTCAACAATTCTGTGTTTTTCTGTCAATATGGGGTGCTGTGTGTACATTAATGAGGAGAAAAAAAATGAACTTAAATGATTTTAGCAAATGGCTGCAATATAAAGAGTGAAAAATTTAAGGGGGTCTGAATACTTTCCTTCCCCACTGTGTGTGTGTGTGTGTGTATATATATATATATATATATATATATATATATAAACAGGCCAAAGAAGCTCCTGCACTTTTCAAGGCGTGGAGCTTTGGGTAGTTTTTTTTTTCAGTGTGACTGTGTGACATTGTTTTTCCAGTCTCAGAAAGTTGGAAGGTATGTATTGTTTAAAAAAAATAAAACCTTAAAGGCTTGTTTACACTAGGCAGTACACTAAAGCGATTAGTATGGTCACTTCAGGTGAGTTTCTGCACGTTGTGGAGGAATGCATACATTCTACATTTTTCTGCACCACACTGCTTTGCCACCAGTCAGCTTCATTGTGGTGTAACAGGGCACATGGAAAAGCATTTGTAAAACAAGAACAGTCTGTGATCCTTATAAGGTGGTGTCTGCTGTTTTCAGAAGAGCTGCTGTCAGTTAATGATTCTGTGGCAAATTAGTGAAGGAGACCATTCAAGAGCTATGTGACATCATTGTGTACAGGGGTTGTATGGGCCTGGGCCTAAAGGGACTGGAAGCCAGTATTACTATCCACAAACTATACATTTTCATGGGGACCTGTAAACTGTAGGCCTGGTTGCGGAGATGACCACTGCTACCCCTAGCAGGCAACAAATATTTTTAAATACTCATTTAGGGCTCATTTACACAATGTATGGTGCCTGCCGTTTCTTAGGTGTAGAAAACCACCATTCACCACCCATTGTACAAACCAGCCCTAAACATGTATTTAAAAAAGATTGGTTGCCAGTAAAATTGGACCAGTTAGGAAGAAATAGGGGTAACAGTGGTCATCTCTGCAAGCAGACCTACAGTTTACAGGCCCCCATGAAAATTTGTAGTTTCTGAATGGTAATACTGGCTTCCAGTCACTTTAGGCACAGTGGTGTGAGTTTATTAAAGCATGATGTAGGACACCTTTACACATCATGGCTAGCTCTCAGTAGTAGTAGAGCCTATTTTTTAACTCCTTCCCGCCTGTCCATATGTCCCTTTATCTGAACTCTCAGGGGGCGGAAGGATTGGCGATCGTATGACCGCTGTCACAGTGGTTACATGATCGGAAGCCAGTTCTGTTAGCTACTGATCTTTAGTCTGGACCAAGAGCTGTTTTTGACAGCTTGGCCTATGTGTTAGGAGCATCCTCTCAGTGCATAAACATCAGCTACCCAGAGATGCATATGTGGCATGTGGGTTTTAAAGCTTACTTTTTAGATGCTGCACATATATACGCTATATTGCTCAAAGTATTGGGACACCTCTCCAAATCATTGGATACAGCTGCTTCAAGTAGTAGAGGAGTACCGATAAACGGCTTTTTGTGTTTACACCTCCGTCAGAGGCTCTTTACCTAGATCGGAGATGCAGTGTGTCAGACTGACGGGCGCGCGATCGCGACTTATCCTGCTGGATGTCATATGATGCCCAGTCAGGATAACTGAACTATTTCCTGGCCGTCATTCTGCTATAGGCCGGGCAGGAAGTGGTTAATTAACTTTTTTCCTGTTATAATTATTGCCTTTATGTTTAAGGGGTGGAGATATAGCCATAGTAAACCTGGGGGAAACCCCGAAGCACTAGAACATTTTTCAGGGGGTAGAGGTTTGTGACTTTTGCAGGCCATTGGAGGCATGGTGACTTCTGAGGTTGCCCTGTGTGTGTATATATTCTGTATCTCACAAAAGTGAGTACACCCCTCACATTTTTGTGAATATTTTATTATATCTTTTCATGTGACAACACTGTAGAAATGACACTTTGCTACAATGTAAAGCAGTGAGTGTACAGCTTGTATAACAGTGTAAATTTGCTGCCCCCTCAAAATGACTCAACACACAGCCATTAATGTCTAAACCGCTGGCAACAAAAGTGAGTACACCCCTAAGTGAAAATGTCCAAATTGGGCTCAAAGTGTCAATATTTTGTGTGGTCACCATTATTTTCCAGCACTGCCCTGCGGCCCAGTCTCTGAAGGGAGGGGATCATGCTCTGCTTCAGTATATCACAGTACATGTTGGCATTCATGGTTCCCTAAATGAACTGTAGCACCCCAGTGCGTGCAGCACTCATGCAGCCCCAGACCATGACACTCCCAACACCATGCTGGAATGTAGGCAAGACACACTTGTCTTATGACTCATCCCCCCTCCCTTCCTGGCAAACCCTCACAAGAGTGAGAGAGAGAGCTGTGCATGATCTGTGCATGATGTCATAAACCTAGGCCAATGACCTGACAAGAAACAGGAAGTGGGCTGTATAAGGTATTTACTGGCAGAAAAAAAATGTTTTACTATCCAAAATTAAAACAACAAGGGCAGAAGATTTAATAGGTGGAAAGTTGAAAAATGACTGAAGATCCGCTTTAAAGACATTAACTGTGTGTTTGGAGTTGTAGTCCTGCTGCAGAAAAAAATTTGGAGCCAGTCACACGCCTCCCTGATGGTATGGCATGACGGATAAGTATCTGCCTGTATTTCTCAGCATTGGGAACACCATTGATCCTGACCTAATCGCCAACTTCATTTGCAGAAAGGCTGCCCCAAACTTGCAACAAGTCTCCACCATGCTTCACTGTTGCCTGCAGACACTGATCAGTGTACCACTCTCCAGCCCTTCGCAGACAAACTGCCTCCCGCTACAGCCAAATATTTCAAATTGATCAGTCCAGAACACCATCATTTTTCTGCACCCCACATCCTATATTTTTGTGCATAGTTGAGTCACTTAGCCTTGTTTCCATGTCAGAGGTATGACTTTTTGGCTGCAATTCTTCCTTGAAGATCACTTCTGGACAGACTTCTCTGGAGAGTAGATGGGTATACCTGGGTCCTACTGTTTTTTTCCAGTTCTGTGCAAATGGCAATGCTGGGCATCTTCCCATGTCAAAGTGAGGTAAGAGTGATATGTTTAGATGATGAGAAAATTAGGCATTGAATAAAGAATAAATAAAACTTTATTGGAGGACAAAGTGGATTGTTAGATGAGTGTTAAAATATGAGCTCAGATGGGAATATGCCCATGTCAAATACAGGAAATAGCAAACATAAAGGGTCATAATAGGCATAATACTGTCTGACCGTTCAATAGATAACTCGAATAAACTATAAATTGATATGGGTTTGTCTATGAGCCAACGCCCTGACAATTGCCGTAGGTTCTGGCCCCCCCCACTTCTGGGGAGCTTCGGTGGGGGACACTTGTTACGTGTGACTCCTTGTAAGCCACATTGAGTGGATCCCTGTCCTTATCTCGGTGTCTTATTGTGGCGTGGAGGCGCACAGAATGGTCTGATGGCTGTACGGGGAGGTCATGACTGAGAGGTTCTCCAAATGCAGTGGTAATTATGTGCAATGTGTTACATACATTTTTGCATACATTATACCTTGTTTTCAAACAAATTTGATATGTTATTATAAATCTTCTTTTTCTTAGCAAACTCATCCTCTGAAGAGACCCCACACATCGTGGGTCGAAACGCGTCAGTAACTTATGCAATAGTCATTAATATATGCTATGTATAACCCTTTATGTTTGCTATTTCCTGTATTTGGCATGGGCATATTCCCATCTGAGCTCATATTTTAACACTCATCTAACAATCCACTTTGTCCTCCAATAAAGTTTTTTATTCTTTATTTAATGCCTAATTTTCTCATCATCTATCTAGCTGCCTAAAACCCCCCCAGAGGGACCCTTCCCATTTTTTTCTGCCTACAATGGGGTGAGCAGCACTCTCCTGAATGTGTCTTCCCTTTGCTATACAATTTTGGGTGGTTAAACACCCCTTCCCCCTTTGACACATGAGAGCTAAGATATGAGCTGTGCACTGTTTGTTTCTATATGTATATTTCTCTGTATAAATCATAGATATATTCTATTTCATTAATATCGGATGTCTTTAGGATAAGGAATGCGCCAATTGTAAACCCTGACACTTAGCAGACTTTTACTAAGGGGATCAAATTGAAACTATATTTCTCCCCCAGAGCTCACTAAACTAGTTATACTCCTATAAAAAGTCTATACTTTTGCCATACCTGATTGGGCATACATTCTTGACCATGATGGAGATGGGATTAAAACCCCACTCCAACTATGAGCAAAGAGGGTCCTATCGGACCCCATATCACTCTTATACTTTGGCCCAAATGTATACACTTCCCTTGCCCTCCCCTTGTTACATCTAGGTGGTACCTCCCAAATGTATAAATGTACTCCTACCGGACAAATTTCCTTAAATGATTAATGTAGCCACCTTGGGTGGTTTGAGTAACCACCCACTTTGAAGTATACCATTAGTACTTCTTTTGTACAGCTCAGAACATCTTCGTTATTTGATCAATGAGTAACTGGTTAATTACTATTTGGTTATTCACACATATCCGTTTATACTGATGCTGGTATGTTATAATTGTATAATCGTGTGAGCTTGTTTATATGCCTCTCGCTCAGTGCGTCCCCGCTTGCTTTTTGGATCATTGGATCCCTGTGACGCATTCATGTCCGCATGTTGCCCCGGGTTGGGGATTCTGTTTTCCTATGCGTCTTCCTGGCAGGGTGGGGAGCCTCGCCATCTGTGCTCCCATTTTGACCCACTAGGTGGCCGTTATTCTGCTTCAGCCACCTGTGAGAGTGATCACCCTGCCAGCGGCGTCCCTGATCACCTCCGGACGTCATTGCTCCGGCCACCTGTGGGAGTGATCACCCCGCCGGTGTTTTGGATCACTTCGGATGTTGTGTGCCGTGCATGTGGATGGGCCCCTCTGCGTGCGCGTGTGACGTCATGACGTCGCGCAGTTTACGGCGGAGGTGATAACGGTGGTCGGGGCTTTGCCTTCAGGGACACCGAGGGAGCCACACGAGGCACGCCATTGGCGGCCATTGTCTCCCCCTGCTCGCCAGACTTTTTGGGGGGGCGGAGCAAATGGCACCTACTATCAATTCTCTCAGTATCCCTTAATCAAGGCTACCATTTAATTTCCATGATGAGTGTTGATCAAATTGCGATCCCCTCACATCCCTCGTGGACGGCCATTTTTTTTCCCTCAATTACAGGAGTAATCTACAATTATCCATCTACCAACTCTGTAAGTGTTTAGGTAGATTTCATTTGATCTTAATACTTTATATTCACCTAAACTTCACTACTAGGCTTATCAGCTCTGGATTCTTCATGTAATTTCCTTTGGCTTACATACTCTTCAACATCATGCTCACTCCATCTTCACATCCCACACATACCCATTGACTTTCCACCAATCAATGGTTTTCACACAATCTCACCCTCACACTAGTTTTTATTTAATTAAATTAGATTTTTCTTCACCTAGCTTTTATTTTTGTTTTTATTTTGTTTTCCTACACTTTATCACTTTTCAATCCCCTGTGTCATGATCCACCACTTCACAGCTAGAATTGAATGACAGGGCCATCTCTGGCTTATCTACACTAGTCACCAAAATCCTTAATATCACCATCTAATTCAATACTACTATGATTCTCACAGTATTATTATTCTTATATATCTAATTACCAAAGTATACTATAGATTATTATAATACTGTCTGACCGTTCAATAGATAACTTGAATAAACTATAAATTGATATGGGTTTGTCTATGAGCTAACACCCTGACAATTGCCGTAGGTTCTGGCCCCCCCACTTCTGGGGAGCTTCGGTGGGGGACACTTGTTACGTGTGACTCCTTGTAAGTCACATTGAGTGGATCCCTGTCCTTATCTCGGTGTCTTATTGTGGCATGGAGGCGTGCAGAATGGTCTGATGGCTGTGCGGGGAGGTCATGACTGAGAGGTTCTCCAAATGCAGTGGTAATTATGTGCAATGTGTTACATACATTTTTGCATACATTATACCTTGTTTTCAAACAAATTTGATATGTTATTATAAATCTTCTTTTTCTTAGCAAACTCGTGCTCTGAAGAGACCCCACAAATCATGGGTCAAAACGCGTCAGTAACTGTTATGCAATAGTTATTAATATATGCTGTGTATAACCCTTTATGTTTGCTATTTCCTGTATTTGGCATGGGCATATTCCCATCTGAGCTCATATTTTAACACTCATCTAACAATCCACTTTGTCTTCCAATAAAGTTTTTTATTCTTTATTTAATGCCTAATTTTCTCATCATCTATCTAGCTGCCTAAAACCCCCCCTGGGGGACCCTTCCCTTTTTTTCTGCCTACAATGGGGTGAGCAGCACTCTCCTGAATGTGTCTTCCCTTTGCTAGAGTGATATATTTTTCCGCTGCTGCATCAAGTTTCCTTGGCCTACGAATTTTTCTACGGTCCTTAATGTTGCCCGTTTCTTTGTTTTTCTTCAAAAGATCTTGAACAGCACATCTTGAAACCCCTGCTTTAAAATCATTGCTTGGGAGAGACCTTGCTGATGTAGTTTAACTACCTTGTTCAGTGGTGGCTGGTGAAGTTTTAGGATGGGGGGCGCCAGACCCCGCCCTTCCTTTTTGACCACTCCCTCTTCTCATAAGCCCCACCCCTTATAAAATCCACCCACTCCGTCCCCTGTATTCCACTTGCTTCCACCCATAGTGTCAGGAGTATAAAGCCCCAGCACCACAGGACAGAGTATACAGCACCACAGGACAGAGTATAGAGCCCCAGCACCACAGGACAGAGTATAGAGACCCAGCATCACAGGACAGGGTATACAGCTCAGCATTACAGATCAGGGTATACAACTCAGCCTCACAGATCAAGGTATATAGCTCAGCATTATAGATCAGGGTATACAGCTCAGCATTACAGGTCAGGGTATATAGCTCAGCATTACAGGTCAGGGTATGCAGGTATACATCATCTGTCCTGTACACAGCTAACTATATACATCCACCTTCCTTCCTGTATATAGAGACCTTCCTCCATCATCACTGACTGCAGATATACATCATCTGTCCTGTATAAAGCTATATATACAGTAACAGGACAGATGATGTATATCTGCAGTTAATGATGATGGAGGAAGGTCTCTATATACAGGAAGGAAGAAGGTGGGTGTGTGTATATAGATATATATATATATCTATATACACTGACTGTTTGTACCTTACTAATCAATAACACAATAATAGCAGAATCCTCTAATGTATGGAAATTTCAATAAACGTCAATATTACCACAATACCAGTCTCTGTAATATGTAACATCACATATAATACACATCACACTGAAAATAAGACATAAAAATGACTGCAATCCAGTGCGGTCTCATCTGTGCCACCAGTGCCGTCTCGTCTGCGCCCACCAGTGCCGTCTCATCTGCGCCCACCAGTGCTGTCTCATCTGTGCCCACTAGTGCGGTCTCATATATAGATATATATGCCCACCTTCCTTCCTGTATATAGAGACCTTCCTCCATCAACACTAACTGCAGATATACATCATCTGTCTTGTATACAGCTATATATACAGTAACAAGACAGTTAATGTATTTCTGCAGTCAATGATGATGGAGGAAGGTCTCTATATACAGGAAGGAAGAAGGTGGGTATATATAGCTGTACACACTACTACACAGATAATATACACAAATTGTGAGTACATCTGTCCTGTGTAGTGTATACAGCTACATACACCCACCTTCCTTCCTGTATATACAGGAAGGAAGAAGGTGGCTGTGTATATAGCTGTATACACTACACAGGACAGATGTACTCACAATTTGTGTATATGTAGTGTATATACAGCTATATATACACACACGACATCCAGGAAGAAGACAAATAATCCCTAAAAAAGGCCCCCTGATGGCACCAGTCCAGCTGCGCATTGCGATCATCCGCCCTGGCATGGCTGGGCCCAGTGTCTGAGTGGAGAATTCAGTCAGTCAGAGCTGCGCAGGGAAGTGTCAGTGTGTGCGGAACGGAGGGGCGAGCAGCTAGATCTCAGAAACAAGTGCAGAAGACTGTCAGAGCCTGAGGCCCACGGCGCCAGCACTTACCTTTACTCACAGGAGCCTCTCAGGCCTCAATCTACCGCACCCACACTAGTCGACTCCGCTCTGGCCGGGAAACTGGAAGTGACGCAGCGGTGCCGGAAGAAGCACCCCCCTCCAGTCTCCGCCAATACAAAACCAGTTACTGGAGCCATAGACAAATGAGTGGAGAGTGGGAGTGTTTGCGGGCGCATTGCTTGCGCCCCGAACACTCCCTAAACATGGGCAAATCAGCTTCCCATAGACCGCTGTGTGTCCGGTGCCCGTACACTCTTAAAAAAATTAAAAAAGTCACTTTTTTTTTTGGAGAACAGCTTGGGGGGTGGGCCCCCCGTGCACCCCCTATGGACGGGCCACCACTGGTATTGTTGCTGAGCTCAGTCTTGCCATGGTGTATGACCTGTGACATGAAACTGCCTTCCACAACCTCACCTTAGTAGCAGAGTTTGGCTGTTCCTTATCCAGCTTTAAGCCTCCTACCCTACACAGCTGTTTTTGCTTTAGTTAATGACTGTGTTTCAACCTACATATGAAATTTAAGATCATAAGCACTTGCTTGGTATAATTTGGTTAATCATACACCTGACTCTAATCCTGCAAAATCCCTGACTTTGTGCAAGTATACAAAGTGTGCAAGTGTAAGAATTAATACTGGTTTGAAGCCAAAGGGTAGTCACATGCATCAAATATTGATTTGATTTCAATTTTTCTTCTGTTTGCCCACTTTGCATCTTGTAAATTGATAAAAAAATAATTAAAGAGGTTGTAAACCTCGAAAAAAAAAAAAAAAAAACCCTGTAACACAAAGGCATAATGAGCTAGTATGCATCGATTAGCGTCGGCCCTCCGAGTACAGCACAGACATCTTCCACCGGAGTTACTACCGGGAGCTGCGATGACGTCACTCCTGCACATGCGTGCGGGAGCCGCCGGTCACAACACAGTTACTGAAGAAAAGGCACCAGCGGCCCGTGTCTTCTATGTGCATGAGCCAATGACGTCGGCAGTAGGGCATATACTGAATATCTTCTAAACTGTGCAAGTTTAGGAGATATTCAAGGTACCAACAGATAAGCTTTGTTTTCAGCATACCTGTAGGTAAAAGTGGTGTAACAGGGTTTACAACCACTTTAAACTACTGTATATATTTTGAAAGCATTCAAACTTTATAGTATTTCTTCACACCTGCCTAAAACTTTTGCATAGTACTGTATAAAACCTTCTTTTTCTCGGGCTGCTGAGTGATGACTGAGGAGAAAGTAGATATAATTCCTGAAGTTCCTCCTCACATTGCCGCTTTTCCATATTCCCTCCCTGCTGTCGTCACCTATGAGGTGGAGTAGCAGGAAGGGAGATAATTTACACAAATGGCCCATCCAGATGCCTCCATTGCACTTTATTAAACTGCCCATTTGTATTGCCGTCATTGTCCGCTTCGCATTTTGCTGCAATGGGAAGTGGAGAACGGTGTAACAGAGCCTCATCACAGCTATGTAAAATGCTGCTCAGTTGCGAAAAAGCCATGATAGTCAATGATGCCTCACAGCTCTTGCATGGTCTCCTTCACCAATTGTCCCAGAGCCATTAGCTGCCAGCAGCTCTTTTAAAATCAACAGGCATCATATTATAAGGATCACAGGCAGTTCTACTTTCACACATAAAGTTTGACAGCTTACCTGTGAAGAGGCAGATACTGTGCTACTGTATATTTCACATTTACCTCACTAATATTTGAATACTCTAATTACATGTTGTAAGGTTATCTCTGTATTTCCCAGTGAATAACGTGACTGCCATCGACCCCAATGACATGAAAAACCTGAAGTACGGGTTTCAGTACAGTATTATGTAAACATTTCCTTTTTATCATTAGGACCACATTAAGCTAATTCTACATACAGAAGGTTATAGATTAGCCAATTATTATACTGTATTTATCGTGTAATAGTATTGGGCAATGCAGTCATTTCTCTGCCTTGAGCTAGCATTCTGTATAGTTGGTTTATGATGCTATGGTGACTGCAGTCTCTATAGAAATGAATTCCCCTATCTAAGTATGCTAAACAAACTAGAGGGCGGCTTTACTCATGACAGCATGTTAAACCAGAGGCGGTACTACTGTACAACAAGGAAGGAAAATCTGACAGGAACAAGAGAAGTCAGATCTGCTGAGCTAGAAGGTAAAGGTGAGTGCTACACTATATGGGGGAAAATCCTAAAGTGTGGGGTACACGCTATAAGAAAACATTTGTCCGATTTTTCTCGATGTTTCGCAAGAAATTGGAACCGATGAACGAAAATTCTCACGAAAATCCTCATAAGACGAAGGCTTTTTTTTAAATTCTTTATAGTTTCTGATCATGCGCAGTATTTCTTTTCAGATTTTTCTTGTGCGAAAATCATACGAAAACGGTACACATTCAGCCCTGGTTCATATTGGTGCCTTTTGACATGTCTAATCGGCAGGAGTTGTCAGCAATGGCACTGTCCTAATGGGTGCGACACTGCATTTGCAGCGCGGCACTGATTTTCAAAAAGTAGTTTCTGTACTACTTTTTGTGATTTCGGGGTGTAATTTCCATTGACATCTGTATAGAAACCCACACAGATGTCTGTGAATTCGCCACGCTGAAATCGGGACTGACATGCGGGAGTGAAATCGTGTGAGTTCAGCTGAACTCACACAGCTTCATTCCCGCAGCTCAGTGTGAACCAGGGTAAACGAAAATCGTTCGTTCTGTTCCCGTACAAGAAAACTTTTGGAGTTCGTCCCCTCTGGAAATTTCTTACGAAAAATCGGAATCGGCTGTCGAAAGTTGTGTACCCACTATACGGCTGAAATTGTTGGCCCGATTTTCTTATAGTATGTATGACTCTTTGGTATAACTCCACTGAAATATTGCAATCTGCATGTTGTTATTAGTTTTTTTTTTTTTTTCAGTGTTACCCTTTTTTTAATTTATATGTTTGTTTCCCTTTTTTAAATTGATGAAAAAAAACTAACTGAAAAAGTATACATTTTATTAGTACAAGAAACATGGCACTGGTAGTTTTCAGTTCATGGCAAAAGGGGTTTATTTACTAAAGCATTTAAAGCTATTCATGTACCCCTTATGCTTTCATGGATGTGGACCGGTGTGGGCCTTTTACCAAATTTGGTGGACCTGTCCGGTGGCTCAAGCGTTTCTTTCTTATTACTAGATTATTAGGACCGGATATATCGAGGAATCCTTAAATTGCCATTTTGTGCATGAAACCCCCGGGCTTATTCAAAATGCCATTTAAGCTCTTAAAGTGTTACAAAACTGACTACAGTCAAATCAGTCTGTATATGCAGTAAAGCATGCTTGTTATACTCACTGTGGAACCTAAGGGGTTATTCCTCTGAATTATGTAAAAAGGCTGTTTGATCCTGTCTTCTCTGATCCTCCCCTCCTTCCACTGACTCCTAATAAGAAGAAGTTAAGTTGAAAATCACATTTATTGGGCTGAAGGACACTGAAACCTGCGCTGGTTAGTACTTCCAATAGCAGGAATTTGGTCCAGATCAAATGTATGTTCACTGAAAGAGGTTGAAATAGATCAGCAGTACTAGAATGAAAAAAAAATAATCGCACAAAATAGGTGAAAACAGTATTTTCTGGAAAAATAACAAGTGTTCATAATACATAGTGCTTTTGTCAAACTAAATGTCAACACACTTGTGCCAAGTCCTTTTTAAAGCCTGAACGTTGGGGAAAAAGCCTACATGTTGGGGAAATAAGTAGACTGGCTATTAGTCAGTCAGGGCAGAAGAAGCACTGGTTGCTCTGACTCTACAAGTCTCAGCTGACAGATGGGCATTCTCATTCTGGTAGGTGCAACCCCACAAAGAGCCTGGTTGCCTTCCTAAGGTCCTCTTCCTACCTCATTCTCCCCAATGTGCTCCTCCTCCCTCCCACACTGCGCCAACCATCCACACTCATCCCAGTTTAGCCTATGCCCAGCCAGGATACAATGCTGGAACCCAGAAAATACCCATAGAGGGGTGTACCTTCTGTTGTTTATTCTCTATTTTACTCCCCAAGCTTCGAAGCAAAGCTTCCTTGGCTGATGGTACATTCCAAAGACATGCCCCCATCATTGATGGATATCATAGTGCCCAATGTAAAGTACTGTAAAGTTAAGTAGGTGGCCAGGCTGCACCGTGTCATGCTTTTCCATGGTGCAGGTGGGGTGACTGCTAGCACCATAACAACCAATGATGCCATGCGTCTGCCAGGCCACCAGCACCATGAAAACGCTGTGCTTCCTGGCCACCATTGCCGCCCTTTTTTTGTGTACCTCCATATCTCCTGAAATGTACCCCAGTGGGCAACCATTCCTTTAGTAACTCAAATCAACTGTGAATAGTGTAGCCAGCCAGCGATTTTTCTCCAATATCAGGTATGTAATACTGGTATTTTATTTGCAATGCATGTAGGCATTTTTCATTCATGTATACATCCCTCAGCTGGTATAAGGATTTAAAGGTCAAAAATGTCTTACTTTGGTAACAGTTGTCTTTTGAGGCCCCCCCCCCGAGTGCAGCCCACCTGGTCCAAGACTTACCTCTGCCCCTTTCCAGCTATCGGTACTGGGGGGCTTTGCTCAGATACGCATAGTTTTTCTTCAGAAAGCTTTCTCTATGCATCCTTTTCATCCTGCACAAATGATTTGGCCCCATTCATTCCTTTGAGGAGATGGGTCTCTGCTAGACCACTGCAGGCCGCAATGAGTTCAGGTCCCCATAGGACTGAATTGGACTGTGGCACGCATGTGCCGGATAAAGATGTCTCAGCAAGGACGCTTCCTGAAGAAAGACTGTGCAGCTTGAACAGAGTGGCTCAGTAAAAATGACTGGAACAGGGATAGAGGTGAGTATCAGACCAGGTGTGGGGCTGCATCTGGGGAGTGGGGGATAATGAAAGGTAGAGTTGTCATTTCAATTCAATGTCGCTTTGCATCTCATTACATCAGGAAATGTTTTATTGCCACTTTCTCTGGGATAAAATGTAAATTGCAATTATTACTCTGTCAATTACCAAAGTGCTATAATCTTTTTCTGGAATTAGGAAGACATGACCTATGGTAGAAATACATACGGCCCCTTAACCGCTTCAGCCCCGGAAGATTTTACCCCCTTTCTGACCAGAGCACTTTTTGCGCTTCGGCACTGCGTTGCTTTAACTGACAATTGCGCGGTCATGCGACGTTGCACCCAAACAAAATTGATGTCCTTTTTTTTCCACAAATAGAGCTTTCTTTTGGTGGTATTTGATCACCTCTGTGGTTTTTATTTTTTGCACTATAAACAAAAAAAGAGTGTCAATTTTAAAAAAAAAGCAATATTTTTTACTTTTTGCTATAATAAATATCCCCCAAAAATATATAAAAAAACACATTTTTTCCTCAGTTTAGGCTGATATGTATTCTACTAGATATATTTGGTAAATGTATATTAATTGGTCTGCGCAAAAGTTATAGCGTCTACAAAATAGGGGATAGTTTTATGGCATTTTTATTATCAATTTTTTTTTATTAGTAATGGCGATCTGTGATTTTTATCATGACTGTGACATTATGGCGGATACATCGGACACTTTTGACACTATTTTGGGACCATTGTCATTTAGACAGCGATCAGTGCTATAAAAATGCACTGATTACTGTGTAAATGACACTGGCAGGGAAGGGCTTAAACACTAGGGGGCGATCAAGGGGTTTAGTGTGTCCTAGGGAGTGATTCTAACTGTGGGGGGATGGGCTATCACTGACATGACAGCGATCACTGCTCCCGATGACAGGGAACAGTAGATCCCTGTCATGTCACTAGGTAGAACGGGGAAATGCCTTGTTCACATCTCCCCGTTCTGCGGCTCCATGACATGATCGCGGGACACTGGCGGACATCGAGTCCGCGGGACCCGCAGGCACGGTCACGCTGTACGCGGCCCGCTAGCCCTGACAATTAAAGGGAACGTACAGGTACGCCCATTTGCCCACCGCTGCCAATGTGCCGACGTATATTGGCGTGCAGCAGTTGGCAAGTGGTTAAAGACAGACTTTACTCAATTCAGCCCCCTGTTACTTTTGAGATCATTAGAACACACCCCTAAAACTTTATTATCACTACATAAATACTTAGAACATTAAGCTTTAAAGTCTGTCTCTGGCCAATTTTTTTTGATAGTACCCCTTCCCTGTAGAAGTATTTCCAGATTTTTTTCTTTTTGTTTTTTTACTTGCCTTTCTCTAGGAGCTCTGCAATCCCCTGGTTTGCCCTGTGATGTCATCATAGGGGCTATAGAGTTCTTCACTCTGCCAGAACCAAGGGGGTGGGTACATGAAGGTGCCCTGCATCTGGAGGAAGTGATGCATTGCGCCCTTTAGGAAGGGGGATGGGTGGTGTCAATGCTGATAAGCCTCCTCTTCAGCAGATGTCAAGATACCACTGCACAGTGGTTATTACAATTCAATGCAGGCAAAATAGTGTTGTTATTGAAGAAAGAACCTTGGACTTGCAGGATCACAAGATATTTATTCTTTGAAAGAAAGAGCTTTCATTACTGGGACACACCCTCTCTCCTGTCCTTATATCCCCTATTTTTTAATCTGAGGTATGTAGTCATGGGCTTTCTAAATGATTTTGTATACAGCCTATTCCCCTCCAGATCAATGAATCAAATTTAATCTAAACTCTAGTTATAGTTGAGGTAAATATTGCTCTCATTTTAATTTTCCAACTGGGAAGCATTCCCCTCCACTCTACCAGTACATCATCCACATACTACAACCACAGGGAAAATGTGAGAAAACCCTGCTCCCACCAACCTAGATGGATAAAGGTATATGCTGGTGCACACACCATCCCTATTGCCACACCTTGGTTTTGACAATATTTTCCATTAAACAGAAAAAGATATTTGTCAAATTCGATCACACTGACCAAAAAGTCCTTATGTTCCTCTAAATTCTTTCTTTCTAACGTAATTCTACAGGCCACTAAATCCATACTTTGAGGGATGGATGTATATACTGACTCTGCATTCAACCCCAGAAGAATGAACTCTATCTCAATCTCAACATGCTTTAGTTTTTTTTTTCTAAAACCTGCTTTGAATTCTGCATTTAGAGTGTCAGTGTACCTGGTGGTGGGGCCTGATGTGGTGAAGAAGTTGTGCTCTTACACCTCCTGCTCGGTACCCCTGGTAAAGTAACATAAGGCACAAGAGCCTGGAGTGTCACAAGTGCCTGGCGGTTCTTGTAATGACAGCTGCAGATGAGAAGTCTGTATGCACTCAGATGCAGGCTAGACTGTAACGCAGAGCAGCAGGAACAGCAGGCCAACAGGTAACTGGTTGACAGTCAACAGTCACTTGGTGGGCTGGCAGGTCACAGACAGCAGACACCAGGCAGGCTGGCTGGTTGGTTACAGTCAGTAGCCACTTGGCATCCTGGCAGGTCACAGACAGTAGACACTTGGCAGGTCACAGGTAACAAACAGAGCAAGGTCAGGCAAGCCGGGTTGGCAACTAGCAGGTACATCAAGAACAGAGCAGCAGGCAGGAGGGTAGATGGGTTCAGGCTGGAGTTGGCAACGGTAACCAGGCAAACAGAAGGATTAGGCAGAGATGTGGTCAAAAGCCAAGCGAGGGGTCAGTTCAGGCAGAATTCAAGCGTGGTCAGATGGATCAAGATGGCGACAGAAGATCAGACACAGGAACAGCAGAATGCTGTAGAGTAGACCATAAGGCAAAGTCCTAGTGCAGCAGTGATATTTAAATAGCCCACAAGTCACCAATCTAGTGGTTGGCGTGAACGCCGGCATGCACACCTGTGCGTGCATGCGCATTAGCATGAGTTTGGCCAATAGATATTCTTCATCTGCACATAACTATGCACCTGGGGCACATCTTGCCTCTCCTGACAGTCAGCCTATTGATGGTTGTGCTTCTAAAAATAAAAATCTAATCCGCCACATGTCCGCCCCAGAAACAATGGGGCAACCCCACGGATTCTTTGGTTCCTTGTGTGACACATAAGCCACGATCTCTACCATACACATGAAACAACTTCGTAATAACTGATGGTGCTAAATACTGTGCTTACAGGAATTTCACACTTTATATAAAACGTGTGGATCTCTTAGAAGAGGCTGGTGAGTATAGGTTAGGATTAGTCCTCCCCAAATTATTATTAATTATACATAAAAAAAAACTGCCTCATCTCCCCTTTTTCCTTTTACTTACTGTATCCTTCTCCACCTGTGATTACACAAGAAACATGGATACAATGCATACCCCAAAAACTCCATGTAATCCCAAAACACAAGAATAGAAACATTCAAACTGCACACAGCTTGAGAAGATCCTTTTACAACATACCGAACAGTACTTGTTCATGACTAATTACCCAAGGGGATAACCTCCTCTTAGCCTATATGGATATACAATCAATGATGGTGCAGCTGTCCTGCATCTGCCCCTAAAAAATCCTTTCACATAAACTTGTTGATAAATAGTACACTGGGATTCCCCCAAAACTGGATTACAAGTTGCATGTACAGGTGTCATTGAATGCAGCATACCTTATCATGTGGATTTAAACCCATATCCATTCCCTCATAAGCCTTCAATTCATACAATAAATATGTGGCCTACTGTATCCACCAAACCATTCCTCCTCCATGTTCAGTATCAAACATTTGCATTGTTCACATTGCCACAGAGTAACATACACATATAGTTCTCTAAATGTATGGTGTACATCCACACTACCTGTACAACCTTTTCAAGACTTGATATTGTCGATACTATGCACAATTTTTGCTATAGCATGTTAGGTTCCTCTAGCGATTTTGCATTCTGTTTCCTCTCCATAGAATGTAATCTACTGCATACTACTAGCTGAGAAAACAAACGTGCGCTCATAATGAACATAATCTGTGTAAAAAATACATGATTTAAATCCCTGTAAGAAAATCAGAAATGTGCATCAAAAAATATTGATAATTAATAAATGGTAAAAAGCTGTGAAAAAAATATGCTTAAAAAGTGTCATAACATTTCAAAAAAAGTTTTCACAACCCAAATGGATAAGCAACAGTCCTTAGATGAAATACTCCAAGGAGCGAAAGTTCTTATGATGAACAGTAGGAGAGGGAGTCCCATACATAAACAGTTACTTCACAGAAGCAGGAGGAAGCATCCACCTTCCGACCAGTCAGACACTGCACATATATATGGAGAGGGAGGGAAATGAGGATAAGAGCTCTCATATAGTCCCACAGTATTAAAAGGTGGACCCTTACCCTCAATGATGGACCTCCTCTCTGGCGAGGTCTCACATGCAGGCAGACTTTGCCCTCTGCAGGGACTGTGGATGGATGATGTCCGGATCCATCCAGGATGATGTCCGGGGCCCCTTTGAAGACGTTAGATGTAACGAAACTAGTAGGGCGTGGCTACGCATCGTAAGCCATCACTCAGTCCGCCCCATGATTTGCACGGGTGTTTGCTATTTTTATGCCGGCTTTTTTATATTGTATTCACGGAGTTCACTTGTTGTGACTCCATTGTTTTAACTAGCAATAAATTCCAAAACTTTATTACACCATCGGAGCCCCTCTTTTGTTTTTTATCCAACTCCCTTTGGGACAAGTGTGCTTGTCACTCCCTCCCCCCCCAGGTGGACGAGTTGGTAGAAGCCAAGCTGGAGACGCACACTGTATGAGCTGGATCCGGACATCATCCATCCACAGTCCCTGCAGAGGGCAAAGTCTGCCTGCGTGTGAGACCTCGCCAGAGAGGAGGTCCATCATTGAGGGTAAGGGTCCACCTTTTAATACTGTGGGACTATATGAGAGCTCTTATCCTCATTTCCCTCCCTCTCCATATATATGTGCAGTGTCTGACTGGTCGGAAGGTGGATGCTTCCTCCTGCTTCTGTGAAGTAACTGTTTATGTATGGGACTCCCTCTCCTACTGTTCATCATAAGAACTTTCGCTCCTTGGAGTATTTCATCTAAGGACTGTTGCTTATCCATTTGGGTTGTGAAAACTTTTTTGAAATGTTATGACACTTTTTAAGCATATTTTTTTCACAGCTTTTTACCATTTATTATCAATATTTTTTGATGCACATTTCTGATTTTCTTACAGGGATTTAGATCATGTATTTTTTACACAGATTATGTTCATTATGAGCGCACGTTTGTTTTCTCTTTTATTTTTATTGTACACAGGTATTGGTGTTTTATTCGTGCAGCTTTAAGTGTTTATATTATTTTTCAGCGCGTTTTTTTCTTTTATTTATGCTTTTTGGTATACTACTAGCTGAGGTGAGCTTATTGAAATGATCACCCAAGCAGTGACACCCTTTATTTCACTATTACTAAAATTCTGTTTGGGCCGTTGCACATCAACGTGTTTCGCTCTCAACATGAGCTTCCTCAATTTCACTTCAGTGTTCAAAACTTTTGGTTGCAAGGTTGACACTCATAAATCCAGGAACATTTTCTTTGAGGGTATGGTCAAATTCACCTCCACTGGGCCTATCTGAAGTTAATAAATTCCTTTTACTTTTAAACCCTTAAGGGGCGATATGGTAAGAAAAGGTAAAATGTAAAACTACTGGACATATAGCTGCACTGTGACTAGACACTGCAACCTTATACAAAAGTAGGGTCCACAATGCATTAAAGATTCCAATGTACTGTATATATGACAAATTTATTGTAGCTCAAAAGTGCCAAGGACCTTTTTTTTTTTTTTTCAATAAACAGTTGTAGTAATACACTTGCTGCAATCTTAAAGTAGCCATAGATGGGGAAATCTCCACTGCCGATTATTCTTTTTAGGCAGTTGTGTCACTCACAGGTGCCTGAATGCCTGAACAGATTGACTGCATTTAAAAATCCATTAGTGGTGGGGGGTGGGACAAACCGTGCCTTTTATAACAAGCCTTCACTGACCTCTATAGCTGCAGACACTGTGGAGCAATTCATACTCAAATTTCAAAAGAAAACATTGTTAAAGTTAGGTGTTAACACTCTGTTCTCCACATATTCATGTGCCCCTACTCTGTGTTTACATTAGAGTTTAGATGGCTGCCAGGCTGCCAAATCACTACTAGGAGGAGGAGGAGCAGCAGAATGAGTTGAGCTGCTGAAAATGAAAGCGAAAGTGCTTTTTAACTGTAAACTCAAGGATGTACTACTCCATAGTGCCTCAGTGATCAGTGTATTAAAACGTATACAGTGGTTGTTAAACATGTACCTAAAGTGTTACTAAACCCAGGACCCTGCATTCACTATATCTGGTCTCCCAGAGTACACAGAACATGGAAATGCAATTATTTTAGTAAATATAAACTGCTTAATACCTATTCTCATCAGCAGTATATAGCAGTCTTGTGACTTCTATAAGTGTCTGGTTAAAGCTTATAGGAAGAGTTTTCATTCTGCACTGACTGTCCTATCAGGATGCAGGACTCTTGACCCTTGATCTGTATTATCAGGAAATATATTGGGGACAGTGGAAGGAGGAGAGGATCAGAGAGACAGGGTCAAACTGCCTTTTTACAAAATGCGCATGATTAACCCCTTAGGTTCCACAGTGAGCATAACAAGCATGCTTTACTGCATATACAGACTGATTTTACTGTTTAAATGTCTATGTACATAGAAGAGCCGGCACCACCGGAAATTCAGTCTTCAATTTTATTGTTGTCGTATGACCATGATAAAAAGAGCATGCAAGCGTGTTTCAGCACGCAGGCCGTGTTCACGGCACATTCAAATTAAATGTCTATAGCTTGGTCACTATTCTACTTGTATCTCCACAGGGTGAAGCTCACAAGCACTGTCAATATAACTGCTTTGTATGTGATATATGTGCACTGATGTTCTGTCACATAACATATGTGGGCATTACCATACGAGAGGTTTTATAATGTCAAACAGTACGTAATTAATTCTCATCCAAAACAGGTAACCATGGACCTGAACATTGATACTCAGGTTCCTTCACAAAAGAGAGAATCAAAACAACTGGTTGGTAAGTACTCCATACTAACAGAGCAAAACTCCACATATTATTATTTGTCAGTCAATATCCAGTGCTTACATTTTCCATAATAACTTCACTGAAAGATTCTTGGCATTTTCATTGGTCCTTCTACCTCTGTTTCACATGGTATCTCTCAGGTCATGCTTCATCTGTGTTACATACCTGGTTGAGGCCGAGTTGACGAGAGGGCTTTCCTTACACCTCTTGTCTTGTTTCCTTGGGGATGGTGCCAGGGTATAACAGGGCACAGAGTGGCATGGGTGCCTGTAGAAAATACAGGCCAGGAGATCTGATAGCAGATGTAAAGCTGAAGATAGAGCAGCAGGGAAGCGGATTGCTAGCAGATGCAGGATCTCGGGTGCATGGTCAGACAGGCAGGAGTCGGCAACAATCGACGGGAGTGCAGAATCGGGAACCAAGAGCAGAGTCAAAGCCAGGCCAAGGTCAGTATGAAGCAGGCGAAGAAGGTACCAGAACAACAGGCAGAAAGCAAGGTCGGGGTCACAAGCTGGAGTCAGCATCAGGGGTTCGGGAACAAGCAGAATCAACAAGCCGGGTCTGGATACAGAAGTAAATGTGATCAGGTCACAGGCAGAAGGAGCTGACAACCACTCGGCGATGATCCAAAGTCCTGTATGGCTTTAAATAGGCCTCTGGGCACCAAAGTCCAGCAAACATGAGCGCTCACGCACATGAGCACGTACAGCATGCATGTGCTCGTGTAGATGTGCGCAGGGTCCTAGTTCTATGCACTGTTCTGCGAGCATGCGCATTCCTTTGAGCACAGGCTTGAGCATGAGTTTGAGCACAGTTTTCAGTTTTCTTGAGCACAGTTTTCTGTCTTGCTATAAATTGACATTTAAAGGGGTTATAAACCCTTGTGTTTTTTCACCTTAATGCATCCTGGGCAGTGACCGGCTCCCCAGCCCCCCCTGTTTTACTTACCTGAGCCCCGTATTTCTGTCGGCGGATACGTGCTCTCCCTCTCTCCTCGGGGCCCCGGCTCTTGATTGGATAGATTGATAGCAGCGCAGCAATTGGCTCCCGCTGCTGTCAATCAAATCCAATGACGTGAGCACCGGGGGGCGGGGCCGAGTCCGGCATTCGTGTCTATGGATGCAAATGCTGGACTCGGGAGTGCGCCCGCAAGGTAACCCCCCGGGAGATCGCTTCTCCTAGGGGATTATCTGATGTGGGGAGGAGCCGCAATAGCCACCGGGGGACACCAGGAAACGAGCTTCGGGGCCACACTGTGCAAAACGAGCTTCACAGTGGAGGTAAGTATGATATGTTTGTTATAAAAAAAAACAAAAAAACGAGCCTTTACAATCACTTTAATCTTACCATTTAATGCTTCTTCTACTGTTAAGTGTGTACATTCTAAGTCACAATTAAAGAGACCCTATCACTTTTCCTAATTAGATACCTGGCCTCCCCAGGCCTCTACATTTACTCTGCCACACCTGCTCAGCTGCTGCTGGAGTTTAGATGGAGATGACCTCATGCTCCCAGTATTCTGGACTCAGAATGAGGGCAGCTCAGGCCTCAGCAATATCACATGGGGAAGGTCATGTGCTCCCCAATACCTGCAATCACTTCATTAGCAAGCGATTGGCAGTGCAGGAAAGCAGAGTGGGAGCATTGTTTGGTAAGCATAACTGCCTGGGGGGTATGAATGAATGAATGAATGATTTGTATAGCGCTGCAGTTGCGAACTGAATCGCCTCAAGGCGCTGGATCCGTCCTGTGTTGTCAAGCTTCTTAGAAGAGGTAGGTCTTGAGTTTCTTTCTGAAGGCCTGATGGTTTTCTTCCATGCGAATGTGAGTAGGTAGGGCGTTCCATAGCCGTGGTCCTTGGACTGCGAATCTTCGTTCTCCCTTTGTTTTGTAGCGGGTTTTTGGAATAAGGAGGAGGTTCTGGTTAGAAGATCGAAGACTGCGATTGGGTGTGTAGCATTTTATTGAGGAGCGTTTCCGTGTATACATTTGTGGGTGAGGCAGAGGGTCTTGGAAGTGATCCGATTCTTTACGGTTAGCCAATATAGGCTCCTCAGGGAAGGGGAGATGGATTCCCAGGTTTTTTTTCCCTGTTAACAGTCTTGCCGCCGTGTTTTGGATGAGTTGTAAGCGCGCAAGCTGATATTGGGGTAGTCCTATGTAGAGGGAGTTTGCGTAGTCGAGTCTTGAATTGATGATTGTTCCAACTACTGCTGCTTTGTCCTCTTCTGGCATGAATGGGATGAGTCTACGTAGCAGGAGATGGTGAGATCCGCTGACTACTGATCCTATTTGTGCATCCATTGACATTTCTGAGTCAAAAATGACACCGAGACTCTTGGCTTTGGTGCTTGGCGAGATGGTCTTAGTTTTGGAATTTTGGTTTCCGTGTAGGAGAAGAAGCTCTGTTTTTGATCCGTTGAGTTTGAGAGAGCTAGTAGTCATCCAGTCGTCTATCAGAGTGAGGCATTTTTCTAGTTGCTGAAGATGGTCTTTTTCTCCGGTGATGCGGAGGTAGAGTTGGGTATCATCAGCGTATGAGTGGAAGCAGAGGTCCGATTTTCTGATGATTTTGAGGAGTGGGCGGATGTAGATGTTGAAGAGCATTGGTGACAAGGGTGAACCTAGAGGGACTCCACAAGAGATTGCGCGGGTTTCAGAGTAGAATTCTCCTAGTTTCACTGTCTGAGAGCGATTCCCTAAGAAGGATGCAAACCATTGTAGATCTGAACCGACTCCTGCTACTTCTGTGAGGCGGATGAGTAGAGTATTGTGGTCCACTGTATCGAGCGCTGCACTGAGGTCCAACAGTACCAGGAGACATGATTCTCTATCATCAGCTGCTTCGAGGGCGTTGTCGCATATTTTGAGGAGGAGTGCCGTTTCTGTCCCATGGCCTGGGCGGAAGCCTGATTGCAGAGGATCCAGGAGATTGTGTGTGTCCAGGTGGTGTTGTAGCTGTTGTACTACTGCTTTCTCCATATTCTTGGAGATGGTGTTGAGGCTTGTTATCGGTCTACGATGGTTAGGGTCCTTAGGGTCGAGGTTGGGTTTCTTTAAGAGGGGTTTGACAATGCCATGTTTGAGGGCAGTTGGGACAGTCCTTTCTTTGAATGACTGGTTTATGAGGTGTGTTATAGTAGGAGCCAAGATGTCGGAACATTCTTTCAGGAGTTTTGTGGGAATGATGTCGTTTGGTGATGTGCTGCCATAAATATATCCCCTATTGTTTAGACACTATAACTTTTGTGCAAACCAATCAATATAAGCTTATTGCTATTTTTTTTACCAAAAATATGTAGAAGAATACATATTGGCCTAAACTGAATTTTTTAGCTATTTAATAAAGCAAAAAGTAAAAAATATTGTTTTTTTTTTTTTTCAAAATTGTCGGTCTTTGTTTTTGTTTAAAGCGCAAAAAAATAGAAAACCGCAGAGGTAATCAAATACCACCAAAAGGAAGCTCTATTTGTGGGAAAAAAAAGTATGTCAATTTTGATTGTGTACAGTGTCGCACGACCGCGCAATTGTCAGTTAAAGAGACGCAGTGCCGTATCGCAAAAAATGGCCTGGTCATTGAGGGGGTAAATCCTTACCGGGCTGAAGTGGTTAAATAAAGCTGTCATATTACACACAACACAAACACATATACACAATGGGCCAGAAGCAATATATGAGAAGTATGTAGCATTTCTGGCAGTTCAAGTTTTAACTAATTTGTAAAGTTTCTGTCATGCAGAACTTTGGTCCACTATTAAAGCATGTCCAGAATGAGAGCCAGAGTAGTAAAGCGCTGACAGAGGGTTTTTAGCTTATTTATGTATTACAGGTACTTGTATAGCGCTGACAATTTACGCACTGCTTTAGATATATATTGTACATTGACATCAGTCCCTGCCCTCAAGCAGCTTACAATCTAAGCTCAATAACTAACATTCATACCTTCACAAAATAGGGACAATTTAGACGGGAACCAATTAACCTACCAGCATGTCTTTTGAGTGTGGGAGAAAACAGGAATTCCCCCGAGGAAACCCATGCTTAAAGAGGGAGTCCCGCGAAAAAAAAAATGTAAATGTCAGCAGCTACAAATACTGCAGCTGCTGACTTTTAAAATAAGGACACTCACCTTTCTCAGGGTCCAGTGATGTCGGCACCCGTGGCCGAACCGTCGCTCGGCTCTCGGGTGCTGCCGCCGCCATCTTCTGTAAAGGAATCAGGAAATGAAGCCTTGCGGCTTCACCTCCCAGTTCCCTACTGCGCATGCGCAAGTTGCGCTGCGCAATCAGAACGGTCCCTGCTGTCTCTGGAACCCGTGTGTGTCCCAGCAGACAGCGCAGGGGGACGGGAAGTGAGTCTATGCCCGGAAGTGGGTGCAAATACCTGTATTAGACAGGTATCTGCACCCCCCTGAAAGGTGCCAAATGTGATACCGGAGGGGGGGAGGGTTCCAAAAAGCGGAGATTCAACTTTTGTGTGAACCTCCACTTTAACCATTTACAAGTCATATTTAGAAATTATTTTATTACTTCTTTTAAAAAGAAATGTGAACATATAATGCAAAACATAATGTTTCCAACAATTATTGTATGTTTTACATCATCTAACCATAGAAGGATGATGGCAGAAAAAAGACCAAGTGGTCCATCGAGTCTGCCCCATTTTTTATTTTTTTTTAAAATTTATATATGTTTTTAGTTTAGGTTTTTGTTTTTTGTTAACTTTTTTGTCTGAGCATAGATCTATGCTTGTCCAAAGCAAGTTTGAATCCACTTACTGTTGACTGACTCACTACCTCTGCTGGAAGTCTATTCCAAGCATCAACTACTCTTGGTAAAATAGCACCTTTTAAGATTAATTTTAAACTTACCTGCTGCTAGTTTGAGGTCATCTGACATTCATGTGTCAGTTACCTTTGTAATTGATTTTAAAGGAGAAGTACAGCCAAATCCATTTTCAGCTGACATCACGGAGCCGGTCATGGCTGGGGAAAGATCACGACCATATGGTTGGAATCCACCCAGGAGCCTGGACCAGAACCTGGCTCAGCCTCTCAGCAAGCTCCAGTGAGCAGAGAGTTGCTGACTGACAGTCACCAGCATTCTGTTCACGGAGCATTAGGAACTGAGCAATCGGCAGTGTTTGATCACTCAGTTCTCACCCCTAGAGACGTCCGGGAACAGATGCAGCATCGCATCGATGCTGCATCTACCTAGGTAAGTATGTTTTTTTAAAAGGACCCAAACCCATACTTCTCTTTTAAAGTGACACTAAACTCTGGTTTAATGAATTTCTATTCAAAGTATGTATTCTTAATTATGGCTCTCAGCCTCCTCCAAATCTCCCAACTCTTTTTTTTAGCTGCTGTGATCCAACTTCTCCATGGTACTACTGTATGTAGGAACATAGCCACCCTCTCTTGCTCACTCCTGAGATGGACTAGGGACTACAGGATATCGTGTATTGTCACAATAATCATCTACCTCATTCTCCTGGACTTACACAAAAGAGAAACATTTGGACTACTTGTGCCAGGGAGAGCTCACTAAATGCGGTGTCTGTATGAACATTCTGTACACAACTGTAGACAAATCTTCATGGAAAAAAAATTGAAATACTGGATAATAAAGTGCCTTGAAAAAGTATTTATACCCCTTGAAATTTTCAAACCAAACATACATGTATTTTATTGGGATTGTATGTGATAGACCAACACAAAGCGGCACATCGTTGTGAAGTGGAAGGAAAATGATAAATGGTTTTCAAAATGTTTTACAAATATGTGAAAAGTGTGGCATGCTTTTGTATTCAGCCCCCCTGAGTCAATACTTTGTAGAACCACCTTTCACTGTAATTACAGCTGCAAGTCTTTTTGAGGATGTCTCTACCAGCTTTGCACATCTAGAGAGTGACATTTTTGCCCATTCTTCTTTGCAAAAAGGATTAAGCTTTGTCAGATTGCGGTGGGGATTGTGCGTTCAGGGTGATGTGTAGTGTTAGTTTTCCGCCACACATAGGGGTTGATTTACTAAAGGCCAATAGACTGTGCACCTTGCAAAGTGCAATTGCACTCTGCAAGGGCAGTTGCTCCAGAGCTTAGTAAATGAGGTAAAGCTTCACTTTGCAAAGAATACCCAATCACGTGCAAGGAAAATAAAAAAAAAATACATTTTTGATTGCACTTGATTGGTTGATGAAAGTCAGCAGAGCTTCTGCTCATTTACTAAGCTCTGGCGCAACTGCTCTTACAGTATGCAACTGCACTTTGCAAAGTGCACAGTATTTTTGCCTTTAGTAAATCAACCCCATAGTGTTTTGCTTTTAGGCCAAAAAGTTAAATTTAGGTCTTATCTGACCAGACCACCTTCTTCCACATGTTTGCTGTGTCCACCACATGGCTTCTCGCAAATTGCAAAACAGGACTTCTTATGGCTTTCTTTCAACAATTGCTTTCTTCTTGCCACTCTTCCATAAAGGTCAGATTTGTGGGGTGCACGACTAATAGTTGTCCTGTGGACAGATTCTCCCACCTGAGCTGTGGACCTCTGCAGCTCCTCCAGAGTTACCATGGGCCTCTTGGCTGCTTCTCTGATTAATGCTTTCCTTGCCTGGCCTGTCAGTTTAGGTGGATGGCCATGTCTTGGTAGGTTTTCAGTTGTGCCATACTCTTTCCATTTTCGGATGATGGATTGAACAGTGCTCTGTGAGATGTTCAAAGCTTGGGATATTTTTTTTTATAACCTAACCCTGCTTTAAACTTCTCCACAACTTTATCCCTGACCTGTCTGGTGTGTTCCTTGGCCTTCATGATACTGTTTGTTCACTAAGGTTCTCTAACAAACCTCTGAGGGCTTCACAGAACAGCTGTAATTATACTGAGATTAAACTACACACAGGTGGACTCTATTTACTAATTAGGTGACTTCTGATGGCAATAGGTTCCACTAGATTTTAGTTAGGGGTATCGGAGTAAAGGGGGATGAATACAAATGCACGCCACACTTTTCAGATATTTATTTGTAAAAAATTTATAAAACCATTTATAATTTTCCTTCCACTTCACAATTATGTGCCACTTTGTGTTGGTCTATCAAATAAAATCCCAATAAAATTAATTTACATTTTTTTGGTTGTAACATGACAAAATGTGGAAAAATTCAAGGGGTATGAATACATTTTCAAGGCACTGTATATACAGTAAAACCATGGTTGCACTAAACGTTGCCTCCCATTAAAATGCCCAAAAATAAAATAAATAATGGGTATTATTAGCTAGTCAAGCATGTCCTAGGATATTCAAATCTAGTTATCTAAATAGAAACCTGAGATCTTTTGTCAATTTACATTTTGTTGTGATAGTAATCAGCATAGCGGACCTGTTTGTGTAGCCAAGTCATTATCTTCCAGTTGCTTCATGGTGACTGTGTGTCACTTCTAACCTTTACATTGCAGAGTAAACTGCACCTATACCATATGTTCCAGTTCACCATCATACAGTATTGACAGGTAAACTAGGCTCACTTCTACCCATTGTAGCAGATTTGGAAAATATCCCTTTTTAAATAGATTTCAAGAGTTCACCAGTGCACAAGTGCCTCCCAGAGTCTCCCAAGCAGCTGAACAGACCACCAACCCCTGGCGTACTCAGATTAAAAATGCAAGAGAATGTCCATGTCAGTATTATCCTGCAGATGGCTTTCCAAGCCTCTTACCAGATTTCCAATTGACATCTGCAAAATGGGTCCCATAAAGTGTCAAAATCACCAACTGTGTGTCTTCTCCTTTATTCACCTTTGCTTCCCAAACATCTTCAACTCTTCACATGTGAAACCAGTGGCGGTGCGTCCATAAGGGAGCACGGGCACTGCCCCCTCTCTCCAGCCACCCCCTCTATGGCCAATGGATAGATTCATGCATTGCATGAATCTATCCATGGCCGCTGCTGCCACCGCCTATTCAGGTGCCCGACCCCTTTTCAGTGTGTTTTTGAAGCACCTGATTAGAGCCATAGGCTCTAATAGGCGTCAAAAAAGGTGACCTGTGAGTGCCATACTTGGCACTCGCAGTTCACCCAGATGTGTTAGAACAGCGAATAAATATTCGCTGTCCTAACACTGAACCGCCTCTCTGCCAATCAGGTGCTCGGGTCTGTTACCCGTCACCTGATTGGCTGAAACGACAGGCGCTATGATTGGACGTCTGATGGGAGGAGAGGACGGGAAGAGACACATGAAGACACCGCTCGGAGGACATTCCTCACCGCTGTCACCCACTGCCCCACCGAGACAGGGTATGTGCCGGGCAGACAGTAAGCGGGCGGGGGGGTCACAGTGGCGGCATTGGATGGCACAGTGGCAGCATGCGATGGGCAGAGTGGCAGCATTCGATGGGCACAGTGGCTGCGCTTGATGGGCACAGTGGCTGCGTTTGATGGGCACAGTGGCAGCGTTTGATGGCACAGTGGCAGCGTTTGATGGCACAGTGGCAGCGTTTGATGGCACAGTGGCAGCGTTTATGGCACAGTGGCAGCGTTTGATGGGCACAGTAGCAGCATTTGATGGCACAGTGGCAGCCTTTAAAGGGCACAGTGGCTGCAATTAATGGGAACAGTGGCTGCGTTTGATGGGCACAGTGGCAGCGTTTGATGGCACAGTGGCAGCGTTTGATGGCACAGTGGCAGCGTTTGATGGCACAGTGGCAGCGTTTGATGGGCACAGTAGCAGCATTTGATGGCACAGTGGCAGCCTTTAAAGGGCACAGTGGCTGCAATTAATGGGAACAGTGGCTGCGTTTGATGGGCACAGTGGCTGCGTTTGATGGTACAGTGACTGCGTTTGATGGCACAGTGGCTGCGTTTGATGGTACAGTGACTGCGTTTGATGGCACAGTGGCTGCAATTGACGTTTTTTTTCAGTATTTTTCAGTTTGTTTGCGCCCCCCCAAAAAAATTTTGAGCACCAGCCGCCACTGTGTGAAACCCAAAAGAAACTCATATAGTATATACAGTATAATATAAAATACAACACTATATGAGTTTCTTTGGGGTTTCACCTCTAATACGTTGAAGATATTTGGGAAGCAAAGGTGAATAAGGGAAAAAACACATAGTTGTGGATTTTGACAGTTTTTTGGACCCATTTGGCATAAGAGGATTGGAAATCTCATAAGAGGCGTGGAAAGTTATCTGCAAAATAAGACTCAACTTTTATAATTGTTCCTGAAGCAATGGACATTCTGTTGAGTCTTAAATGAAACTTTTCAATAAGTGGAGATAGTGTTGAATCAGTGGTAGATGGATGTATGCTTAAATTAAAGGAGAACTTCACTTGGAACCAGAATTTAGATTCATTTTTTTGGAATGGCTAAAGTTATAACATAGTCCCCAAGGGTAATAAGGATTAGAAGAAAAAGTAATGAAAAACTATCTGTATTAGTATGTAATCCAATGAAGTGTACCTCCAAACACCAAGACCCCAATAACCTATAAAAATATCTTTTGCGTTAACATTAATAACCTTATTAAGCTGGTATGTAAAAACCAGACTACAGATGAAGATGTACATGCATTGCTTTTGTAACGACTCTATAAAAATCTTCCCTCCTGGGGTTTACTTGATTTTAACTAAAGAGTATATTTAGCCAGAACTTCGACTTTGATTATAATCTTTGCTTACTCCATTCAAAACTAAAAAAAAAAAGTTTTGCCTATAAGTAGACTTTAATTCTAAATTAAAATATATAAATTATTTTTAAGATTTTGCTCACACATAAGAAGTCCCCTATCCATTCTGACAAATAAAGTAATAAAGGGTTTCTATACGAGGAAATCTGATTCAATTAGACTCAGACACTGGGGTTGATTTACTAAAGGCAAATAGGCTGTTCACTTTGTAAGGGAATTTGCCCCAGAGCTTAGTGAATGTGTCGCAGTTTTACTTTGCAAAGAATACCCAATCACATGCAAGGAAAATAAAAAGAAAACAGCATTTAGCATTGTTCTCTTCAAGTGGGTTTTGCATTTACATTTTACAAGTCTATGGGTATGATTAACCTGCTTAAAGGAAGTCAAATGCACCTGTCGGTTAACTCTAAATGATCTCAGAAGCAGGTCAAACCGATGACATCATCACAAACCCCTAGGACAAAGAACCTGCCTTACTAGGATTGTTGTCATTCCAGGGTTCCAATGAAGGCTTGTGGCAAAGAAGAGCTTTTGGCTTTCTATGTGTTTTGTTACTAATCCCCCATGTCTTCAAAATGTTTTAGTTTAAAAAAGTAGATTGTTCTATTGTATGGTGAAATAGTTAAATATGATGTAATTGGCTCATTAAAGCTATACTAAAGGCAAAAATAAAAAATGTTATACATGATACAGTCTGTCATTAGCATTTATGAAGCAGTCTTTGTTTTTCTGATTCCCCTCTATAACTGTAAAGTTTTTTACATGTTGTTCTTGCTGTTATTTTTCAACTTACTTCAACAAACTGAACTATCCAGCAAAAGTAGCAGTTAAAGAAGTTAGAGAAACCATTTAAAATGGCAATGAACACAAAAAATGAAATAAATTGCAAACAGGGAGACCAATTATCAAAGACGAGGCATGCAATTTCTCTTCTGTAATAAAATAAACCTACCTGCCTGTTGGCAATCCTCTGCAGAATGTGCACGGAGCTGCTCATGCATAGCTTCATTTATGGTTCCGGCACTTCTGCCAATCAAGATGCCGAAAACCTGCACCCAGAAAAAGCTGGGGAAAAGATCCCGGTAGGAGACCTCACGGGCGTCAGACCATTTGAGCATAGATGAGTATTTGAATCTTTATTTCTACTTTAAAGCGGAGCTAACGTCCGCAATGTTTACTATAGCTCCAACAGTCTGAAGCCCGCAAAGTCCCTTGCCAGTGCTGTCAACTTCCCACAAACTTCTTCAGGGTGCCTGTCTTCGACCAGCCTGATAGGACAGCGCTGGATGACATAACGTCTGTGAGTCCCCAAATGATACTGCTGTCTAATGCCCCGTACACACGATAGGATTTTTCGATGGAAAATGTTCGATGGGAGCTTGTTGTTGGAAATTCCAACCTTGTGTAGGCTCCATCGGACATTTTCCATTGGAATTTCCAACACACAAAATTTGAGATCTGGCTCCCAAATTTTCTGGCAACAAAATCCGTTGTCATAAATTCTGATTGTGTGTACACAATTCCAACGCACAAAATTCCACAAATGCTCGGAAACAATCAGAGGAGCCGCACTGGCTATTGAACTTCATTTTTCTCGGCTCGTCGTACGTGTTGTACGTCACCGTGTTCTTGACGTTCAGAATTTCCATCAAGATGTGTGTGACCGTGTGTATGCAAGACAAGTTTGAGCCAACATCCGTCGGAAAAAAAACATGGATTTTGTTGTCGGAAAATCCTATCGTGTGTACAGGGCATAAGAGTGATCCAATCTCCCTCCATAGATAGTGGAGCCACCCTAAGACAAGAAGTGTGTTAGTGGTAAAAAAAGAAAACATTGTATTTTTGTCTCCCAAACCACAAGCACACTGTCCATATTAGAGATGGAAAAGCCCATTTGCGCAAATCAAAACTCACATAAGGGTGTCCATTTAGAAAACTGAGTTAAATCGCATTAGTGACTATCATGACTTTTCTGCACTGTGCAGTAGTTTATGTAGCTTTGATGAGGATTATAGATGCTGTTTTCTACTTCTTATCATAGCTCGGTGAGAAGCAGCCAGTGGCTGTAAACCAAACCGTTCTGTATCTCCATAATTTATAGCAGGGAAAGGGGAGGGAAATGTCCACAATGTCAGGAGGAAATACAAGAATTATGTTCTCTGTGTCTCCTGTCACTGCTTGGCAGACCCAGTAGAGGTTAGAGAAAGTTATACATACATATGCGTGTGTGTATATAATATATATATATATATATATATATATATATATATATATATATATAGTATACTTCCTGGCCTTCGCATGTCAGCCTACCATAATTCAGCTCCACCCCCTCTGACCCCTCCAGGACAACTTCTAATTAGACTATAAAGTGTGGCTGTACACCCCTAGCGAGTGTTCATTTTTTGCCCTTGCTCCAGACACCTCAAATGTTTTGCTTTATTTTTAAGCTTTACCCATCCAATACCTCATAACGGCGGAAGATTTAATCGCTGTAGTCAGGATTACAGCATGGGTGATGGCTTACAGCATGAAGAGCTTTGTGGTTAAAGCATGGGTCTGCAGACAACGCCTCTTTACACAGTATTATTCTGTTTGATGGAAAGTTTTAATTTACCAAGACTTTGGAGCTTGGCATTTAGCATATTTCTGGTGGTAAATTTGACCTGATCCCACTAGAGAGAAGGTGGCAACATCAGCTTATTCATCAATGCAGAAAATCCAAAGGTAACTTCAATGAGGCTAGTTCATACAGACCAGGTAATCCAGGCAATAGAAGAACGTCAACTCATCATTTCTCAAAAAGAGCTGAGTCCAAGTCCAACCAGGGGGTGAAGTTGACCGACAAGGTCTTGTATAGGTATGCCCGTCCAGGCCCCTACAGTAGGAGCACAGTTGGCTCTTTTCAGATTGGCTTGGGTGGAGGAGATGGAGGATGCCTGGATTCTGGACATTATCCAAAGAGGCTATCGTTTGCAAGAAAATCTCCTCAAAAGAAATTCGTATTCGCAACTCGTATGCCTGCATCTCCAGAGATATTGATGTGTTTGCGAGCATATAGAAGGGAATTGTTGACAGCTCACACTTTTCCTCTAGTGTCAAGGCAGGAATGGGGTGAAGGTGTATACTCCCATTTGTTTCTTGTCACCAAATCTTCGCTGGTTTCAGACCAGTCCTTGATCTGAAATATGTAAACTCCTTGGGGTGAAGGTGTATACTCCCTTTTGTTTCTTGTCACCAAATCTTCGGGGGCTTCAGACCAGTCCTTGATCTGAAATATGTAAACTCCTTTATGAAGGTTCCTCCATTCAAGATGGAATAATTGGAAACCATCATTTTAGTAATGAAAGAAAGAAACTGTATGGCTTTGGTGAATTTGATGCAAGCATATCTTCATGTCGCTATAGACCCGGCACACTGCTGCTTTGTAAAACTTGCGGTAGATGGGGATCACTTCCAATTTTAGATGTCTACTTTTCGGTCTTTGCATTGCATCCATAACCTTCTCAAGGGATCTTCAAATCTTTCATTATCTTGATGACATCCTGCAGCTGGCTACGTCAAGAATCGAGGGATCGCTATCCGTTAACTCAGATTTTCATTCCAATTCCTACAGCCCAATTGTTGAGTTGGTGGATAATCTCTTGCAATCTCTGGATCTCCGGCATTCCACTTCAATCTCTGGATTCAGTAGTTGCAACATCAGATTCCTGTCTTTTGGGCTGGGGAGCCCTTTGTTTGGTTAACCAGGTCCAGGGTCAGTGGAGGAAGGTTTTGGCTGCAAGCTCCAATCTGTTAGAGTTAAGGTGGTCTGACATGCTCTGGTACCATTTCAGTCTCTGTTACAAGGTCAGACGATAAATGTCCTTTTAGGCAACCAGTCCACGGTAGCTTACTTAACCCACCAAGGAGATACCAGAAATCTACCACTCTTGAACATAGTGTTTAAAATTTTACTTTGAACAGAGAAAAACGTTTGTTTATTGACGGCTTTGTACCTTCCAAGAATGGAGAACATACTAGCAGATCAAATGAGCAGGAAGTTCATATTTCACAAGGCATGGGTTCTCAGTCCAAAGTACCTGTGGAAGATCTTCAATCTATAGGTTGTGCAAGCCATAGATCTGATGGCATCAGCTGTGCATTCCCAGTTTTCTCCATAACATCTCCCGATTCTGGGACTAACAAGTGGCAAGCCAGGACCCCCTATCCAAGCAGTGGAAATTCCGTCTAGTGTATGTCTTTCTTCCAATCCTGCAGATTCTCAGTGTGCTCCTAAAGATCCAACAGGGGAAATTTTAATCCTCTTTTTATCCAAGGAGGGCTTGGTTTTTCCTGGTATGGAGAATAAAGCTGGAGGACCTGATTCCGCTATCTTCTTACCAAAATCTTAGTCCAGAAACAATTTTTTTATCTGAATCCTGGGAGAAGAATAAGAAGTGGGCCTTTAATCCTATTAATAATTTGATTTTTGAAAGCTGCAATGAAGGTTTATAATGAAGGCTGCCACTTTTTAATACTCTGGTTCGGCCACATCTAAAGTATTCTGTCCAGTGCTAGTCACCAGTTCTCAGGAAGGATGTGCTGGAGCTAGAGAGAGTCCAGAGAAGGGCAACTAAATTAATAAGTGGACTGAAGGACCTCAAATACTAGGAAAGACTACATGCACTGAACTTATTCTCCCTGGAGAAGAGACGCTTGAGAGGAGATATAATAGTGGTATACAAAGACCTCAATGGTGATCCCAGCATAGGAAGAAAACTTTTCAGTCTCAGGGAGTGTAAGAGGAAACAGGGCCAAATAATGAGATTGGAGGAGAAGCGGTTTAACCTTAAGCTGCGTAGGGGTTTTTCACTGTCAGGGCGATAAGAATGTGGAACTTTCTTCCACAATTGGTGGTGTCAGCAGGGAGTATTATCATTTTTAAAAGACTCTCGGATGTACATCTTAGTGAACACAACATACAGGGATATGGGAAATGATTATCGACACTGACACACGTACACCTATACAGGTTGAACTAGATGGACTATTGTCTTTATTCAGCCTTACCTACTATGAATGAAGGGTAAACCACCAGTGAGGCCTTTCGTCCCCAAATGGTATTTTGCTTTTGTCCTGAAGACAATTTTCTTCCATTTGGTCAAGTCTCCCCTTGCCCTTTATTTAATTTAACCTTAAAGAAGAGGTCCAGGCAAAGCTTGTTTGGCCGTACTTCTCCTATGGATCACAGGAGTGCAATTAGTTTTGCACTCCTGTGACCCTTTTTGAGCAGAGAGCGGGCTGAAGTCTGCTCTCTGCTGATGTCACAGAAGTCAGTCCAGGCACCACGTCATCGCGACAATTAAGTCTGGATCCGCCAGCGAGCCGCTGAGAGGCTGAGCCGGTCGTCCCCGCCCCCTCCACAGCCCAGTGCTCCAATGAGCTAGGAGGGAGCAGAGCAGAGAGCTGTGACTGACAGTCTACAGCTCTCTGCTCAGGGAGCTCTGAAAACTGAGTGATCGGTGGTGTTCGATCACTCGGTTCTAAGTGTTAGAGGCGCCGGGGGACAGATGCAGCATCCACCGAGGTAAGTATGATTCCTAAAAAAAAACCCTTTACTTCTCTTTTAAGGACAATATTCCTTACTGCATTTGCTTCCACGAAGAAGGTAACTGAGTTATGTGCCTTTTCTCCTAAAGAACCATTCTGTCAGGTTCTTCTAGCAATTTCCTGCTTTTCATCCCTAGATCCCAACTACATTCAATATGAATTGGGAAGTCTGTCCTTCCAGACTTCCCGGAAGACAGAAGTGGAAAGGAGACATTTGGATCTAATTTGTTTCCTCTCAACCTACCTGGATCGGATTAAGGAATTTTGGAGGCAAGATAACCTTTTTGTGCTTTCAGTTGATTCGAAAGAAGCCTTAATTGTATCATCAAAAGTCACGTCTTCCTGGATTGCCAAGACGATTCTAATTGCCTAGAGGTCACTGGGCCTTCCTCCACCACCGGAGGTGAGAACATATTGTATGAATGGTATGTCGGCATTGTGGGCAGTATATGCCAAGGTTTTAGCAGCAGTGGTGTGCAGAGCATCAAGCTGGAGTGCAGCTATCATTTTCATTCACTGCTACAGAGTAAATGTGGCCTTACCATCTTCCGGAGGCACTTGGTTCTTCTGTTAGTTCTGTGGCTGTAAATCATTAAATTAGTTATGCAGCAAGTGGTTGTTTGAATATTTTTCCCTCCTTTTCTTAGGGGCATTTCTTGGTATGTCCCATAGTAAGCTGACATGAGGAGGTCCAGGAATAGGGATTATTGGAATCATACTTACTATATTTTTCCTTTCCTGGATCCTCCACATGTCAGCCTAGGATTGCCACTTGCGCGCTCTGTCATGATGTTTAGCATTAGAACACTTCCTAGGAGTGGACAGCTGCACTTTATAAGCTAGTTAGAGGTTGTCCTAGAGGAGTCAGAGGGAACGGAGCTGAGATGAAGAGGATCCAGGAAAGAAGAATTACAAAAAGTAAGATAACAATTTTCCATAATACATATATATACCGTATTTATCGGCGTATAACACGCGCCGGCGTATAACACGCGCCGGCGTATAACACGCACCCCAAGTTTAGGAGGGAATTTTAAGGAAAAAAACTTTTAGGAGGGAAGTTTAAGGAAAAAAAACTTACATTTAAATGCCCATCAATGCAGCCTCATCAGTGTTCATCTGCAGCCTTGTTAGTGCAGCCTTGCCCCAGTGTCCAGTGCAGCCTTGTCAGTGCAGCTTTGCCCCAGTGCAGCCTTGTCAGTGCAGCTTTGCCCCAGTGCAGCCTTGTCAGTGCAGCTTTGCCCCAGTGCAGAATTGTCAGTGCAGCCTTGCCCCAGTGCAGCCTTGTCAGTGCAGCTTTGCCCCAGTGCAGAATTGTCAGTGCAGCCTTGCCCCAGTGCAGCCTTGCCCCAGTGCAGCTTTGCCCCAGTGCAGCCTTGCCCCAGTGCAGCCTTGTCCCCAGTGGTCAGTGCAGCCTTGTCCCCAGTGCCGCCGACATACACAAGTTTAGTGTGTATTTTTAAATATGGCGCCGCGGAGTTCGGAGGGACTCGGCGGCGCTCGTTCAGTGAACGAGCACCGCCGAGAACACAGTGACTGGGCGGAGCCGAGATACACATAGCCGAGGGTTCTCGGCTCTTCTCTGCGCCGTTCACAGTCACGCCCAGTCCCTATGATGGACATAACAGAGGTCCAATGGCGGGACTGGGCGGGACTGTGAACGGCGCCGAGAAGAGCCGAGAACCCTCGGCTATGTGTATCTCGGCTCCGCCCAGTCACTGAGTCCCTCCGAACTCCGCGGCGCCATATTTAAAAATACCCGCTATGTGAATGTCGGCGGCGATCGCTCCGATAGATCACAAAAATAGTGGGGATCGGCATATAACACGCACCCACGATTTCCCCCTGATTTTAAGGGGAAAAAAGTGCGTGTTATACGCCGATAAATACGGTATATATATATATATATATATATATATATATATATATATATATATATATATATACTGTATATGTGTTCAATAATAATAATTCAATTCAAAAAGTGAAACTCATATATTTTATATAGATGCATCACACACACACTGATCTATTTTAAGCATTAAAGAAAAAATATTGATGATTATGGCTTACAGTTAGTGAAAACCCAAAATTCAGTATCTCAGAAAATTTGAACATTACATAAGACCAATTAAAAAAAGGATTTTTAATACAGAAATGTTGGCTTACTGAAAAATACGTCCATGTTCAGTATAGTATGCACTAAATAACTGGTTGGGGCTCCTTTTGTACAAATTACTGCATCAATGCGGCGTGGCATGGAGGGGATCAGTCTGTGGCACTGCTGAGGTGTTATGGAAGCCCAGGTTGCTTTGATAGTGGCCTTCAGCTCATCTGCATTGTTGGGGCTAGTGCCTCTTGACAATACCCCACAGATTCTCTATGGGGTTTAGGTCAGACAAGTTGGCTGGCAAATTAAGCACAGTGATACCATGATCATTAAACCAGGTATTGGTACGTTTGGCAGTGTGGGCAAGTCCTGCTGGAAAATAAAATCAGTATCTCCATAAAGCTGGTCAGCAGAGAGGAGCATGAAGTGCTCTAGAAATTCCTGGTATAGGGGTGAGCTGACTCTGGACTTGATAAACACCAGCAGATGACATGTCTCACAAAATCATCACTGACTGTGGAAAATGTTGCATTTCATTTGGAAATTGAGGTCCCAGAGTCTGGAGGAAGAGTGGAGAGGCTGTGCCAAGTTGCATGGGGTCCAGTGTGAAGTTTCCACAGTCAGTGATGATTTGGGGAGCCGTGTCATCTGCTGGTGTTGGTCCACTGTGATTTATCAAGTTACCCCTAAAAAAAGAGCTGAAGGCAGTAAGATTGAAATAGTCACTTGTATCAAAGTATATTTGTACAGCCATAAATGCACTCGGGTACAAGTGTCACAGGAACGTCTTTGAGAGAAATAAGAACACAATTATTTATGTGTGGTCCCTCTCCAATAGGTGTTTTATTAGCTTTCATTTTATTTTGTAACTGTTATGATTCCCATTGTTATAGTTTAATTTTCATTGATGTGTTTTCTGCCTGTGATCTTGCAAGATCATGGGCACAAATCTCACCTCTATAAACTTGTAGAACACAATGCAGCTATTCACTGCATATTCGATTCACTTCCCTTCTCAATCAGGGAAGAAAAGTACAAATGTTAAACAATTAAAGTGATTCTAAAGGTTTTAATTAAAAAAACGAAAAAAAAAAAACAAAAAACCTGAAACATGTAATTCTTAGCTGCTACTCTGTGCAATGGTTTTGTACAAAGCAGTCCCAATCCTCCTCTTATTTTTGGGTCCCCCACTGGTGGTCCTGGCTCCTCTCCCCTGCCAAGTGCCCCCAATAGCAAACCTCTTGCTATGGGGGCACTCAAGCAGACTCACTCCCAAGCTGCGCTCCTGTGAATAGACATTATCCATTCACACACAGAGCGTTTCTTGGCCCCGCCCCCACTCTCTCCTCATTGGCTCACTGGCTGTGATTGACATCAGCAGGAGCCAATGGCTTTGGCTGCTCTGTGATCAATGAGGAGAGAGAGGCCGGGGAGAGCCACTGCTCTCATGCACATCACTTGATCGAGATGCTGCTCAGGTAAGTATAAGGTAGGGCGGTGCACACAGAAGGTTTTTACCTTAATGCATAGAATGCATTAAGGTAAAAAGCCTTCTGCCTTCAGAACCACTTTAAACCCTCAGCATTTTTGCAGCTTAATACATTGAGCCCAGTAAAATAAACATTCTCCAATAAACTATTTGGTAAAAGTCTTACCCCAGCACTTGCAGCTAACAAATTTCAATGCTGCTGGCTTCTGCTCTCTCTCATTGCTTCTTTCCTGAACGTCTGGTCTTCACAGGAAAGAGAGAACAGTGGATAGTGCAGGCTCCAGCCAGTTTGTTAGCTTAGAGTAGGGAAGAGGAGCAGGAGAGTGCCTTATCATCCAGGACTATGGAGTTGTGTGTTTCTATTGATGCACACAGTGTAAGGAGACACAACTCTAGTCCATACATGCAAGGATGGCTCCATAGGACACTGCAAGAGAAAAGAGCCATCCTGAAAAAGGAAACCTGGGGTAGTGGTCAGAATTCAGGGTCCTGGGTTTAGTAACACTTTAATCTCACTTTAAAGTGGTTCTAAAGTCAGCACAACATTTTTTACCCCAATACATTCCCTGCATTAAGGTAAAAAAATGTCCCAGTAGCTGTATGTAGTACCTGAGTCCTCACTATATCCAGCTCTGTCCCATCTACATTGGCACTTCTCTCAATGCTCTCACAGGACATAGAGGCAGCAGGGGGAGCCATTGGCTCCTGCTGCTGTTGATCAAATCATATATACAGGACCAAGCCGCACTGTGCATGTCTATGGAAGCAGACAACCCAGCTCAGGAGCGTGCCCTCATGTGTGCCCCCATAGCACACAGCTTGCTATGGGGGCACACTCAGTGCAATACAAAGTAGGTAAGTATAACATGTTTTTTATTTTAGGCAAAAAATATTTAGAACCACTTTTTAGTAAATAGGCTATCCTCTGAGAGCTTTATAGGAATGGCCACAATGTGTAAAGGCAGGCCAGAGTTTCCCCTGGGTTTGCCAGGAAGAAGTGTTTTGCTGTTAAAGAAAACCAAGTTTTCTCAGTGAACAGTGACTTCTAAACTCCAGACAGGGTCTAATGGGGATCTTACTTTTTAGGGGGTTATGCTTCAAGAATCCCCACTGTTATACAGGTGACCTACTAAGAAACTAGTATACTTCCTTTGTTAGGTACCATTTCTGGAAATATATTTGGAATGTGTGTATATATATATATATATATATATATATATATATATATATATATATATAGATAGATATACGCACACAGTATACCTCTCCTTATGCTGTCTCGTATACTATTTATTGCTATCATGTACTGCCATCTAGTGGTGTTTTTAATAGTAAACTGATTTGCTCATCACTCTTGTAAAGATTATTACAAACTTATCAGTTAATGGGCAAGAAAATGTGAATTGCCGTTGCTGACTTGGTTCTAAATAGCATGCCTTGGGGCCATCATCCTAATGCTTTCTTCATTACCTAGTAAGTCACTGACCTGTAAAAAGCATGCAATCAGCAAGGCTCCATTCACAAGCATGTGTGACGGCGTGTGCACATTTTTGCTCGTTTCTGTGTGCCTTGTTTAGAAATGAATGGGCTGCCTTATGCATGAAAATCACACAAAAGAAGTGCACGATCCTTTTTAGAAATAGTACTTGGTTTCCATGCATCTTGGCACATCACATGCAGGTTAGCAAACTGAGCTGCCGTGCTACTAACAATGCCGCACACCTGCAAAAGGGATGCATTGTGCATTGCGGGAACAGATACAATTTTGCACGCATTCCTGCAATGCACAAATGTGAACCTAGCCTAAAGCGCGAACTCAAATAATGCTTGATTCAAGTCAGTGACTCAATAGGTAATGCAAAAAGAAAAAGCCTTGGAGTGCACCTTCAGAATTGGTTGCTCCCATATATACGGTATGTCCTGAACAATTCCCTTTAACTGTAAAATGATAATTACCTCTCCACGGGCTGGAAAAGTGTATTTTTTTTACTATAATTTTATATAGATTTGTCTCTGATGACTTGTTTAAAGAGAAAGAAAGCTGAAGCCACCATCTAGTAGTGATTAGTGACCTCTAAGAATGACTTAGCTAGAGAAGGAATCAGCATGCTTTTATGACTTCGGCCCTGGATAGTCTGTCATTGTTTATTCGTTGAGGTCTATAAACAGTGTAAATGGTCCTTAATCAGTGGTACCTTTTGTCCTCCAGATGCCATAAAAGGTGGGATCGGTGTTTGTGGCTGGTTTCTGCTCATCATATCTGCTGTGTTTGTGGTCATTACCTTCCCACTTTCCATCTGGTTCTGTGTTAAGGTAAGATATAGTTTAGTTTTTACATAATAGTAATGGAACATTCAATGTGTACAGAGAGTCACATTTTTGGTTGTGATTTTTATAGATAATTAAAGAATATGAACGGGCCGTTGTATTTCGGTTGGGTCGTATCACATCAGGAAAACCCAGTGGCCCAGGTAAGGACTATCCATACATTGAAAGTGAAACAGCTGTAAAAACGACCTGCAAAATTTTATTAAAGATCACATAATAATAATTATGTGTACATCGTACACCCCCAATTTCAAAAAAGTTGGGACGCTGTGTAAAAATCGACATAAAACAAAATGCAATGATTTGCAAATCTCATAAATCCGTATTTTATTCACAATAAAAAATATAAAACATATCACATTATTTAACTTAGAAAATGTACTAATTTAAGAAAAAAATAAGGTAAATTAAAAAATGGCAGCAACACATCACCAAAAAAGGGCAACAAAAAGCTTGCAAGTGCAAACCCCCATTCCAAAGAAATTTGGGACAGGGCCATGTTTATCACGGTGTAAATATAAATACCATGTATATGTATATAGATATAGATATAGATATATCTATATCTATATACAGTATCTCACAAAAGCGAGTACACCCCTCACATTTTTGTTAATATTTTATTCTATCTTTTCATGTGACAACACTGAAGAAATTATACTTTGCTACAATGTAAAGTAGTGAGTGTACAGCTTGTATAACAGTGTAAATTTGCTGTCCCTTCCAAATAACTCAACACACATCCATTAATGTCTAAACCGCTGGCAACAAAAGTGAGTACACCCCTAAGTGAAAATGTCCAAATTGGACCCAATTATCTGTTTTCTCTCCCCGGTGTCTTGTGACTCGTTAGTGTTACAAGGTCTCAGGTGTGAATGGGGAGCAGGTGTGTTAAATTTGGTGTTATCGCTCTCACTCTCGCATACTGGTCACTGGAAGTTCAATGTGGCCCCTCATGACAAAGAACTCTCTGAGGATCTGAAAAAAAGAATTGTTGCTCTACATAAAGATGGCCTAGGCTATAAGAAGATTGCCAAGACCCTGAAACTGAGCTACAGCATGGTGGCCAAGACCATACAGCAGTTTAACAGGACAGGTTCCACTCAGAACAGGCCTCGCCATGGTCGACCAAAGAAGTTGAGTGCACATGCTCAGCGTCATATCCAGAGGTTGTCTTTGGGAAATAGACGTATGAGTGCTGCCAGCATTTCTGCAGAGGTTGAAGGGGTGGGGGGTCAGCCTGTCAGTGCTCAGACCATACGCCGCACAATGCATGAAATTGGTCTGCATGGCTGTTGTCCCAGAAGGAAGCCTCTTCTAAAGATGATGCACAAGAAAGCCCGCAAACAGTTTGCTGAAGACAATCAGACTAAGGACATGGATTACTGGAACCAGGTCCTGTGGTCTGATGAGACCAAGAGAAATATATTTGGTTCAGATGGTGCCAAGTGTATGTGAGAAGGTGAGGAGTATAAAGACGAGTGTCTTGCCTTCAGTCAAGCATGGTGGTGGGAGTGTCATGGTCTGGGGCTGCATGAGTGCTGCCGACACTGGGGAGCTACAGTTCATTGAGTGAACCATGAATGCCAACATGTACTGTGACATACTGGAGCAGAGCATGATCCCCTCCCTTCAGAGACTGGGCCGCAGGGCAGTATTCCAACATGATAACGACCCCAAACACACCTCCAAGACGACCACTGCCTTGCTAAAGAAGCTGAGGGTAAAGGTGATGGACTGGCCAAGCATGTCTCCAGACCTAAACCCTATTGAGCATCTGTGGGGCATGGGGAAGGTGGAGGAGAGCAAGGTCTCTAACATCCATCAGCTCCGTGATGTCATCATGGAGGAGTGGAAGAGGACTCCAGTGGCAACCTGTGAAGCTCTGGTGAACTCCATGCCCAAGAGGGTTAAGGCAGTGCTGGAAAATAATGGTGGCCACACAAAATATTGACACTTTGGGCCCAATTTGGACATCTTCACTTAGGGGTGTACTCACTTTTGTTGCCAGCGGTTTATACATTAATGGCTGTGTGCTGAGTTATTTTGAAGGGACAGCAAATGTACACTGTTATACAAGCTGCACACTCACTACTTTACATTGTAGCAAAGTGTCATTTCCTCAATGTTGTCACATGAAAAGAAATACAAAAAAATTTGCAAAAATGTGAGGGGTGTACTCACTTTTGTGAGATACTGTATATATAATGTATATACCAGCTATTTTGAGACCTGTTGCCATCAATTTAAAAATGACCTTCTTTTTTTTTCCTAAAATAGTAAATTTTCTCAAGTTAAACATTTGATATTTATCTATTTTCTATTTTGAATAAAATATGGGTTTGTGAGATTTGCATTCGGTTTTTATGTCAATTTCACATAGCATTCAAGCTTTTTTGGAATTGGGTTTGTACAAAATGTTGTAAAAATACAAAAAAATGTAAAATTCACCTACAATCTTAAAATGACAAACTTATCCTCATTTGTTTAAAAAAGCTTATTAGATTTCATGTACATTTTTGTACATTATTTTACTTGCAAACTTTGAAAACACTTATTTGACTGCCAATTTTTTTTTTTCAGTATTTATAATATATTTGTACAAACAATTGGATATTGTACCCTTGCTGTACTACTGTATTTATTGGCGTATAACACTCACTTTTTCACCATGAAAATCGGGTGCAAATAGCGTATGCGTGTTATACGCCAATACTTTCATTTTAGCTGCCTCGGAGGGATTACATACAGTGAAAATCTCCTGTTTACTTGGCGGCCTCTGTAATAGGAAGTCCCGTCTCCTGGGCCGCCATTGGACCACTGTTCTGTCTATGATAGGAGATTCTCACTGTATGTAATCTGTCGGCGCTTGTCCCGCCCCCCTCCCTGTCCCCTCTAGGCTGCAGATGGGCATCAATCAGGCTGCACTGATGGCAATGGTGAGGCTGCTGCATTGATGGCAATGGTGAGGCTGCTGCATTGATGGCAATGGTGAGGCTGCTGCATTGATGGCAATGGTGAGGCTGTTTCTTTGATGGCAATGGTGAGGCTGCATTGATGGGGACTGATGAGGCTGCATTGATGGCACTTGTGAGGCTGCAAATGGGCATTGATCAGGCTGCATTGATGGCAATGGTGAGATGGACACTGACCCTTATTTTGCTTCAAAGTTCCTTATTTAAAAGTTTTTTCCCTGACACTTCCCTCTTAAAATGAATGTGCGTGTTATACGCCAATAAATACTGTATTTAATGAATTTCATTATTTGTACATTCTTTATTTGAAAAAAATCTGAATAAAAGCTTTGAAAAAGGAAATACTATAAATTCATTCAAGGCATTTTTCTGTCCTTAGCTACAACTGTTTACATATTTAGGTTAGGCTATGCCAACATTACATATTTTATAGGAATACTTAACTGAACCTTTCTGTTTACAATTGCAATTATGTATTAAAATCTAGGTACATGTCACTGGCCTAAACAAAATAAACAGAAAATAATGCAAATATTTTGCAGTAAAACAGCATCTACTGTCTTTACTGTTTCTGTGTTTGGTTCCTGGAAAAAAATGACACCTCTTAGTTCAACCCTAGATAGGAAATGCACTATTAAAACATAAATAGTTATGTTAAAACATAAATACCTATGTTCTATAAATACTATGTTTTTTTTAAATACATTTATATTTTACCCAGCATTCCCTTGTTTAAAATCTTTCCGTGTAGTACTACTTTAATTTGTGTAATCCAAGCATCTAATTTGTAAGTATCATCCTTTTAAAGTGAAACTGCAGGGATAGGCAACCATTGAGAGGTGGAGATCTACCTGAACAACATGAAAGAGATCAAAGATCACCGGGGTGCGGCACCCTTTTTTTTTTTTTTTAAAGGAATTACCTAGCAAGGCCTAACTAAATACTAAGGAAAACCTAGAAAAATATAATAGGAACAAAAAAATGTCACTCTAATAATATAAACTTAGCCTACCTTATTAGTGGACAGTGTCCATCAGTAGAGCAGTGGACAGTGTCAGTAGAGCAGTAGATGGTGTGTGGATGGTGTGTGAACAGTGTCTGTAGGGTGGTGGACGATGTCAGTAGGGTAGGGAAGGGTGTCAGTCAGTAGGGCGGTGGACAGTGTCAGTTGTTTTTTATTATTTTATTTTTGAAATTTTATTTTTTTATTTGTTTTACATTTTTTTCTAATAGCCCTGTTGAGGGGCTTTGGTGAAATATTAGGGGTTCAAACAAACCCCTGGTGTCTCACCTTTGAGACAGAAGAAAGGAGACTGAAGACCGTGTCAGCTGCGCAGAATGAATGAACAGGAACAGCTCTGCGCAGTCTTCCTGTTCATTCACAAATTGAATACAGCATGGGAGGACATACAAGGGATCAGTTCCAGTAAATGCCTCTCCTGTACAGGTTTTCCTTTCTGCTGTTTGTCAGCAGCACAGTATACTAAGTTGTTCCTTCACTGCACCCAGGGCCATCTTTATTATTGATTGGACCCAGGGCAAACATTTTCTTTCGTTCCCCATCCTAACATCCCAAAAACTGGTGCAGGCTTACTAATTGGTTGCTGCACATCTTTACTGCTCACTGATTCGGTTACTAGAGGTTACTGCACATTAATACTGCTCACACATTGGTTGCTAGAGGTTGAACAGTATTAACGCTCACTGATTGGTTGCTGAAAGTTTCAGCCCTCTATCCATTTTTATCCTTTTAGCATTCATTTATTTACAACACATGCCAGCAGAGAAACAATAAGTGCCATACTTACGCAGCAAAAACACATCAACAGACCATATATGTATAGACAGGGCCGGTACAAGGGGTGGGCGGAAGGGGCCGATGCCCTGGGCGGATCAATTTATTGCATGAAGGGGGGCGCAGCAGTGGCGTACTAACTAGGGGGGGTGTCAGGCGGCTACCTCATCCTCCCCTGTATGAAACAGTGTGACATGCTGACAGCGCTGGGAGAGCTCAGGCGGACTGACCCATTGTCACAATGCTGTGTGTCTCACTCTCTGTTAAACTCTAATAGCCCAGTGAGTACAACTCCCCCCCCCCCTCCACAGAGATGGAAGAGGCTGCATCGGCTCTGCCCCCTCCCTCCCTATCCTCTGTTTCTGTGTCCCGTCTATGCTCCGTGCAGCCGTGTGCTGCCTCTGAAAGGAATGTGGGGGCGGGAACATTTAAACAAGTAGCCGCCGACGGAACTAGTGTGAGCAACCTGGGAAGTGAGTTATCAGCACTGTCACTGTCACTGTGTCCAGACTCTGCTCTCTCTCTCCCAATCTTTCACTCCCCCTCTTTCCTCTGTTGTCCAGTAGCAGAGTCTTTCATTAACTCTATGCTAATAGTTGGCCCCATCATGTTCCTTTAGCCAGGGTTTTCACTAGTGTGATCAGAGACATTGCATGTGATTCGCACCGCATTGCTGTACAAATCACATGCGATGTCTGTGCGATGTGAATTCAGCCATACAAACTGTATGGCTGAAATCGCATTTGCACCGAAACTATGCAGGACCCTTTTTTTGGTCTGCACTGGAATCGAATTGGATGGGTGTTTACACCTATGCAATCCGATTCCTGTACCATTTTACAGTTCTCACTGCAATCTGCAAACTGATCTGGGGGTGTCATTAATTTTGAAATTGATACTCGTAGCAGTTTGCAAAGGGCAATGTGGACGGCCGACAAGCGACATGCAATGCAGGAATCCGCACTGGAATCGCTCCGATTTCTGCATCACATATATGTGAACCAGGACTAAGGATGATCTCCGGCATGTTCGCATGCTGCACATGCCAAGCCCGCCAGGAAGTCGGCAATGCTCTGTGCTAATCACAGGCAGTGAGACATTTCCTGATCTCTGCAGCCGCACATCGGGAAATGTCTCACTGCTTGTGATTAGCGCTGTGCAGTGCCGACTTCTTGGCGGGCTCTGCGCGTGCAGCATGCGAACACGCCGGAGCTCATCCTTAACCAGGACTCAAGTGAGTTCACACTGATGCCCTGTGGTTCAGTTGCAGTGCTGGTGTATACACAGTTTTCCTGCATTTACCTCAATTTTCACTACAGTCCCACAGACTTCTATTAGGTTACACATTTTTGCAACATTTTCTGAAAGCGCACCAAATGTCCTCTATACTGAATCTTTGGTGTGCTTTCAGAAAACACAGTAAAATTACACAAGCTAATAGAATTCTGTGGGATTGCAGCTAAAAATGGGGATAAAATGCAAAAAAATGCGTATACGCCAGCACTGCGACAAACTCCATTACACCAGTGTGAACCCAAAGGCTTCAGGGTGCTGTTTAATGTAAAGGAGTCCAGAGGTGCAGGGGGTTTTGTAATGTAAAGGGGTCCAGAGGTGCAGGGTGCTGTGTAATGTAAAGGGGTCCAGAGGTGCAGGGTGCTGTGTAATGTAAAGGGGTCCAGAGGTGCAGGGTGCTGTGTAATGTAAATGGGTGCAGGGTGCTGTGTAATTAAAAGGGGTCCAGAGGTGCAGGGTGCTGTGTAATGTAAAGGGGTCCAGAGGGGCAGGGTGCTGTGTAATTAAAAGGGGTCCAGAGGTGCAGGGTGATGTGTAATGTAAAGGGGTCCAGAGGTGCAGGGTGCTGTGTAATGTAAAGGGGTCCAGAGGTGCAGGGAGTTGTGTAATGTAAAGGGGTCCAGAGGTGCAGGGTGCTGTGTAATGTAAAGGGGTCCAGAGGTGCAGGGTGCTGTGTAATGTAAAGGGGTCCAGAGGTGCAGGGTGCTGTGTAATGTAAAGGGGTCCAGAGGTGCAGGGTGCTGTGTAATGTAAAGGGGTCCAGAATTGCAGGGTGCTGTGTAATGTAAAGGGGTCCAGAGGTGCAGGGAGTTGTGTAATGTAAAGGAGTCCAGAGGTGCAGGGAGTTGTGTAATGTAAAGAGGTCCAGAGGTGCAGGGAGTTGTGTAATGTAAAGGGGTCCAGAGGTGCAGGGAGTTGTTTAATGTAAAGGGGTCCTGAGGTGCAGGGAGTTGTGTAATGTAAAGGGGTCCAGAGGTGCAGGGAGTTGTGTAATGTAAAGGGGTCCAGAGGTGCGGTGGCAGAGGCTGCAGCTACAGTATTGTATTGTTGTATTGTAGTGTTGTATTGTTTTAAGTGTTTTCTGGTTTTGAAAGGACACTGACTCTTTCTTTATACCTGGGGGGGGGGGCGCAGTTTGCCATCTTCGCCCTGGGCACCAGATGGGCTTGTACCAGCACTGTGTATAGATATATATATATCTATATATTATAAATGACAGGGGGGGGCGGAGATTCCAGTCTGTGCGGACAGTGGACAGCGATCCCCCGTACAGTGATCCGCGATGTGCTGTCCTGACCGCGGCTTTGATTTTTGGGAGCTTTCTGACAATTGGAGAGTATGAGCAGCTGCTTTGGGCCCCCAACAATGACTGGGCCCTGGGCAGCTGCCCCTTTTGCCCTGCGGTAAAGACGGCCCTACCTGCACCACTCTGCATACAGTGAGGGAAAAAAGTATTTGATCCCCTGCTGATTTTGTATGTTTGCCTACTGACAAAGAAATGATCAGTCTATAATTTTAATGGTAGGTTTATATTAACAGTTAGAGACAGAATAACAACGAAAATATCCTGAAAAATGCATTTCATAAAAGTTATAAATTGATTTGCATTTTAATGAGTGAAATAAGTATTTGACCCCTTCGCAAAACATGACTTAGTACTTGGTGGCAAAACCCTTGTTGGCAATCACAGAGGTCAGACATTTCTTGTAGCTGGCCACCAGGTTTGCACACATCTCAGGAGGGATTTTGTCCCACTCCTCTTTGCAGATCCTCTGCAAGTCATTAAGGTTTTGAGGCTGACGTTTGGTAACCTTCAGCTCCCTCCACATATTTTCTATGGGATTAATGTGACCTTAATGTGCTTCTTCTTGAGCCGCTCTTTTGTTGTCTTGGCCATGTGTTTTGGGTCATTGTCATGCTGGAATACCCATCCACGACCCATTTTCAATGTCCTGGCTGAGGGAAGTAGGTTATCACCCAAGATGTGATGGTACATGGCCCTGTCCATTGTCCCTTTGATGCGGTGAAGTTGTCCTGTCCCTTTAGAAGAAAAACACACCCAAATCATAATGTTTCCACCTCCATGTTTGATGGTGGGGATGGTGTTCTTGGGGTCATAGGCAGCATTCCTCCTCCTCCAAACAGTTGAGTTGAGTTGATGCCAAAGAGCTCGATTTTGGTTTCATCTGACCACAACGCTTTCACCCAGTTCTTCTCTGAATCATTCAGATGTTCATTAGCGAACTTTAGACAGGCCTGCACATGTGCTTTCTTGAGCAGGTGGACCTTGAGGGCGCTGCAGGATTTCAGTCCTTCACGGCGTAGTGCAAAAAAAGGGGGGAAGATTGGGACTTTGAATGAGGCGTGTGCAGTGGAGGCAAGCAAAATCCACATATAAGCATCTGTATATTTATTAGTAAACCAAAAATGGCATAAATAGAACAGTATAACATGCATAAAAGCATATGAAGTATCAATATACATAGTATGAATTGTAACCAACATGACACATAAACAATGAAAGTTGTACATCGTGATCCCCCAGGGAAATGAACATTGTCACTTGATCAGGTATAATACAAAATTAAAACCATCTAATGATATGAAGTAGATGCATCAAAAATGGGCTTGGCGCGTTTCGTGCACTCCTATCCACTCATCAGGAGCAAGTGCATCGATGTTCTAAAGGGGGATAAAAAGCACCAATGTGATCTAGTGTAACAACCAACTGAGAGGATAGAAGTAATTGACAAAAATAGCTAGCCCCCACCTGCTGGACAAGCTGCTGACAACTCTAGATTCGCCTATCTCTGGGGACAAGGTAAGTCTGGCGATGGCCCAAATGCATAATGGCAGGGCACCGGGCCCTAATGGATACTCCCTCTTTTATTATAAGACTTTCGGGGATCTTTTGATCCCACACTTTCGAACTGCATATAATGATGCTGGGGAAGGAGTGTTCCCCTCTGTGGACAAATTGCGAGCTTTCATTATGGTAATCCCTAAAGAGGGCATAGATCCCCTACATTGCCAGATTTATCAGACGATATCCCTTCTAAACGTGGACCTTAAAATCTTTACCAAAGTCCTTTCAATGCGCTTAATGGAGTTGATTCCGCAGCTGGTCCATTCGGATCAGGTTGGTTTTGTGCCCTCGAGAGAAGCGTGTGACAACAATACGAAAGCGCTTAACCCGATCCGTGCAGCTCGGACTCGGGGAACTCTTATGCTGCTCCTCTCGACCAACGCTGAGAAGGCGTTCGACGGGGTGCACGGGCCCTTTTTGATAGAGACCCTTCGACATGTGGGGTTAGGACACCGGATGTTAAGCTGGATACGAGCAATCTACTCTCACCCGTCGGCCCAAGTAAAGGTGAACGACCACCTCTCTTCCCCCTTCGGTATAGCAAATGGGATGAGACAGGGATGTCCCGTCTCCCCTGATATTTATCCTGACCCTGGAATCCTTTCTCCGAACAGTCAGAGAAAACCCATACATCTCGGGCCTCCGTTTAGATGGTACGATGTCCCCAAAAATCACGGTTTGCGGGCAGATTTCCCTTTCAAGTGGTCAGAGACCTTCATCAAATATCTGGGCATTTTTCTACCCAGTAGGATGGAGGACATTTTCGACCCCTCTTAACGGTCATTAAAAAAGATCTACAATCTTGGCAGCAGGGTATGTTCTCATGGTTCGGACGCTGCAGCATACTCAAAATGAACATCATGCCTCGGCTGCTATACCATCTACAGGCCCTCCCCATCCGGATTCCAAACTTGTTTCTTAGGGCGGTGAACCAAGCCTTTGTTACCTTCCTTTGGGCCCAAAAACCCCCACGGCTCGCCCAGTCGATTTTACGTTTGCCAAAACTGATGGGCGGTATGGCCTTGCCAGACGTTAATCTTTACCACATGGCAAGTCACCTAAAACGTATCTTGGAATGGTGTCGCCATGGTCAGTTCAAACAGTGGGTCCAAGTGGAACAGCTTCTGACTGGAACTCAGCTGAACTTGGTGCCCTGGTGAGAGACATTAGTTGTATGCTTTATGGCTCTTTGTCTTTCTGAAACTTCAGATTGAGCTATACAGTAGGGAATGAGTGATCTCATTATATGTGTAAATTCCAGCTTTAGCTACAGAACCTCTACACAAAAGATTTTTACAATATGCATTAAAAATATATGGGTACATATGTGGCAAGCAGCCTAAAGCTTCATATGCTGGCTCAAAAGAGCAATGCAAAATACAAATTTTCAACAATTAATCATTTACCCGATTAATAAAAAAGGAACTGTTTTTATAGTCCTGGGATAGTATGAAATGTACATTTTACTGATGATCTTCTTTTGATATACAGGACTGATGTTCATTCTACCCTGCACTGATACTTTCATTAAGGTGGATTTGAGGGTGATATCATTTGCAATCCCACCACAAGAAGTAGGTGCATTAATTGTCTTCAATGTATAAATATATTCCATGTCATCATAAATAAAATATGTTACAGCTCTGTAATGAGCAGTTATATTCCTGGTGAGCTGGCCTGGTAGAGAGTAACTATTGGCTGCTGTGACTTCCCATAGGCTACTTTATCTCAGTACTAATGATAACGGCCGCTCTGAGCTCGCAATCCACCATCTCTGTGGTTCTGGGTGCCGGTCGATGTAGCTCATCAATGCTCCCCATATGGAATGAAAAAAGTTGCTCTCACTCCAATGACATTAGTCTTCACAAAGCTTTATTACTCCAGTTCTAGATCACAGGAGAGTCCACCAAGGCCAGTCTTCACTTTGACATGTTTCATCTAACAGATCTATGATCTGGGTAGACTCTACTGGGATCTAGTCGTGGAATAATAAAGCTTTGTGAAGGCTGACATCATTGGAGAGTGGCCAACTTGTTCATTGTACTTCATCTCATTTATCAACAGCTTGGACATGCACCTGATATTCCCCAGTTTTGAATAGATGTATACTATTATTATATGTATGGAATACATTGATTTCCCAGTATATCTCTGTGACAGACCAAACTTGGACAGAGACTTTTGGTAAGGATTAGGGGCAAGCCTCCTACCCACTGACTAAGGGCCCTGGCTTTTAAGAGAGCACTACTCTTTGAGAGGTGTGTGCCTGGGGGACCTCCCATAGGTGTGAATTCCCATTGTTGATTGAGTTACCTATTGTTTCTGTGTGTTGGCTAATTTGGCTAACTCGTGGAGGTTCCTGTGATGGGATTAGTCTTGTGTCAACTTTAGCTCATTATATTAACCATTGTGTGATGCCTCAGGTTAATATTTAGTTTTATTGTTCACGTGGTGACTGACCTACTTTTAAAGTGTATAAAAGTCCAGAAGAGTTCAGATCCCTTTCAGTTTTTTCTTTGTCAGTTACCCATTGGAGAGAATTCAGATCACTTCCTGTCGTGTGATCCTTTACCTATATGGGACAAAAAATGAAAAGGTGAACTAACATACTACACCCTCCCCACTCCTCTGCTCCCCTGCATTTACCTCCATAGATGATCAGTTTTCACTACCCACTCAGCTGGTGCAGCGGTGCAGGAATTTGAAAGCCGCAGTCTTTTTCCCCTTCTACTTAATTAAAAGTGGTCACGTGTCAGTGCTGACCAATCAGAATCGCTCTAAAAGAAATCACAGAAGACTGGCTTTCAAGTCTCTGAAATGCTGCACCAGCTGCATAGGAAGTAAAAGCTGATCATCTATGGAGGTCAATGCAGTGGAGACCAAGAGGGGTAGGGTGTGTGTAGTATGTTCACCTTTTCATTTTTTGTGAAAAGGCAAACTTACACTTCAGGCTGGGTTTACACTTAAAACGGATGCGGCTTAAAGCAGGGGTCTGGTGCGTCCCTGTTCTCCGTTTCAGGGACGAATCAGGCCCGAATTGTTGCCTGAATTCGGACCTGGAATGGAACCAAAGACGCACAGGACCTCTGTGCAATCTGCTCTGCAGCCGCCCTGGAGATGTGTGAACCGGCTCCATTGAGAGCCGGTCACAATCTCCTGTCATGTAAAATGGATGCGGGGAAACCCACATCCAATTCGCATAAGTGTGAACCCAGCCTCAACACAAAAAGTACCTTCTACTGCTCTCAGCCTCCTCCTAATTGTTTTTTTTTGCAGCTGTAATCTGCCTTCCTGTTAGAGGGTGGCTGTGTTCCTTCCCCATGATTCCACTGTGTGTAGGAACACAGCTACACTCTCTTGCTCACTTCTGAGATGAACTATGGACTATAGGATTTGTAGTGTGCATAAAGCAGTGCACATGACCGCAACTAACTTTGCTTGTTCCAAACAATCGGAAGTGAGGGGGTAAAATTAAGGCTCACAGAGGATGTTACAAGAAGGCAGAAAAACACAGGAAGAAACAATTTCATGGAAAATAGATTACAGGGCCATTAAGTAGTGGGGGTGTATGGATTATTTTTGGAGAATAAGGAGATTGTGTAGTGTCACTTTAATGGTTATTTTTAGCAACATTTGAATTGCTCCTGTTTTTCTTTTAGATCCTTACTAAAGACTCAGTTACAACAACAGTGGATGGCGTTGTGTATTATAGGATTTACAATGCAATAAAATCTGTGGCCAATGTGTACAATGTTAATTTAGCTACTGCCCAGCTGTCCCAAACCACTTTGAGGAACATTCTAGGGACACAGACCCTCTCCAGCATCTTGTCAAACCGCGAGGATATCGCCCACAATATTCAGGTAGGATTCTGCCCTCCCAGTGATGAACTGTTTTTTTTTGTTTTTTTTTAAGCTTCTTTTTAATGGGAAAAGGTAAGAACGTCTACCAAGTTTTTATTTTCCTGTCCACTGTAAAGATTTCTTGTTACTTACTGTCCCAGAGACACAAAAATGAATCTCCCCACTGGGCCCAGAGAAATTCCAGTTCTAACAATTGTCATCAGTACAGATGTCCTAATTGGAATACATGCCTTCTACTTCTGTGCCAGTGAAAACAGTAAAATTTTGGGTTTCCCCTCACTTTGTCCCGCCTGTGTAGAGGATTCCTCCCAGCTTCGGCAGCATGAGAAGGAGGCTGCCTCTTAGCCTTTGGAGCTGAAGGGTCCCGTTTGGGGCTTCTAGTGCGGCGGCCAACCCTAGGGGTCACTTCAGGCACTCAGGAGGGTGAGATCTCCTAGCCCGTGATGAACGAGGGGCAGGTGAAGCAGGAACCTGGCCCAACCCCTGTAGCATATCTGCCATCTGCGACTCAAGCCACTGAGGCCCATTTGCCATTGCAGCTGCCCGAAGTTGAGAGAGCATGCTCTTAATGTCAGCCATGGTAAGGCCTATCAAAAGCACCAACCAGGAACCGTCACTGACAGGGTCTTTTAAAAGTTCTCTTGGTCTGCCCGGCTCCAACTGACCCTCAGTGAACTCCCCCTCTCTGCCTAGACCACCGTTGGCCCCACCCTGCCCCAGCTTGCTCCACCCTACCACATCCTGCTCACTTCCAATCAGGTAAGCCTGTTACTATTTTTAAAAATATTTATTAATCTACCTAACTACAGCCTACGCTGCACACCCAGTCATGTAGGCCCTCCTATTAATGCTGGGCATATAATTCCAGGCCTATTTTCAATGAGCCCTCAAATTCTAAAGCTTACATCTATCGTATTCAGAAGAGGTATCAAAACTGCTGCTTTTACACTGCTGTTCATTCCCTCAGCAACAACAGAAAAAATACAAATGTTAACAGTGATTTTTTTTTTTGCTTGACCCTTCTATTTGTATTAGTGACCATTATCAATGAAAGTGAAAGGTAAGGAAAATCTCAAATTTGCATGGTCACCTTATCAGGAGTAGAGGGGAAATCTTCCAATGGAGACACTAGTTATAGAGACCCTGGAGACATCCAGGGTTTTTCCTCACTTTGCAATTATATCCTTTATCTTCCTGTTGTGGCGGCTATGGTAAAAGAAGTGAAAGGAAATCCCCCAAATGGGACATGAATGGCAAAAAACCGAACAGGTGTTATAATTAGCATTGTACCGATGCCGGTATTGGTTCCAATACTAAGCATTTGTATGACTACTTGTACTTCTGCAAATGCTCCGATACTAAAACCGATACTGTTGAGTCTGCAGACTCTAAGACCCGGTTCACATATATGCGAATTGGCTGCATTTTAAACTGCCTCCGATTCGCATGACGTAAACCTGCAGCCTTTTCAATGGAGCCTGTTCACATATGTGCGGGCCGGCTGCAGCACATTTTAGGGTTGAAAATATTTTTTATTAAGATAACAGTCAAAATATATAAACAAGTCATTAGAATAATGGAATAAAATGGTAAGTCAGCTCAATGGCTATCGCCCACAACACGACTCATACATATTAGAAAACTGTACATGAACTATGATGAGTGTCACTATAGGACACTAAAAACATTTTGGAACTGTTGTTCATATGAAAAACAAAACAAAAAGAAGAGGAAAAAAAAGGAAGAGAGGAAAGAGAAAGGAAAGGAAAAAACAAACAAGGGTAACCAGAGGAAATGGTGGAAGGGGGAAGGTAAGGAGACGGGGAATAGGAGAAGATAAGGAGGAAAGAAAGGGTCCCTGGGAAAACACTCTGAGGACATTGAGTATTAGTAGTCACAGTTCTACCAGGAGAGGTATCACCTGTAGAAGGAGGGGACAGTATGACAATATAACAACAACCCCAGAAGAACTAACTCATGGCAAGGCCGAGGGTGACCCAATCGGGGGCCGAGAGTATTGCAGCACGTTTTATTGAAAAAGAGTCTGGTACGATTTTGAGCATGGTCCATTGTCATACACTTTGACAATTTGCACCTGAATCGCACCTGAACCACTGAACAAAGTCACACTGGAGGGAGCTGAAGTCCTGCTGTCAAAACCGGGTAGCACATGCATGTAAAAAATAAATGCATCCAAGGGCAAAATAGGTATCAGTAATTGGTATAGGTAAGTACTTGAGAAAAGGTACATAAAAAATTGTTATGGGTGCATCCCTAGTTATAACCCTCCCTTACACTATCCAAAATGAAAAAAAAATATTTTGCCTTCAGTTGCACTTTAAGATGACAGCACTACAGGCTAGTACAAAACTTGTTATGCTTTCTACACTATGTTGACCTGTGCTGTTTTTACATAGTCAGGTTGAAAAAAGACGCTAGTCCTTCTAGTTCAGCCAATAGAAAACAAACAATTCAATACATAACCTCCATATACACAATCCTATACCCACAGTTGATCCAGAGGAAGACAAAAAAACTCCAAATAAAGCATGATCCAATTCGCTCAAGTGAGGAATAAAAAACCATTAGCGCAGATTCAAAGCCTGCTAGCAGCTTGTTTAAGTGACAGTCAGCACGATTTTAAAATCCTAAGCCAAGGCCTACAACCAAATTTTACAAAAAAATTCCTTCAGGGTTGAATGAAAAGATGCTAGAGAGCTATAACAAAAGTTATGGAAAGCCCTTGAATACATTATCTGCCATTTCCTGGTATGTGCTGTATATTTTCTGTATAGTATGATGTTACATTTATAGCGTGCCTTGAAAAAATATTCATACCCCTTGACATTTTTCACATTTTGTCATGTAACAACCAAAAAGTAAATGTATTTTATTGGGATTTTATGTGATAGACCAACACAAAGTGGCACATAATTGTGAATTGGAAGGAAAATGATAAATGGTTTTCAAAATGTTTTTACAAATAAATATGTAAAAAATGTTGCGTGCATTTGTATTCAGCCCTCTGAGTCAATACTTTGTAGAACACCTTTCTCTGCAATTACAGCTGCAAGTCTTTTTGGGGATGTCTCTACCAGCTTTGCACATCTAGAGAGTGACATTTTTTTCCATTCTTCTTTGCAAAATAGCTCAAGCTCTGGCAGATTGGATGGAGAGCATCTGTGAACAGCAATTTTCAAGTCCTGCCACAGATTCTCAATTGGATTTAAAAGGTCTGGACTTTGGGCCATTCTAACACATGTATATGCTTTGATCTAAACCATTCCATTGTAGTTCTGGCTGTATGTTTAGGGTCGTTGTCCTGCTGGAAGGTGAACCTCTGCCCCAGTCTCGATTCTAATGCTGTGTACACATGAGCGGTTTTGCTGTCGGTATAAACTCCGAAGGTTTCTCCGCTGGAATTCCGACAGAATTCCGCTCAAGCTGTCTTGCATACACATGGTCACACCAAAGTCCGACCGTCAAGAACTCGGTGACGTACAACGCGTACGATGGGACAACACGTACGACGTCTCGTACTTGCTTCAGAGCATGTGTCGTTTTTGGTGCGTCGGAGCACCATACAGACGAGCGGTTTTTCCGATAGTAATTAGTTCCAGCGGAAAAATATAGAACATGTTCTCTATCTAAGTCCGTCTGAATTTTCAACGGAAAAAGTCAGATGGGGCATACACACGGTCGGAATATACGATGAAAAGCTCTCATCAAACTTTTGTGACGGACATTCCGCTCGTGTGTACACGGCATAACAGGTTTTCTTCTAAGATTGCCCTGTATTTGGCTCCATCCATCTTCCCATCAACTCTGAACCAGCTTCCCTGTCCCTGCTGAAGAAAAGCATCCCCACAACATGATGCTGCCACCACCATGTTTCCCGGTGGGGATGGTGTGTTCAGGGTGATGTGCAGTGTTAATTTTTGGACACACATTTAGGCCAAAAAGTTCAATTTTAGTCTCATCTGACCAGAGCACCTTCTTCCACATGTTTGCTGTGTAACCCACATGGCTTCTCACAAACTGCAAACGGGATTTCTTATGGTTTTCTTTCAACAATGGCTTTCTAATTTCCAATCCATAAAGGCCAGATTTGTGGAGTGCATGACTAATAGATGTCCTGTGGACAGATTCTCCCACCTGAGCTGTGGATATCTGCAGCTCCTCCAGAGTTACCATGGGCCTCTTGGTGGCTTCTCTGATTAATCCTCTCCTTGCCCGGCCTCTCAGTTTAGTTGGACAGCCATATCTTGGTAGATTTGCAGTTGTGCCATACTCTTTCCATTTTCAAATGATGGATTGAACAGTGCTCTGTGAGATGTTCAAAGCTTGGGATATTTTTTTTGTAATCTAACCCTGCTTTAAACTTCTCCACAACTTTATCCCTGACCTGTCTGGTGTGTTCTTGGCCTTCATGATGCTGTTTGGTCACTAAGGTTCTCTAACAAACTTCTGAGGGCTTCACAGAACAGCTGTATTTATACTGAGATTAAAATACATACAGGTGGACTCTATTTACTAATTAGGTAACAAAGGCAATTGGTTCCACTAGATTTAGTTAGGGATATCAGAGTAAAGGGGACTGAATACAAACGCACACCACACTTTCAGATATTTATTTGTAAAAAATGTTGAAAACCATTTATCATTTTCCTTCCACTTCATAATTATGTGCCACTTTCTGACGGTCTATCATATACAACCCTAATAAAATACATTTACATTTCTGGTAGTAACATGACAAAATGTGGAAAATTTCAAGGGCTATCAATACTTTTTCAAGGCACTGTATGTATTTTATGGTAATAAGCTTATAAAATAAACCATTCTATGTCTTTTAGTCAATTCTGGATAATGCTACCCATGAATGGGGGGTGAATGTGGAACGGGTAGAAATGAGGGACGTTCGTCTACCAGTGCAGATGCAGAGGGCCATGGCAGCTGAGGCTGAAGCTACTCGAGAGGCCAGAGCTAAGGTAATGATTACCAGATATTAGACAAAAAGCACGTCGTAAAATGTGCAGCATGGGATAGTAACATTACAAATATTATACTGGGCTGGTATTTGTAAGTTACATTGTATCCATGACTTATAAGACTGCTTCTAAGTCCTTAACTGAATGTCTTATATGTATTTAAGTCCCATAGTTGGCAATTTTCTAATTTTCAGTGCATGGATTATGTGTTAAAAATTAGGCAGTTGTAAAAAAAAAAAAAACAGGTTTATTGCATTGAAGTAAGCAATTATTCTTTAGTGGTTATGCACTAACTGATGGCGCCATCTTATCCCTGTGACACAATGTTTCACCTGCAACATTTATTAACACTGGTAAACTAAAACCTGAATTATGGGCAAATGTAAAACATACAAATTGAGTATTCCTTAATACAAATTTAAATATATTGTTTAAAAACAGTATCAGGGGAGGCTGTTTAAAAAAAAAAAAAAAGGTAAGTGTTTAGGGATTGGGGTTTGTAGGACAGGTAGTTCTTTACCTTAATGCAGAGAGTGCATTAGGTGAAAAAAACTTTAGAACCATTTTTTAAAATCAGATTTTACAGAATTATCTCAAAGGGTTCCAACAAAAAAACTCCCAGCCAGCCAGATGTTTGGTTCTAGGGGTTTTTGTCTTCTAAATTAAGTCTCAAAAGATGGCATTTTTTTAATAAAAAGTTGATTCGGCCCACTAAAGATAAGGGCAATTAACAGCAGGTTTTACTTTAAGCTTGGAATCTAGTCAACAAAGGGAGATTATTTTGTGTAACATATGTCAAAGGGGAGCAGGGGGTAGTAATTCTAAGGTATTTCAAGGAAATAACTACTTTCAACAGTGCCAAAATGGGAGGTAGCGGCGAAGGGAAAGGGTCAAGAGGCAGCAGTATAGACTTCTTCCAGTTAATACAGAAGGCAGAGAAATGCTGTGTTGAATATGATATAAAAGGCGCAAAGCAAAACAAATGCCCAAACTGATTGATGATTGAAATTACAGATGAAATCAATCCATGGGTATTAATAAATAATAAATAAATAAATAGATAATTCATTTAGAAAATAATTAATATGTCGAGCATGTATATGTAAGGCATAATTATTCAGGGAGTGAGACTTGCATAATGAGAGCAGTTGAGGTGATTATCTGTGGAATGAGTTCATTTGCATCGTCTTTCCTACACATTTGGAACACGGTTATTCATCTGATTATACCACTTGTGGGGCTTTTGTATGTACTTTTGTATGAACTCTACTACTATTACTCTAGCGCCTTCTGAAATCTAATATTACCTTGATTTCTTTGAAGTGACAAATGTATGGGTATTGAAGAGGAACAAGAGGGTGTCATCCGCATATAAAGCAGTTTTCTCTTTTGTGTGGCCCAGAACCAATTTAGGTGGCTGCGGAGGTCTTTTCTCTGTATTCACTATGGTTTTAAATGTTATATTTTTTTTGTCCTTCAGTCTGTATTGCAGCTTTTTAAAAACATAGCCTAATAAAAATATATACATTTTTTTATTCAGTCAGGTGAGTACAGGTCAAGAAGCACAGGGGAAGCTGAGTGACACTACTTGCCCCCTTAGGCTGGTCTAACAGATTCCTTCATCCACACTATACACTATCCCCCCATTGTGCCATTGTATTCTGACAACCACTGGTAACCTCTGACAACCACTGATACCGGGACATTAGCAGCATCTTATTGGAGGCAGCCATTGTTTGGCTGACTCTTTTCTGCTAGGCTCCTTTGATTAAAAAAAGGCGGGAGGAGACAAGAGGGTCACCAACAAACCAAATTGTGTCTGGTTCTTTAGGAACCAGCAAAAATTGGCACAGTGGCCGGCTTAAGGGGCTGCCCAGCTTACTAGCACCAGGCAGGTGTGGGCTGTTAGGTATGCAAATGTTGAAAGGGGGGCCATAATATAGTCTGCAGCCTATGTAGAAGGAGTGAAAGGGGGTCTAGGAAGCAGACTGTCAGGCAGATCGGGGACACTGATGCATTTAAATTGCCATACTGACTCTGCCAATATTTTACATCGAAAATAGAAAGAGGGGTGAGGGGCAGTGCACTTTGGCACAATGTACTACGGTTCTCAAAGTACTAAGGACCTTTATTTTGCCAACGTTTTTTGTGATACGCATTGTTTATAAATTCCTCAAACAACAGATAGTACAGTGTATAGATCCAGTATACTGCTGCTGCAGGTTTGTTGCAATCTCTCTAGAAGTCTTTTCTCCTCTTTCCAAGTAAAGCTGAAACAGCTTATATATGAGGTCTGTGGTTTTACCTCTCCAGTGTGAATAGAGCATAACTCCTCCATTCACTTGTTCAATTGTGACTCATGCTTAAATATAACCGGTATATTATAAAGTGTATTTTTCATTTGCCTCCTATGACTTTTTTAGGTAATAGCAGCAGAAGGGGAGATGAACGCCTCTCGGGCTCTGAAGGAAGCTTCAATGGTGATCTGTGAATCTCCGGCAGCTCTACAACTGCGCTACCTCCAAACCTTAGCCACGATCGCCACCGAGAACAATTCCACCATTGTATTCCCCCTCCCCATTGACATACTGCAAGGCCTGTCTAAGAAATGATCAGCTCTAGTCCCAACTGTGGATTTACATACATTGTAGATAGAATGCTTGGCCAATAATACAGGGGGTGTTAAATAGTCCCAGAAATAAAGTTTGTATATATAATGTAAAGATATTATGGGCATGTTTTATGGCTCTTGTTCAAATTTACACATATAAATAGACTGGATTTGCTTTTCTAAAGCTTCCCACATACTCCAAGTCAATAATGACCGCATTTACTATAACAACAAATTGATCTGATCCAGTAATATTGGATTAGATGCTGACCCATTATAGCAAATGTTCCACATAGTTGGGTAGGTTTTTGCTAAACACTGGAAAAATACAGTCAGATTTTCCCCCAAAATATTGCCTTCATCTAGTATGAGGGACTTCCCAATCAATCTAGTAAAAGGGCTAGGGAAACATTTTTCTGAAGCTTTCCCTACCCTATTTGCCTCCTTGCCCCCCCCCCCCCCCTCCCCACACGTGCTAATTTACACCTTTTTCTTTTCCTCCAAGATCTTTACTTACCTAGTTCTGTTAGCATGTCTGGCCATGTCCAGTCATGATCTATACCTTGGCCAGTCAGTTGTCTTTTTTTCCTGTGATTTAACATCCAAGAGCCCTCTGTATGGGCCCTCTAATACCCAAAATGTAGACAATAAAGTTGAATATCTTGCCAGTCTGCTATCCATCAATGTCCCTGGGACACTGGAGGGAACATTTCCCGCATCCAAGTCTCAGGCTTAGCTCATGACGTTATGAGTTACCTATTAAACCTCTGAATTGTTAAGCTCCGCAGACTTTTTACACTTGACACAAGACTTTTCCATCCAGCAGTATTTGGCAGATTGCCTAATTTTCAAAGTCTATCTCTAAAGATGAGGGCTTTTAAGACCCCTAAAACAAATTGGCATGTTTTGTGGACACTTGAACCATTACAATGATACAATTTCAAATGAATTGACTTGTGACTTGATACTCTCAAATTAGATTATTATTTGATTTAGAAAGGTGAATAATTCAAAATACTGCATATGAACTGCTGTGCATGCTGATTGGTTATAGCGGTGGGTCCCAGCATTCTATAATGGTCGGTCCCTGCATTCCTATGACCCATTAGAAGATAAGCAAATATCTCCCCACCCATCGTTCTCAGGAAGATACCTATCCATCTATGGACACTTTGCTTATAGGTGATAGGTACTTTTTGATGATTCAAAGTTACCTGAATAGTGTAGCTATCTGCACTTTAATAATCATTAATCTCAGTTTCACTGCATTTATAGATTAAATTCAAGGCCGATCCACACCAGAACACAGTGCAGAAAAACTGCATTCTTTGTGCGTTTCCTGCACTGCGTTCAAAAGGAACTGCAGTTGTGATCTGCAGTGGGTGTCAATCAATGACACACCAAATGCAGGTTGCAAATGCTGCACGTTTGCCTGCACAGGATCGCTTGGTACAGAAGTACCATGCAATGTGGTTGTAATGAGTTTACAAAAGTAGTGCATGCACTACATTTGGTGTGCTGCGATTTTAGCTTATTTAAAATGAATGGGCTGAAATCGCATCCACACAGAAATGCATGTAAATTGCACAGGAACGCACAGAGCATTTCTATGTGATTCTCAGTGTGAACCGGCCCTCATGTAGACATATTTTTTATTATAGGGTTATAAAAGATTTAAAACTCATTATTATTATTATTTTTTTAAAATATTTACTATGATTTAGAAAATACATTTACTAACAAAACAAAGGTCTATATGTACAAACCTTAAGCGTAATTGCTAATGATAAATCTGCTGCTAATGAAGCATATTAATGTTTTAAGTCTTTAATGAAATAAACATACATTTTTAATAGCAAACTGTGATGCTCATTTATTCTGCTTTTAACACATCAACTTCACAGACACTGGGACTGATTTACTAAAGCCGGAGAGTGCAAAATCTGGTGCGGCTCTGCATAGAAACCAACCAGCTTCCAAGCTGATTGGCTACCATGCACAGCTGTAGCAGATTTTGCACTCTCCAGTTTTAGTAAATTAACTCAAATGTGTTTGCTTGCTGCCTAATATATTCCACCAACTTTTGCAAAAGCATTTGACACAGTTCCCCATAAACGTTTTCTGTACAAAATAAGGTCCGTTGGCATGGACCATAGGGTGAGTACATTATTATTATTATACAGGATTTATACAGTTTGCGCAGCGCATTACAACATAGGTGCAGACAGTACACTTACAATACAAATCAATACAGGAGGGATCAGAGGGCCCTGCTCGTTAGAGCTTACAATCTACATGGATTAAAACTGACTACAAGGGTGAGTTCAGAGGGTGGTGATAAAGGGGGAGTACTCAGAATGTTCAGGGGTGGGTAGTGGGGTCCTCCAGGGTTCTGTGCTGGGACCAATTCTTTATTTTGTTCATAAACGGCCTGGAGGATGGGGTAAACAGTTCAATCTCTGTATTTGTGGACAATACTAAGCTAAGCAGGGAACTTCTCCGCAGGATGTGGAAACCTTGCAAAAAGATCTGAACAAATTAATGGGGTGGGCAATTACAAGGCAAATGAGGTTTAATGTAGAAAAATGTAAAATGAACGAAAAAAGTAAAATAATGCATTTGGGTGGCAAAAATATGAATGCAATCTATACACTGGAGGTAGAACCTCTGGGGGAATCTAGGATGGAAAAGGACCTGGGGGTCCTAGTAGATGACAGGCTCAGCAATAGCATGCAATGCCAAGCTGATGCTAACAAAGCAACAGAATATTGGCATGCATTAAAAAGGGGACCAACTCCAGAGATAAAACCATAATTCTCCCGCTCTACAAGACTCTGATCTGGCCGCACCTAAAATATGCTGTCCAGTTTTGGGCACCAGTCCTCAGGAAGGATGTACTGGAAATGGAGCGAGTACAAAGAAGGTCAACAAAGCTAATAAAGGGTCTGGAGGATATTAGTTATGAGGAAAGGCTGCGAGCACTGAACTCATTCTCTCTGGAGAAGAGACGCTTGAGAGGGGATATGATTTCAGTATACAAATACCATACTGGTGACTAGGGATGAGCCGAACACCCCCCAGTTCGCACCAGAACCTGCGAACGGACCAAAAATTTGCACGAACGTTAGAACCGCATTGACGTCTATGGGACTCGAATGTTCAAAATCAAAAGTGCTCATTTTAAAGGCTAATTTGCATGGTATTGTCCTAAAAAGGGTTTGGGGACCCGGGTCCTGCCCCAGGGGACATGTATCAATGGAAAACTTTTAAAAACGGCCGTTTTTTTCGGGAGCAGTGATTTTAATGATGCTTAAAGTTAAAAAAAAAAAAAAAAGGTGAAATATTCCTTTAAATATCGTACCTGGGGGGTGTCTATAGTGTGCCTGTAAAGTGGCGCGTGTTTCCCATGCTTAGAACAGTCCCTGCACAAAATGTCATTTTTAAAGGAAAAAAAGTCATTTAAAACTGCTTGCGGCTTTAATGTAATGTCAGGTCCTGGCAATATGGATGAAAATCAGTGAGACAAACAGCATGGGTACCCCCCAGTCCATTACCAGGCCCTTTGGGTCTTATATGGATATTAATGGGAACCTCGCACCTAAATTAAAAAAAGGAAAGGCGTGGGGCCACCAGGCCCTATATACTCTGAACAGCAGTATACAGGCAGGGCAAACAAGACAGGGACTGAAGGTTTGTTGTTAAGTAGAATCTGTTTGTAATTTTGAACTGGTACATTTTTAACGTGTTTAGCTCCAGCCAAAAAATCTATTTTAAGCTTTTTGGAAAACATAGGGAAGGGTTATCACCCCTGTGACATTTTTGTCCCAATGACAAATGTTTTTTGAAAATGTGGGTTTTTTTGTGAAACAAGGATTGGTGATAAAGCATCAGTGGAAAGGAGAAACGTTTTTCCCATATTAACTCTTACAGGAGAGAATTTCCCTTCCTAGGGGTAGATTTCATCTCACTTCCTGTTGTCTCCTTCCGTTTGCAAGTAGGAGTCGTTTGTAAGTTGGATGTTTGAAAGTAGGGGCCTGCCCTATATACTCAGCAGAAATTTGGGCCTTAGGTGTTGTTGTGGCCATAACACTGTAAGCCCTCACAGGGCCCTGCTGTGAAATATTAGATCAAGAATTGTAATTACATGCCCCTGTTGAACAGGAGCAGAAAAATTGGGCCTTTGGTGGTGCTAGTGCCACAACACTGTAAGTCCTCACTCGCTCTTGGTGGGCGCAGAAACGGGCCCTGCTGTGAAATATTAGATCAAGAATTGTAATTACATGCCCCTGTTGAACAGGGGCTGAAAAATTGGGCCTTAGGCACTGGTGCCACAACACTGCAACCCCTCACAGATACTCTAGTTGGAACACAGGAACTAGCCCTGCTGCAAAGTATTGCATCAAAAATTGTAATTACACACCCCTGTTAAACAGGGGCTGAAAAATTGGGCCTTAGGCACTGATGCTGGTGCCACAACACTGCAACCCCTCACAGATACTCTAGTTGGAACACGGAAACGAGCCCTGCTGCAAAGTATTGCATCAAAAATTGTAATTACACGCCCCTGTTAAACAGGGGCTGAAAAATTGGGCCTTAGGCACTGGTGCTGGTGCCACAACACTGCAACCCCTCACAGATACTCTAGTTGGAACGCAGGAATGATCCCTGCTGCAAAGTATTAAATCAAAAATTGTAATTACACGCCCCTGTTAAACATGGGCTAAAAAATTGGGCCTTAGGCACTGGTGCTGGTGCCACAACACTGCAACCCCTCACAGATACTCTAGTTGGAACACAGAAACGAGCCCTGCTGCAAAGTATTGCATCAAAAATTGTAATTACACGCCCCTGTTAAACAGGGGCTGAAAAATTGGGTCTTAGGCACTGGTGGTGGCGCCCAGAACCAAAAATGTTCTTTCAAGCTATCAGCGTGATCATTGAGGAGATAGAGGATAATTACTCAGGATAGTCACTCAGCATCAGTATAGGCAGTCTTTGAAGGGATCTGAGATTTCAAAAAAAATTATTCGGTTTCATCAGCATCAGGTGCTTGGTAGCTGGTGGTGATCCAAGACTGATTCATTTTTATGAAGGTCAGTTGATCGACCGAGTCGGTGGACAGACGCACCCTGTGATCGGTTACAAAGCCTCCAACAGCACTGAATGTGCATTCCGAAAGAACGCTGGATGCAGGACAGGCCAGTAGCTCAATTGCATACAGTGCAAGCTCTGGCCAGTGATCCATCCTCAAGATCCAGTAACCCAGAGGATTTTCGGTGGGAAAGGTGTCCAAGTCAGATCTTGCCCCTAGGTATTCCTGCACCATGTAAAACAGACACTGGCGATGGTTGCTGGAACCGATCATACCTTGGGGCTGCGGACCAAAAAATTGTCTGAACGCATCGGTCAGACGGCCACCTTCTCCACCGCTCCCTCTTAGACTGACCGAAGCCTCAGCAACACGTTGTCCAGAAACAGGAGTTTGTAACCTCCCAGTCTCTGGGAACGCATTGCACAGACCTTTCTGCAAGGCCTCCCGAAGATATTTCATCCTCTGCTCCCTCTGCGATGGCAAGATAAGGTCCGCAACCTTACCCTTGTAACGTGGATCAAGGAGGGTTGCCAGCCAGTATTGGTCCTTCTCCTTGATACCACAAATACGAGGATCCTTACGCAGGCTTTGCAGGATCAGGGAGGCCATGCAGCGTAGGTTTGCTGAGGCATTCAGTCCGGAGTCCTCTGGGTCACTAAGGACGACATGGTCCGCAGCCACCTCCTCCCAGCCACGTACAAGTCCATGTGTTTCTTGGGACTGATCCCTTAAAGACTGCTGCTGATGCTGAGTGCCAGGCTCCACCTCCATACTGACACAATCCTCCTCCTCCTCTGTGATCGGCGGGCACGCAGGAACACTGTCTGAATAAAGGGGGCCTTGAGAGCTAAGGAAGTCCTCCTCTTCCTGCCTCTGTTCTGCCTCAAGTGCCCTGTCCATTATTCAACGCAGCGTGTGCTCCAACAGGTGGACAAGGGGGACAGTGTCACTGATGCATGCACTGTCACTGCTCACCATCCTCGTGGCCTCCTCAAATGGTGACAGGACAGTGCATGCATCCCTGATCATGGCCCACTGGCGTGGGGAAAAAAACCAAGCTCCCCTGACCCTGTCCTGGTGCCATAGTCGCACAGGTACTCATTGATGGCCCTCTGCTGCGTGTGCAGCCGCTGCAGCATGGCCAACGTTGAGTTCCACCTGGTGGGCATGTCACAGATTAGGCGGTTCTTGGGCAGGTTAAACTCCTTTTGGAGGTCTGCCAGCCGAGCACTGGCATTATATGACCGGCGAAAATGCACAAAGACTTTCCTGGCCTGCCTCAGGACATCCTGTAAGCCCGGGTACCTGCCCAAGAACTGCTGCACCACCAAGTTAAGGACGTGAGCCAAACAGGGCACATGTGTCATTTGTCCCTGTCGGAGGGCAGAGAGGAAGTTGGTGCCATTGTCGCAAACTACCATTCTTGCCTTAAGTTGGCATGGCGTCAACCACCTCTGAACCTGCCCCTGCAGAGCTGACAGAACCTCTGCCCCAGTGTGGCTCCTGTCCCCCAAGCACACCAGCTCAAGCACCACATGGCATCTTTTGGCCTGCATACTTGCGTAGCCTCGTGAACTGCTACGGAGTACCGCTGGTTCCGAGGACAAAGCACAGGAAGAGGCCATGGAGGAGGAAGAAGAGGAGGGGGTGGAGGATAGAGGTGTGTCACAATCATTAGTAGTGGCATTTTGGAGGCGTGGTGGCGGAACAACCTCCAACACTACTGCACCTTGTCCTGCATCCTTCCCAGCTGCCAGCAGAGTCACCCAATGCGCGGTGAAACTTAAGTAACGTCCTTGTTCATGCCTGCTGGACCATGAGTCAGCGGTAATATGCACCTTACCACTGACCGCCCTGTCCAGCGAGGCTAAGACATTGCCTTCCACATGCCGGTAGAGAGCCGGAATCGCCTTCCGTGAGAAAAAGTGGCGTTTGGGTACCTGCCACTGAGGAACCGCACATTCCACAAACTCACGGAAGGGGACAGAGTCTACCAACTGAAAAGGCAGCAGTTGAAGTGCTAGCAATTTTGCCAAGCTAGCATTCAACCGCTGGGCATTTGGATGGCTGGGAGCGAACTTCTTTCAGTGGTGCAGCAGCTGGGGCAGGGAAATTTGCCTGGTACAATCTGACGTTGGTGTACCGAAAGTAGATTGCCCACAAGTACTTGGCTGTGACACACCTAATTCTACACCTTCATTCCTCTCAGTGCAGGTCTCAGAGAGGACTGAAGGTATAGTGGGGTTGGAGATCTCAGCTGATGAGGAGCAAGGAGAGGTCATCTTTGTTCTTTGGCGTGGGTCTTTTAAATGCGCTTGCCAACGAACTGCATGGCAGGTCAACATATGTCTGGTCAAGCATGTGGTGCCCAAGCGGGAGATGTTTTGGCCACGCGAGATACGCTTGAGACATATGTTGCAAATAGCAGCGGTGCGATCTGATGCACTCGTCTCAAAAAAGGCCCACACCAAAGAACTTTTTTGAATAACGCGCAGAGACTGCAGCACCCTGCACATGCGGGGCTTTGGGGTGTGATGCAGTCAGTGTGCTGGCCCCTGGAGGGCATCCTGCCTCGTTGGTGATGTGCCGCCTCCTCCTCCTCTCTCCTATCAGGCACCCACGTTGAGTCAGTGACCTCATCATCCCCTCCCTCCTCATCACTGGAGCAAACCTGGCAGTCTGCTGCAGCAGGGGGAGCATGACTGCCAGATTGCTGTCCTTCTTGGGCACCCCCTCTGTCCATGCTCACGTTACTGCCTTCATATAGCTCAGTATCATCATCAGCCTTCCAAACGCTGGGCATCCTCCTGGAGCATGTACCCAACACTGTGGTCAAACAGTTCGAGGGACTCCTCAGGAGGACATGGTGGGGCTAGGGAAGGAGTCACTGATGATAATTGAGCTGAGGGAAGAGGCCGCTGCTTTGCCAGACAAAGTACCCTGAGCACGGGTGAGAGAGGATGAGGAGGATGAGGACGGCTTGGTCATCCACTCGACCAAGTCTTCCACATGTTGCGGCTCAACACGGCCAGCTGCCGAAAAAAAGGCCAAGCGTGTCCCACAGCCACCTGCTGATGAGGATGCACCGTCTCCACGACCAGCACTGTTGCCTCTAGACACAGAGCCTGCTTGCCCTCTTTTATTGGCTTGTGACTGTCTGCCTCTCCTTGTTGCCCTTCCAGACATACTAATGGCCTGTAGCTGCACTAAGCTGGGATATATATATATATATATATATATATATATATATATATATATATATATGTATGTACTGATACTGCAGCTAGCAAAATCAACTGCCTGCCTGTAGTATGAGAACACCACCAACCTTCTACAGGTAGCTTTAGCTGAACACTGTGCAGAGCTCGCAAAAAACTAACTTGTAGCTTTTTTAGCTGCCTGCGGTAGTGATAGGATCAGGAAAACAACACCAACCTTCTACAGGTAGCTTTAGGTGAACACTGCAGAGCTCGCCAAAAAATAACTTGTAGCTTATTTAGCTTCCACCGCACCTCTGTGACTGTGAATCCACTCCCCTTCGGTAAATAAACTCACCAGCTCCTTTTGCCCACACTCTCATGTCAGGGCCACCAAGCTTTTATCCCACACAATAAGGGGAAATATATGATCTCCAATGGTACACCTTTACATATCCAGAGTATGATGCAAAAGAGCTCTCTCCGCATGAAAAAGAGAAAATAATCCAATAGTGTAATAACGTATAGATATTTATTTTGAAATAACAAATCCCTCAACCATTGAACTCACATCTTTAAAAATCACTGCAAGCTCAGAAATAGCACAGCACAGCAAACTGTCACAGCATCAACTCAAATCAGTAAACCAGTGTGTGGTGGTCGCGGCGGACCCAGGTACTGCGCTCTCAAAATACCCGTCTCACCCGATCCCTGGTGTAGATAGGATCAACTTCCGCACTTCCTCGTATGGTGCTCCCTGTCACAGCGTCCTACGTCACTAGCGTTCGATTGCCGTGTATTACACTATTGGATTATTTTCTTTTTTTCATGCGGAGAGAGCTCTTTTGCATCATACTCTGGATATGTAAAGGTGTACCATTGGAGATCATATATTTCCCCTTATTGTGTGGGATAAAAGCTTGGTGGCCCTGACACGAGAGTGTGGGCAAAAGGAGCTGGTGAGTTTATTTACCTAAGGGGAGTGGATTCACAGTCACAGAGGTGCGGTGGAAGATTTTATTAAGTGGAAGATCTACACTACATCACGTCACGGATTTTTTTTGGATTATACATTTCTTTGAATTGTTTGTGGACACATATTTATTTATTTTTTATTTTTCATTCTATATAATTTTTTATATTTTTGTGGACTGATTCACATTGATTCACATTGCTTTTTGTTTATATATCATAATTTGTGTGCACAGCTATGTTATTCACTTTAGTGGTTTGCGCACCATCTTCTGTGATCTCTTGATCATATCACGTGATGCACATTAATGGGGAGGAGTGATGTTATGATCATATATTTTTTGGTTGATATCATTTTTCATAATTCTTCACTTTATGACCCTTTGTGGTTAGGGATTGGTTTAGCGCTGCTAATTTGAGTTCACTCGGGGCGAGTTTATGGTGAATCAATTTTTAATTTATGTTTGTTATTATTTAAGCAGCAGCTCAGATTCACCCTTTTTTCCATCAGCGCAGCGTTTTTGGGTGTATGAGTGGGCGGATTTTTGTACACCTGATATTTTACATTATTGATATTCATTTAAACGCGTGCAGTCATGGAAGTTCTTAACTTTCTCACTAATAGACAGATGAATCCGGATAATATCTTCTCAGCTAATTCTGAAATGACGGATTATGAGGAAGATATCTCTGGCATGTTAAAGAATTTAGAAAACTTGTTGGAAAAACAGGTGAAAACCTGGTGGGATGTATTCACCTTTAATCATTATCAGAAGGAAAAGTTGATTTTTAGGAGCCTGAGGTGGGATATTCCCCCTCAGGATGGTCTTGATGACCAATGTTTTATGGACGAATGGTTAGAATTTTTTAATAGAGTAGGAAGGGAGTTGCAAGATTTAGTATTAAGTAGGAAACAGAAAAAATTGAGTAGGATTAATGAACAGATTAATACGTTACGCAACAAATTAGAACCTATGAATTAATCTAATCAGATTAAAGAATTTAACAATACTATGAAAAGAAAGCTTGAAAAGGTGGATAGAGAGACACAAAAGAAAAAGGTTAAGAAGTATAATAGGGATGCAGCTGATTTCAAAAACAATAAAATCTATGCATGGCAGAATCCTGTTGTCAAAATCAGGGAGGCTCCTGTGCAGGATAGAAACAATATGCACACAACCACTGACCCTAAAACTGACCAAAATAAAAGAGGAAGGGTGAAGAGTGGCACTGGTAGAGGTGAACAAAGTGGGAGTGGACAAGCAGCCTCTAATGCCCCTCTACAACAAAGAGAGAATCAATTTAATGATCATCATTATTCACCCAGGCCAACCCTTACTTGGAGAGGGAATTATCATCCTAATCAGGGGGAATGGCGGGAACCCCAATCATATGGGATGAATTATCCTGGGGGAGGTGCCCCATCCCAGGGTCATGATGTGTACCACAATTATCCACCTTTAAGTTATGGGGAGGGTAGAAACCCCACTCCCTTATACAATAGGTATCTCCCCCTGGACGAGGAATATCAGGGTGCAGTACCATCACCCACAGGGTCCTGGACCTTTTTTAGGACAGCGAGGGAGGAGGGGGAGGGAAGGGGGGACACCGAGAGGAAAGAATCACCCGACGAACAACAGGGGTGGGAGGAATGGCTCACAGCAATACGTGAACAGAGGAATGGGACCACCACCAAGAAGCGAAGGGAATGTTGAGCAGGACAACGTCGACAATCCAAGAAAAAGATTGAGGGACACATAAAAACTGGTATATACAATCTAAGTAAGGTGAAATTAAATCCAAAAGAGCAGAATATATTGAATTTGGGCCTTAAATGTGCGCCCAAAAAAACGCTAAATAAATTTGAGGTGTATATTGATACACATAAATTTATACGGACTTTGAACATTAAAAAATATTTTTTGAGCCATCCGCCAGCCCCCAGGAGTGATTTAATATCATCTGTGAGGAAAGTGGACAGTGGCTTAAAGAATAAGTCTGTATTCAATCCCCAAAACTCTAGCAATCACTGTATAGAGGTGTTTAAAAATTTGGTGCTGAGTGATATAGAGCAGTTAACTGTAAAGGATAATGTCAACCCAAAATATATAGAAGAGGGCATTCGTTCTTTGGAAAAAAGGAATAACATTATTGTGCGCCCAGCTGATAAGGGAGGGGGGGTCGTCATCATGGATAAAACTTTTTACCAGGAACAACTTACTAAGATGCTAGGAGACCGCTCAACTTATGAGAGATTAACCAGTGACCCTACGGAGAAATACAAGGACCAACTCAGTGGAGTGGGGTTATGCTATAGGTGCCTTAAATGGGAGAGAAAAGAGATATCTAGTTCCGAGCGCGTGCAGGATTCCAGTAATCTACACGTTGCCCAAAATCCATAAGGATCCCAAATTACCCCCAGCACGTCCTATCGTGAATGGGATAGGATCAGTAACGGCGCGGCTCGGAGAATATTTAGATAAATTTCTCCAACCCAGTGTGAAAATCACTAAGGCATATCTTAAAGACACCTCTGACCTTCTCCAACACCTGAGTGACATTCGTCTCAATCCTACGGCCGAGACTTATCTGGTCACGGCCGATGTAGCTTCCCTCTACACGATCATCCAGCATGAGGACGCTTCCCTATCATTGAACTGGGCATTAAGTAGGAGAGAAGACATTCCTGACATGCAGAAGCGTTTTTTAGGCCATGCCCTGACCTTCTGCATGTCGCATAATTATTTTTAGTGGAATGGTCATTTTTTCTCTCAGCAGGTTGGCGTGGCTATGGGAGCCAGATATGCTCCCAGCCTCGCCAACCTGTTTATGACTGAGTGGGAAGACAGATACATCTTTAGTAAACGACTGCCTCAACTCAGATTGTATCGAAGGTTCATAGACGACCTCCTATTGCTGTGGGAGGGGTCTAGGGAGTCTTTGGACGAATTTTTGAGTTACCTTAACACTAATGGGAATAACATCAAATTGGAGGCACAAGTAAGTGACATGAGTGTCAACTTTCTCGATGTGACTATTGAGAAAAGAGGTGACTCTCTAGGTACTTATGTATTTTTCAAACCGACTGATCGAAACAGTTTTTTGTCCATCCGGAGCGGTCACCACCCGGCTTGGATAAAGAATATTCCAAAGGGCCAAATGCTGAGAATCCGTCGGAATTGTTCAGAACAGGAAAAATACTATACACAGGCCAATATATTAAAGGAGAGATTCATGCAAAAGGGATACTCTGAAGGATCCCTAGATAGTGTTATAGAACAGGTGGCCAATATCCCAAGGGAAGAGTGCTTAAAAAGCAGAGGAAAAGAATTACGCACCTCCAATGAACACCAGTGGGGATTTGTTTCGAATTTTCATTACCAATACAAAGAAATTGAAGATATTTTTAAGAAATATTGGTATATTCTTTGTAGAGACCGCCATTTGGGGGAAGTTCTGCCTGAACGCCCTAAGTTCATCTATAGAAGGGCCCCCAGTTTTGGAGATAGGGTGGTGAGAAAGATCCTTGATCCCCCTGGGCGTCCATCTATAAAGATAGATTTAAATGGATTCTATCCATGTAGGAAGTGTATATGCTGCAAAACAGCCAGAATTATTAATAGAGGAATGAAGAGTATCACTAATTACAAAAATGAAACCTTTGAAATAAGGGAGTTCATTACATGCAACTCATCGTATGTGGTGTACTTAATGTGGTGCCCCTGCGGTCTGTTTTATGTTGGGAGCGCCAAACGACTTCTTAGGGTGCGGATATCTGAACACATGTCTAACATTAGAAATGGATTTAAATACCACAGTGTGTACCTCCATTTCAAAGAGAAACATGATCAAGACCCTAGTCTTCTCCAATTTTGTGGGATTGATATAGTTTACCCTACCTGGAGAGGTTCAAATCGGGTGAGGGATTTATCCCAACGTGAGACCCGATGGATATTCCTGCTTAAGAGTCTTTTTCCGAGGGGCCTCAATATAGAACTGGACCTTAACTGTTTCATTAATGATTATTGATTTTTCTTTTTTTTTTTTTTTTTTTTTTTTTTTAGTGTGGGTTCATGTATATATTTTGAGATAAAGATATGGTTAGATACAACCCCTTTAGGTGAAATATCCATTCGGCTTAGGGCAAAGTAGAAATTATAAGCTGGATTAACGTCATATATCTGTTCGATGATAGATTAATATTAATACATTTATTGTTTATTTTTATGGTTCATAAAAGAAACTTTTTTAGATCTAACCATTCGCTTAAGGGAGTAATCACCCTGATTTTTAATTTTTAATTTTTAATTTTAGTTGCAATTTGTATACGGGAGAATTAGCCTGTTTTTATTAAAATGTGGGGGATAAAACCTAATCAGAAAAGCACTAATGTTGGCAACAATATTAGGAGGAACATTATAAGATGAAATGTTTTGAGATTTGTAGTAATGCAACACGTAGTAATATATGTTGTGTTCCGCTGAATTGTAACAGTGTTAAATGGTGCGAGCGGGGACACAGGGAACGCGCAGGCGCAGTAGTGCGATCTCCGCTCGGATCTGACATTGGGAGCGCGCAGGCGCAGTTATGTAACTTCCGCTCGGATCGGAGGTTAAGGGTATAAAAGAATGATTGCCGTGCCGTGTAGCCAATCCCATGATTAAGTCTTTATGACGAAACATGTCGGGGCGTGGCTACACGGCAATCGAACGCTAGTGACGTAGGACGCTGTGACAGGGAGCGCCATACGAGGAAGTGCGGAAGTTGATCCTATCTACACCAGGGATCGGGTGAGACGGGTATTTTGAGAGCGCAGTACCTGGGTCCGCCGCGACCACCACACACTGGTTTACTGATTTGAGTTGATGCTGTGACAGTTTGCTGTGCTGTGCTATTTCTGAGCTTGCAGTGATTTTTAAAGATGTGAGTTCAATGGTTGAGGGATTTGTTATTTTAAAATAAATATCTATACGTTATTACACTATTGGATTATTTTCTTTTTTTCATGCGGAGAGAGCTCTTTTGCATCATACTCTGGATATGTAAAGGTGTACCATTGGAGATCATATATTTCCCCTTATTGTGTGGGATAAAAGCTTGGTGGCCCTGACACGAGAGTGTGGGCAAAAGGAGCTGGTGAGTTTATTTACCTAAGGGGAGTGGATTCACAGTCACAGAGGTGCGGTGGAAGATTTTATTAAGTGGAAGATCTACACTACATCACGTCACGGATTTTTTTTGGATTATACATTTCTTTGAATTGTTTGTGGACACATATTTATTTATTTTTTATTTTTCATTCTATATAATTTTTTATATTTTTGTGGACTGATTCACATCGATTCACATTGCTTTTTGTTTATATATATCATAATTTGTGTGCACAGCTATGTTATTCACTTTAGTGGTTTGCACACCATCTTCTGTGATCTCTTGATCATATCACGTGATGCACATTAATGGGGAGGAGTGATGTTATGATCATATATTTTTTGGTTGATATAATTTTTCATAATTCTTCACTTTATGACCCTTTGTGGTTAGGGATTGGTTTAGCGCTGCTAATTTGAGTTCACTCGGGGCGAGTTTATGGTGAATCAATTTTTAATTTATGTTTGTTATTATTTAAGCAGCAGCTCAGATTCACCCTTTTTTCCATCAGCGCAGCGTTTTTGGGTGTATGAGTGGGCGGATTTTTGTACACCTGATATTTTAGCTTATTTAGCTGCCTGCGGTAGTGATAGCATCAGGAAAACACCACCAACCTTCTACAGGTAGCTTTAGGTGAACACTGTGCAGAGCTCGCACTACACTAACTTGTAGCTTATTTAGCTGCCTGCGGTAGTGATAGGATCAGGAAAACACCACCAACCTTCGACAGGTAGCTTTAGGTGAACCCTGTGCAGAGCTCGCAAAAAAATAACTTGTACGTTTAGCTGAACACTGTGAGGAGGACGCACTACACTAACTTGTAGTTTTAGCTGAACACTGTGAGCAGGAGGCACTACACTAACTTGTAGCTTTAGCTGAACACTGTGCAGAGGTCTCACTACACTAACTTGTAGCTTTAGCTGAACACTGTGCAGAGGTCGCACTACACTAACTTGTAGTTTTAGCTGAACACTGTGAGGAGGACGCACTACCCTAACTTGTAGCTTTAGCTGAACACTGTGCAGAGGTCGCACTACACTAACTTGTAGTTTTAGCTTAACACTGTGAGGAGGACGCACTACCCTAACTTGTAGCTTTAGCTGAACACTGTGCAATGGTCACACTAAACTAACTTGTAGCTTTAGCTGAACACTGTGCAGAGGTCGCACTACACTAATTTGTAGTTTTAGCTGAACACTGTGAGCAGGACACACTACACTAACTTGTAGCTTTAGCTGAACACTGTGCAGAGGTCGCACTACACTAACTTGTAGTTTTCGCTGAACACTGTGAGCAGGACACACTACACTAACTTGTAGCTTTAGCTGAACACTGTGAGGAGGACGCACTACCCTAACTTGTAGCTTTAGCTGAACACTGTGCAGAGGTCGCACTGCACTAACTTGTAGTTTTAGCTGAACACTGAGGAGGACGCACTACCCTAACTTGTAGCTTTAGCTGAACACTGTACAGAGGTCACACTAAACTAACTTGTAGCTTTAGCTGAACACTGTGAGGAGGACGCACTACCCTAACTTGTAGCTTTAGCTGAACACTGTGCACTACACTAACTTGTAGTTTTAGCTGAACACTGTGCAGAGGTCACACTAAACTAACTTGTAGCTTTAACTGAACACTGTGAGGCGGACGCAGTACACTAACTGTAAATAGTCTAGCTGCCTGACTGTGGTACTAATAGGATCAAAAGAACACCAGCAATTTTCTTCAGGTAGCTGTAAATACTGTAACAAGACAAGACTGCCTGTCAGTAGGAAGATAACAGGAACGGATCTAGCTAAACTGAATACAGTGTATATATATATATATATATGCAACACCTGGGATGCATATATATATATACACAATAAACTATAAGTGCAGCTAACTCACTGACTGTCCTGCCTAATCTAGCTAACTCAAATGAAATGACACTGTCTCTCTCTCTATCTCTCAGCACGCCGGAACACACTACACAGGGCCGCCGTGCAGGCGGTCTTATATAGTGTGGGGCGTGTTCTAAACCCCCTGAGCCATAATTGGCCAAAGCCACCCTGGCTTTGGCCAATTACAGCTCTCTCTACCAATGGCGCTGTGATTGGCCAAGCATGTGGGTCATAGTGCATGCTTGACCAATCATCAGCCAGCAATGCACTGCGATGCCGCAGTAAATTATGGGCCGTGACGCGCCACACGAATTTGGCGCGAACGGCCCATAACGTTCACAATTCGGCGAGCGATCGAACAGCCGATGTTTGAGTCGTACATGGGTTCAACTCGAACGCGAAGCTCATCCCTACTGGTGACCCCGCAATGGGGATAAAACTTTTTTGTGGAAGGGAGTTTAACAAGACACGTGGCCATTCATTAAAATTAGAAGAAAAGAGGTTTAACCTTAACCACTTCAGCCCCGGAAGGATTTACCCCCTTCCTGACCAGAGCACTTTTTGCGATTCAGCACTGCGTCGCTTTAACTAACAATTGTGCGGTCGTGCGACGTTGTACCCAAACAAAATTGACGTCCTTTTTTGTCCACAAATAGAGCTTTCTTTTGGTGGTATTTGATCGCCTCTGCGGTTTTTATTTTTTGCGCTATAAACAAAAAAAGAGCAACAATTTTGGAAAAAAAAGCAATATTTTTTACTTTTTGCTATAATAAATATCCCCCAAAAATATATAAAAAAAATATTTTTTTCTTCAGTTTAGGCCAATATGTATTCTTCTACATATTTTTGGTAAAAAAAAAATCGCAATAAGCGTATATTGATTGGTTTGCGCAAAATTTATAGCGTCTACAAAATAGGGGAAAGTTTTATGGCATTTTTATAATTTTTTTTTTATTAGTAATGGCAGCGATCTGCAATTTTCATCGGGACTGCGACATTATGGTGGACAGTTCGGACACTTTCGACACTATTTTGGGACCATTATCATTTATATAGGGATCAGTGCTATAGAAATGCATTGATTACTGTGTAAATGACACTGGCAGTGAAGGGGTTAACCACTAGGGGGTGATGAAGGGGTTAACCACTAGGGGGTGATGAAGGGGTTAAGTGTGTCCTAGGGAGTGATTCTAACTGTGGGGGGAGGGGCTACAACACACATGACAGCGATCACTGCTCTCGATGACAGAGAGCAGTAATCTCTGTCCTGTCACTAGGCAGAACGGGGAAATGCTCTGTTTACAAAAGCATCTCCCCGTTCTATCTCTCCGTGACACGATTGCGGGCACCAGGCGGACATCAAGTCCGCGGGACCCACGGTCACGGAGATCCCTGGCGAAGCGCGCGCACCCGCAGCACCGCTTCTTAAAGGGGACGTACCTGTATGCCCTTTTGCCCACCAGTGCCATTCTGCCGACGTATATTGGTGTGCGCTGGTCGGGAAGCGGTTAAACTACATAGAGGGTTCTTTACTGTAAGAGCGGCAAGGATGTAGAATTCCCTTCCACATGCGGTGGTCTCAGCGGTGAGCATCGATAGTTTCAAAGAACTATTAGATAAGCACCTGAACGACCACAACATACAGGGATATACAATGTAATGCTGACATATAATCACACACATAGGTTGGACTTGATGGAATTGTGTCTTTGTGTCTTTTTTTCAACCTCACCTACTATGTAACTATGTAACTTTCAGATGCCATTGTAACAAGAAAATTACGGTAATCTTATTCACTTAATCTGTCTGTCATAAAGTTACAGCTAATCAGTGTAAATACCTTGTATAATTTGTAATGATGACCACAGTCCTTGCGATAGAAAGCAAAAATTATACAGTTGTCATGAGAGCAAGAGGTAATGGGAAATCATCCAACGGGGGACTAAGATGTGAATTTTATGCACATTGAGGAGATTACCTCTCACTTTCTGTTGCATCTTAAAGACAGGAAGTGAAAGGAAATCTCGCCAGAGGGACATCGATGGCAAAGTGCAACCTAACCCAGGATTTTAACTTCTTCTTACTCCATTCAAAACTTTAGGCTGGGTTCACACTGAAGCACGGAACGGCTCACAGCAGGGGTCTGGTGTGTCCATTCACCGTTTCAGGTCCGAATTCAGCCCAAATTTTGGGCTGAATTCGGACCTGAAACGGACCGGAAGACGCACAGGACTCCTATGCAATTCTCACCAGAGCCGCTCTGGAGATGTGTGAACCTGCTCCATTGGGAGCCGGTCACAATCTCCTGACATACGAACTGGATGCGGTGAAACCTCCGCATCCAATTCGCAATAGTGTGAACCCAGCCTAAAAAAGTATTTTGGCTATACATGTACTTTATTTCCCCTTTCTTAATGGTAGTAGAAAGCTATTTTTCTTTTTAGTTTTGGATTGTCACTGCAGTCACAGTCATTGTCACCGCATTAGAACCCCTGTCAGATTTTTATTGTCCCCTCTCTATTTGTCCTGGTGATCATTATCATCACAAGGACTGGAAGTGATGGGGGATTCAAAATTTGAGATGTCATAAAAACAACAGAGGGAAAATCTTCCAATGGGGATACTGGTTGCGCTGACAACCAATTGTATAAGATATCTCCCTTACTTTGTAGAGATTTTCTTACATTTCCCGTGATGTCCCCAATCTCCCCAATGGGACATGGCAAAAAAATGAAAATATTGGGGGTTTAACCCTTCCCTATCTAAAAAACAAAGAATATCAGTTTTTGGCTTTAGATATACTTCAATTACTCAGAAATGGCTCATTAATGGCAACACTTGGTAGTTTATCTCATTTAAAGGGTCAGCTTACTCAGACCTAAAATGTTATTTATTTAGTACCCTGGAGAGCTGAACCACCCTATGGTTTTTGGTATCTCTGTAAGGACTTCACTGCTACTGGGACCATTATAAAAAAATCTCTTCTCTTCTTATTATATATGATGGAGAATGCAAATTGAGTATGAACACTCCAAGGTGAACAAGAGCACCCACAAATCCAAGATGAATGGGAACATAAACAAAAATGGTGGCAGGACGGTCAGTGGTGTGCTTTGAGTGCACAAACCTCTGAAAGTTTGAACTAATGAGGTTATTTCAACAGTCTTTCAAAAATCTTTTATTTTCAATTAACCTTGTCTAAAGCCATGTAACATTGCTCTTGCTTGATTCAAAATGGGAACAGGCTGAGCTTGGTCTAATCCCTCCACAGTACCCCTTATTCCCAGAGCACCCCTACCTGATCTTTCTACCTATTTTCATACTCCTCTTGCTCTTTTGTCCCCCCCTCCCATGCTCTTCTATCTCCCCCCCACCCTTCCTACTTTATCTCCTCTCTAAGGTGGAGTCCCCAGCTACCCTTTGTTTGGAGCACCCCTCCCTTTATATATTTTCTCTTCTCCTTCAACCCACTTACAGTCTCACCCCCTTTCTCTCCACCCTCTTATATTTCTCTCCTTCTACTCAAGTACAACAGTAGAATTCCACCCTTCCCCATATCCTCCACACACTACCTTCCCCTACCACAATCATAGTTCGCTACTCAAGTTCTCCTTTACCTACTTGTAAAAAATATAGCATTAATTGGTGTAAACTATTAAGGTGGAACTCAGTGGTTCACCCTCCCTTCTTTCCACTTTGTACTACCTGGGTATTTGATAGCACTTGGAAATACCATTGTCATTATTAAAAAGAAAAAGAAAACAATAGCAGCGCTAAGGTTAAAAAGAAAAAAATGAAAAAATATTAAATAAGTGAAGATCCCAAATATTGATAATATATGATTAACATCAATATTGGACATTGATAGATAAATCACTTCATAGAAATTAAGTGAAAAAACTTAATTGTGAAAATATATAATGATGTGAAATAAATAAGTGTTCAATAAAAATGATTAAATGAGTGTTACATAAAAATGAATTTTATGGTTCAGTAATTAAAAGTCAATAAGTGATCAAAAAATATTTAAAAAGTGTTGATGAGATGTTAAAGTTCATAAATATATTGAAATGATTGAATTGATTCCGTGACAGACCACCACCGTATCCAAAAAGTGACCACCATAAGAAATGCAAGCTTACCAAACAGCAAGAAAGAAAAGCTTGTGACCTCAAACCCGGTCCGGGCCTCTATCCCAAAAACAGGCAGGTAGCGCTGAATCCCATGCTGGTACTAAAGACAGAGCAGGTGTCCCAGGGGAATGCAACGTTCACCGAATGACGTGGATAATCACCAAGCTCTCCTGAGCCAAAGACCTCCGACAGGCAGTCATAAAAAACTAGTATGAGACATTTTAGGTACTTCCAGCACACCAAACTATAAAAGCATTAAGCATAGGATTCCTCTCCAAACGACTTCCAAACTTGTATGTGTTAGCAGCTTGTACAAACGAGCATGTCTCCGAGCTCCTCCACCGCCCTGGCCCCTCCCCTACATGTGACGACACAGAGCTTATCACTGTCTTCCTAAGGGGGATCCCCCTTTACCTTTTTGTATACATTATTAAAAAGAATGCATACAAATGACCCTCATAGTAGATAATAACCACTCATAAACAAATAGGGAAAAAACAGTTTATTGCAGACCACATGGTGGCTCTAGGTCCAACATACAAATTATTTTATTATAGCTTGAGTACAAACATTGGAAAACTGTTTTTCCAGGGAGAATGTTAGATATTCAGTGCTGTATGATAGAGAACATTTATGAAAACCGTTTTTATAAACGCAGTCAGTACAGGACTGGGTTGTAATATTACAAAAATATTCCTAAAGGTACAAAATGACGTAAAAATACAAACTGAGGCACAGGTGCACTGAAAAATGTATGTGCAGGAGCTCACACATATGAAAGTATATACACAGGAAATGCACCATTAAAAGTCAACTGTATAACAGTATTCATTGTATAGGTCCATTAGGGTTAAAACACAAGGGGGTGATTTTAGATATTTTTTCAGGAAAAAATGTGTCACAGCTGTATTCAACAAACACTAGAGTCCCAAATAAACCTTTGCATTGAGGCACAGTTTAAAATGGCACTCCATGCACCTGCATTTCAGAGCACCACTACGTGCCATGTTAAGTATCTCTGTGCTGTGGTACAATCTGTTTTTTGCACTGCCAGCTCAAAATAATTGGGCTACTTTAACCCAGCAGGCCTTAATGCACATAACATTGTCTGATCTAAGATCCCTTACTTTTTTTATAATTTATAAATATAACCTAACACCAGTTTGTTTGCCATTAACAGTAGGGACCTTTCTTATCTATCAGTCTTAAGTTGGCCAAACATGGTTTGAAATTCAGCCGGTTCAACAGGGGCCAGGAAAATTTTGATCCATGTATGGGCAGGGTGGTTGCACAGAAGTCGATCTATTGATCAACTTCTGTACGATTGCCCTTTCGGCTTTTGTAGCTCAATCAGGACTGAAGGCTATTTAACACTATGGGGTTGATTTAGTAAAAGCAAATCCACTTTGAACTACAAGTGCACTGCAAGTGCATTAGGAAGTGCAGTCGCTGTAGATCCGAGGGGGACATGCAAGATAAATAAAAAACCACATTTTAACTTGCACATGATTGGATAATAAAATCAGCAGAGCTTCCCATCAGATCTACAGCGACTGCACTTCCAAGTGCACTTGCAGTGCATTTGTAGTGCAAAGTGGATTTGCCTTTAGTAAATAACCCTCTATGTGACTACATTCCTAGTGTTGGTTCATGGGAACCTTGTCTCGTGTTTATTCCTATAACTTCTACAGCAGTGAGGATACCCTGTAAATAACCCACGCATGTCTTCATCTTCCTGTACCACCATAAGCTTCTTTGCTCATCATGGCCTTTATTTAGTAACATAACACAAAGGGCAATGGTGTACAGTAACCTAAAGCAAATGCATATCTGCTTTTGGCAATTTCGTATAATTGGACCAACAGGAAATGATTCCTAATGCCCTGTACACAAGGTCGGACTTTCCGACAGAATATGTGCGATCGGAGCTTGTTGTCGGAAATTCCGACCGTGTGTGGGCTCCATCGGACTTTTTCCATCGGAATTTCCGACACACAAAGTTTGAGAGCATGCTATAAAATTTTCCGACAACAAAATCCGATCCTTTAAATTCCGATCGTGTGTAGACAAATCCGACGGACAAAGTGCCATGCATGCTCAGAATAAATTAAGAGACGAAAGCTATTGGCTATTGCCCCATTTATAGTCCCGACGTACGTGTATTACGTCACCGTGTTCAGATTTTCCAACAACTTTGTGCAACCGTGTGTATGCAAAACAAGTTTGAGCAAACATCCGTCGGAAAGAATCCATGGATTTTGTTGTTGGAATGTCCAATCAATGTCCGACCGTGTGTACGGGGCATAAGAGTTACTGCACCACAGTTCTTTGCCCTATTAAAGTGCACCTGCAGTTTGGAAGCAAACAATTTGGATACTATAAAGCACCAAAGATGAGAAGACAGACACTTGCCTTTTATTCTAGAGTTTTTGAGTATTTTGGAAGAATGATGATAAAGTATATTTAAAGCCATTTTTTTAAATGAAGATTTTCCCTTTACCCCATGATCTTGGAACACGTTTAGAATTTTTCAATATCATTCTAAATATCACTTTCAATACCACTTTAAACCACTTCCTCCATACATTGAGCTCTTCCTGCAAAGATGTTAAGCTCAGCCTTTTCATGCACATTTATTATAGCAGATCTGTGGAGGTAGGTTGTGGGAGGATTTGGCACTTTTGAGTAATTTGTTTTTTTTTTAATGCACAATATTCTTCTACTTACATTAAAACAGCATGAAGATACAATTGTTATTTTTCTTGTTAGATATTTAACTACTGCAAGCATTTAGTTTTTATGGATCATTATTTTGTATCCCCCAAAAAACGATTCTGCTCTCTTCAATTTCACTTACTAAAGTCAAATAATTCCAGCCGAAAGGTAGATGTATTATAAACAGTAATAACCTGTGTGATCAGGTTTGTAAATTTCACTTTGAACACACAAACTTTGTAAAATATTATAAGATGCATGCAAAAGAATTCAGGTGGTCTGTCTTTCCTAAAATGAATATGCACAGTAATGAAAATACAGTGAAGTTAATGAATTATCGTGACCTAAACGTGACATTCTAAAGCTGTGCTGGTCAAACCTAGACCTTGCCATAGAGACATGCAAGAGAACGGACTTAGATTGACACCGTCGTAACACACACTAAATCTCTGAAAGAACCTTTGTATGACATGTACCTGAGTATTTTGATGTATTTAATAAATGTCACTATAAAAAACCCTGAAAGAACCAAGTACAATGAACATCTCCTCCACTTAACTCCTTTATTCCTCAACTACAGGTGTACTTTAAAACAAGTCCACTGTGTGAAAACGACCACATATGAAAAGCTAAAATTACACTATGAATAAGCCATGTCCTCTCCTAGACTATCACTTTGTAGCCATTAGGAATCTTTGGCATACCATGGAACAACATGATTGCAAATGCATGTGCGGTAACTGGACCATGTCATCATTTTAAATATTGCAAAAGACAAAAGAATGAATTTAAGTATCTTCATACTCATCAAAACTCTCTTGACAAACACAATACTTATTTGAAATGTATAGTATCATCATTGAACTTCCGAGGTTAATTAAGAATGAGCTCACTCTCTAAGAAGACAGATGAGCTATCAGCACCTTTGCATATTTTCAATTTTTTTAAATAATATAAAAGAAATACAAGAGGATGATCCTCATTTATAGTTAAAGTTCAGCGCCTCTTCATGTTCAGTGCATGAGTTCAGGTTGTCGGGTTTGTTAAACGTCCATCTGTACAAAGTCATTGGTTTCATGCGCCTGTATCATCTGTGCTCCTCATGGTCCATCCAACACATTAAATAGAGATGAGGTATTTAAGAGCAGACTGACCATGTGGCACAGGGTACGTATATGTGTTCTGGAAAGAGACATTTACTGGAAATATAGTTATTTTGAGGCACTCTATTATGGCATGATCAAGGCTACACAATGTCAAACCTCGGAGCTGTCGGTACTGTAACCACGATGCGGCATCATGGGTTCACTACTTCCTGATTCTTGACCTTCTTCCATCTTTTTAGATTTCTCCTTGCGTCTAAGCAGGAAAACAATAATGGCTATCAAACAGACCACAAGTAGTAATATTGCTGCCAGGATGACTACAATGATAACCACGTTGACCTCACTTTCATTTTTATTCAGCTCTCTAGGAATAATCCCATCAACAGTAATTTCCTTCTCTGGAGCAGTCTTCTTGTTGCTGCGTTCCAGTATTATATGTTGGATATTGGTTCCTCTGTTGTTATCCATGCCAATATCCTGAGCAATCGTTGGGGCTTCACTGACATCTCTTTTCTTACGAGCTACTGAACCTCCTGAAGGACCAGCATTCAATAATGAATGGTACTGATAATCAACGCTTCTTTTCCCAATGCCTCTGTTTGCATTTTCTTTAGACCGTACAGTATATATTGTGTGTATATACCACTCTCGTCCTGTAGACACCTGTAGAACATTCAGAGAATATGCTTTTTAAGACATTCATGTGAGTAATACACATTTTTCATGCATTTAACAACAACAGACCAGCAAGCACACCAAAATTACTCCTGATGTCCCAGCTCAGATACAGTATATGGTCAAAAGTTTGTTGACATCAGGCCATCACACCTATATGAGATTTTCAAACATTCCACAAAACCATGAGCATTATTTTGGATTTGGTTCCCCATTTGCTGCTATAACAGCCTCCACTCTTCTGTGAAAGCTTTCCACTAGATTTTGGAGTGTGCTTGTGGTAATTTGTGCCCATTCAAAGGTGTAGTTCAGGGCTCTGTGTAGGCCACTTAAGTTTTTCCACACCCAACTGATCAAACTATATCTTTTTGGACCTGGCCTTGTGCATAGGGGCTAGTCTCTCTGAGTTCCCCATCAAGCTCCACCCATTTTGTCTTAAAAACACCCAGTTTCATTATTTTCAAACTGGAAGTAATTCTTTTTGCATTGTAAAACTGACACATATAAAAACAGCAGAAATCTGTTGTACATGTTGGAACTGTAACCAAAACTGTTGCAGGGCTTTCATGAATTTGGCACAGGACATTTTAAAGGAAAGTTGAATTTCAATACCCTGTCTTGAGGAAGCGGTAAAATACAGAGAAATGTGTTAATAAGTTTAGGCATGCAATATGTTGGTATTTATACACTGGACTGATCCAATGGGATATCATATATGTTTTTAGAATACAATTATACAATTTTATTATGTTGGTTACCCTTGATGGATGTTTTATAAAAGTGTAAATTAAAGATCATTTATTATATGTATATAAGTCTAGTTTCTGTTGGGTTTTCTTCTCTTAAGCACAATCAAATCCAGCTTTTATGTGTAGGCTTTTTTGGAGTCTCTCTGTGTAGTAATTTATATCTCCCACCCTTATGTTGGTTGCATGCACTCAAAATAAGTCAAAGTAGTGATGAGGAATAGTAACCATAAAGCTTTAGCGGTCTTACCGGTTTCATACTATAAAACTGTGAATTCTTCTCCTATAATGAGGGGGGATGAGGAGGGTAAAGGGGTGTATGTTTTAATGTTAAACACTTTTAATGCAGAGTCTGCTTTCATCAGTAACATTTATACATATCAGTTCTGAGCATGACTAATTCACTAAGATTTGGTAAGCAACAACACACCTGGAACAAAGGAGTGGAGTCAATTTTAAATCCATCTGAACCCGGCTGTCTGACTAGAGGCAACGCCTCCGGATCATCTGCAGCAAGCCTGGCGTTAAACCCCACACTGCCAAACTTGCTAGTCTGGGTTTCAGGCTGTGCTTTGTCCTGTGGGCAGTCAATTGACAAATATTATTATAGACATATACAAAATGCAGAAATACATAAAAATAAAAAACAAAATAATCAGATGTAAATCTACCACCATGGAACTACTTCTTATACCCATGACACCATAATGAATATTACAAAGAACACTTTTTTTTTTTTATATATTTGTGGCTTAGGGCCAGAGGCTGAGCATATTTGAGTATATTTATAATTTGTATTTCATGTAAGGTAATTTATTTCCCAAAGCCTCTACAGGGCATATTAGTGCAGCCACACACATAAGAAGGCAGTTAGAAGGTCTGGTATGATCTTAGCACCCCTATGAATGTATTTTAGCCAGCCTTTCCAAAAACATTAGCAGACAAGTTTTTCCAACTTGTCTGACAGATTTTGAGAAGCAGTGATGTCTGCAGATACTCATAGAGACAGGATCCACACCCAATGTAGCAGAAAACAGCTGAGAAGAGTGACTGCAATTACATTAATAATGTTGCTCAATCTTATGTAACAGTAGGGAAAGTTGATAAGTCTTAAAACCAGCTTTGATTGTAAGGTTGCCACTAAACTCACCAAAATTTTTATTTGGTACAGAAGAGATGTCGAATCAGCAAGGCAGCCATATTCACCGTTGGACGGGTTATATTTTGGAACATAACCATCTGCTCCAGTGCACAGGAAGACTTTCTCAATATTGCAATAAAATGAATTACCCAAGTTCTGTACAGGGTCCACCATCACCCGACCATAAATTATGTCACCTGTAGTATAAATATTTAGTCAAGATCTGGTTTATACATAATATAAAGACAGGCTCTTTACTGAAGCTCATAGGCCAAATTCAGTAATAACAAAGTTTTATGACATATCACATTTGTATAATCATGGCAACAAACGGCACTTTTTAAACAAATGAGAAAACAAATTAGACCCCTGATTTGTTTAGATCCCCTACTTAATATTTGGTCAAGTTACATCTGCTTTTTGAACTCAAAGATAAAGCCTGTCTGGAGGTATGCAAGCTCTAATGGCACTAAAAATGGGAATAATTTGCTGACACATCTATTGGATGTTTACTGGCTCTCATCCTAGCTATCCCACCGCACCTTCAGTGTCAACTACAATTCTACTTCCTCCTCTCCTCTTCCTTTCTCCGCCGGGGTCCCCCTAGTTTCTGTTCTTGGACCTCTCCTATTTTCAATCTACACTGCTTCCCTAGGTCAGCTGATAGCCTCCCATGTCTTCCAATATCATTTCTACACTGATGACACCCAAATCTATCTCTCTACACCTTGGCTCACTCCATCAGTCTCCTCACCCATCACTAACTTACTAATAGACATATCTGTGTGGAGGCCACACAGATTCCTCAAACTCAACGTGTCCAAAACTGAGCTCATAATATTTCCTCCCCCACATGCCTTTTCCCCTGATTTCTCTGTCAAGAGCAATGGCACAACCATCCACCCATCCTCACATGCCAGGGTGCTAGGTGTTATCCTGGATTCTGAACTCTCCTTTTGGCCCCACATCCAATCCCTTTCCAAAGCTTGCCACCTCAACCTCCGCAACATCTCTAAACTACGTCCCTTTCTAACCAATGAAACCACAAAGCTCCTGATTCACTCCCTGGTTATCTCTTGTCTCGACTACTGCAATTCCCTCCTCATTGGCTTACCTTTAAATAGGCTATCCACCCTTCAGTCCATCATAAATGCTGCTTCCAGACTCATCCACTTTACAAACGGCTGAGTGTCTGCTAACCCTCTCTGCCAATCCCTCCACTGGCCGCCACTCACCCAACAAATTAAATTCAAAATACTAACAATAACTTACAAAGCCATCCACAACCCTGCCCCAGCTACATCACTAACCTAGTCTCAAAATACCAACCTAATCTTCTCTTCCCTCCTCCCAAGACCTCCTGCTCTCTATCTCCCTCATAACCTCATCCCATACTCGGATCCAGGACTTCTTTTCCGAGCCTCTCCCATTTTCTGGAATTCCCTACCCCAATCTGTCAGACTATCTCCAAAGCTATGCACTTTTAGGCGATCCCTGAAAACTTTTCTCTTCAGAGAAGCCTATCCTGCCTCCACGTAACAACTGTACTTTAATTTTCTTCATAAGATCATCCCTCACAGTTTTTTTTACCCTTTTGTATCACTTGACCCTCCCTCCTAGATTGTAAGCTCTAACGAGCAGGGCAGTATCCATATCGTTAATGTTCCAAAAAATTACAATGCTACTTCACAAGATTACAACAATCAGGACGCTCTTTTGGATAACTTTTCTATTTTCTTTTTTTGCTATACCCTGGGTTAGTTGGTGTTTAGAAAAAACAATATAGGCTACAAATACTGATGCAGTTTTTAAAGTGTCATAAAGTAATGGTGACCATGTGGCCCAAACTATTGTATTAGAGTTGGGAGGATAGCCAGTACCGGCCCAGTGGGAGGAGTAGTATGATGTGCATGCAATACCCATGTTGTTATTGTTCCACAAAATTACAATTTCACTTTTAAAACAAACTTGTCATTTGGAAAAAGTTAGACAAGTGACAAGAATACTTAAACGCAGGTGACTAAGGTTGCCTGCTATCTTTTGATGTGGCCAGGGACATAGGCCTGACTAATCTTTGCATTATTATACCAGACTACAACCCTTCTTCATCATGACTAAATAAAGAGAACTCTTTGCATCTGTACCTTAGGAAGAGTACAACAATCAGGACATTCTCATGGTTTATTTCTCTGTTTTATGATTTTGCTATATCATGGGTTAGTTGAAGGATAAGTTCACCTTTGGGAACATGTTACATGTTTCACCCATTTTCATGTAACATGTTCCCACTGCTGCAGCCGCTCCCTGCTGCTCTCTCTCCCTGTGACAGCAGTGTAGGGAGAAGTTCCCCACAACAGCTGTCATTTCTTGAAAACAGCTCAGAGTTCTGTGACTGAATGAACTACAAGTCCTGACATCCTTTGTGGCTATTGGCTTGTAGTTCTGTAGCTGTTGAGCACTCTCTGGTAGTTCATTAAGTCTTCCTGTCAGTGTGAAACTGCCTGGCTGTACGGTGTATGGGGCAGACAGCTTACACTGACAGTCTGCAGGAGATCATAAAAAAAGTGAACTTATCCTTTAACTTTTAGGAAAACCTATATAGGTTTCAAATACTGATGCAGGTTTTAAAGTTTTAAATTATTTATGTCATACCCCCTGGAGAATAGGAAAAAGAAATCTAGGTGGCCACAGAACATTTCATTTTTACAATAACTTCCTACAAAAAAAAATGTCAACCTTTCCTAAAAAAGGGTCCATTCACATCACATGTGGTGGGACTGCATTGGGCGGCTATTTCAGCGCAGTCAAGGCAGAATGCTTCGTCTCCCTATCTGCCTGGTTTAAACCACTGCATTGTGGTGGTGTGTGATGACATTTAAATTGAACTTCATGAGATGTCTGTGTGACATCTCAATAGAGTTTAAAGAAAGAAGAAAAGGAACTGTGCGATGTGATGAGATCGGCGCATCATCACTACACTGATCCATCCGGGCCACACCGCACCAAACAAACCCATTTTTAATTATACACAATACATTTAGTGCATCAAAATACTGTTATTTCATCACAAGTGTACAGGAGTACAGATATCGTACCTTCAGTAAAGGCTATGTCACTTTCTTGGCCAAATCCCATCGATCCATCCGACAACCAGAGAGACTTTTTAGATAGAAGTATCAGCTGGGTGTTCAAATTAAACTCTGCAGCCACTGGATCACTGACCTAGGGAGTAATGGAAAGCAATGCATCACTTGTACTAGTTTCTGTGATCAGAGGTTTCTCAGGGTTAAAAATAAATAAATGAATTAAACAGAATATGGAGAGTGGTAAGGGCTCATGTCAGTAGGTAATGTATTCCTGTATTTTACATGCGTTTGAAATGCACATCAAAACGCAGGTCAGCAAATTCCTAGTTGTATGTAGGGCTTCGTTTAAGGTATCCACTCGGGAAGAATTACACACACACGCCTCCAAGTGGAGACTTTCTGGTTGTTGTTTAGAGTGGGAACAGTCACAATAATTAAATGATTGGCACATTGCACAGCAGTACAGTGCAGAATAGCTCTCTATATGGTATCACACTGTAATGTTACCAAAGGCCAGCTTCCGCAGGAGGGGTGGCAGTACGCGGTGTAACCGTATAGCACTAGCCCACTGAAAACAGATCCTCAGGAAGTTCTTTGGCTCAAGGCAGTATCCCTCAGCCCTCGTACACACTACTCTTTTTCTTTTTCATTCAACCCAGTGTGTTGAATGAAAAAAATTGACAGCTCAGATCGGAGCTGATGTACTAACAATCAGATTTTAGTACAGCAATCTCCCCTGCTATGCTATTGTGTTCTGACAGGGGAACACCCCCCCTCCCCCCCCGCCCTGCCAGAACACTCCGGTCAGTGTTCTCTGCCATTGGCTGAGATCGGTGATCGCGAGCTGGTCGGCATACCTTTTTCGGCAGGACCCTTCGACAGAAGCCAGCCGAATGGCCAGTTTCTGTTGGACCAGCTGCCATACACACGGGCCGAATGTTGGCCAGTTTCTATTGAACTGGCCGACATAACCAGCGGTTTCTTCTCCCTAGCCAAATGACATGGGATCCACTATTTAAAGGCTCCCCATTAAGATGGCTCCTAATTCTCATGAGAATTTGATATCAAATCAGATATTTGCTTTCCCAGACAGGACTAACAGAATCCCAAGGGAACAATCTCCCTTAACAGACTGAAGGTCCCCTGTAGCATCAGCATGGTCCTACCTAAGGAAGGAGAGAAGACCTGCACCTACCTACACACTCACTACAATTGAGTTTTGTAGATGACGTCACTAAAGCAGTGTCAGACCTGCTTGGTTTTGCACTCACTGTGTCTCTTCAGATGTAGCATGTCTAATTGAAGTGAGTTTGAATTGCAGGCAAAGCCGATCTAACACAACCTTTTCTTGTCAAACGCTGACTTTTCCATTAGAACGCATGCGTTTGTGCAGCTCTGCGTTCAGATGTAAAATTCTGCATTTGACAAAAACTTCTGTCAACATGAGTCTTGATCCCTGCAAAGAGCTGCATATTTAATTGTGTATACCAAATATAAAGTGTTACACAATATTTGCATATTATTAATAAAAGCTGTGTAACGGTATACATGAAGATCCAGAAAAGCAGATTTGATTGTTTAAAATTTGCCTTTCATTAAAACTTTTGCCTTTCCTACCCAATCATAATATATTTTTTGATCAAAGTATGTATGTCAGGTGATCCTGATCCTGTGCCAACTCTTTTTACTGGACTTGAGTATAAGGCTAGGTTCACACCGACGTGGTGCGATTTGAAAGAGTTCTAGTGCGATCTCAAGGATCACAGCCAGTGCGCCTTCATGCAAGTTCAGCTGCAAATCCAATGTGTTTTGCAAGCGATTTGGATGCAGCTGCAATTTTGATTTATGACCGGGGTCTCTCTCTAGAAAGCAGCTCAGAAACACAGCACAGACTATTACAAAATGCACTGGAATCGCATTGTTTTTGAATAGCTATGAGTTTTGCATGCAGTTTGCATTTAACTATATGGCGCTCAAAATTGCACTGCATCACTCCGAAGATGCACAGGACCCTTTTTACAATTGCATTGCATTCTGACTGCATATATGTGAACGGCCCCTATGGAATATCATGTTATTTCACTTGTCACTTGAATGCATTTCGAAATCGCATCACTGTGAACCAGGGCTAAGGGTCTATAAAAGTAGCACACACTAATTAATTCAGCCTGTAATGTTCTGAATTAGGTAACATAAGCCATATAGATATATCCATCATTTTAAATGTAGAAACCTGTTGGAATCTGATGTCAACGTCGAATGTTATTGGCTCCCGAGGATTACACACGGCTGGCAGACTATATACTTGATATGGAGCTGTGGTACAGGGGATGAGTTTCACAGTGTACGTTCCAGAGTAATCCCGGACCTGTTGAGGACATTATAGGAGAGACAATTATCAGAAAGGTTTTTTAACATATATATATATATATATATATATATATACATATATATATATATATATATATATGTATATATATATATATTTTGTGTAACATAAGTTACAGTTATTCTCGATAACACTACATTATATTCACAATAATGTGCTTATCCTATCTGTACCTTCAACAGCTCTAGTGGTGTTCCAGTAGCTTTCATCATAACAAAAGTTACTTACAAATTAAAAACCTTCTTGGTGGAAGGAATTTCTTAAAGCCTGATTCCAGCTTGCGCCAAAAAATGTTACCCCTGGCAAAGGCTAAAAACATGAGGAACTCTTCGGCTGCTTTACTTACCTTATCTCCAGCACTCTCCTCAACGGATTTAGAGATCCAGTGATACGGCACCACTTATGGGTGAAAAGAGAAGTATGGCAAAAACATTTTTGGCTATACTTCTCTTTTGGGTCACAGGAAAACATTTACTGGTCTATTCCTGTGGCCCAAGGTGTGATATTGTCCGCTATCAAGCTGATAGGCCAAAGTTCTCAAAGATCCCGACAATATGGTCAGGATCCACCAGGCTGCCCCATTGACAGCTGGCTCTGCCTTTTGGGTTGTGGCTCAGAGCCGGTGCCAACCATGTCTGTCACATCCATGGGCTGGTGCTTAAGTGAACAGAACAGAGCAGGGGGCAGGAACTGTTGCTGTTCAATGCTCCGAGCAGACTGAAAGATGACTGATCATCGATCGGATGAACGCACAGCTCTCGCTCTTAGAGCCGGCATGAGACAGCTGCAGCATCACAAAGATGCTTCAGCATGTAGGCGAGTATGTTTGTTTTTTTTTTTCTTTGATAAACCCACATCTTTCTTTAAATAAAGTCCACCCTCCCACTTTCTGCAAAACCAAGGATACACCAAGGTGTCAAGGCTTCCCATTCTGGAATCACAGGAGATAAGCTGAAGAGTAGGCATCACATTATTACATGGCAGCTGGCAGCACTTGGTTGTGCTATTTAGGATCTGCCCTTTGGACCTGGTCAAAGACACCTGTAAAAAGCTAACTATACTTTTTAAAAGTAAAGAGGAAAACATGTTTTATGTCATGCCAAACCTTCTCTTACCGCAAATTCAGAAACAAAGCTCCACTGCTGAACTGGCTGGTTAAAGGTCGGCTCACTGCGTACAAGACTTAGTGTAAAGATCAGCTCAGGGTGATCAGCTGACATGACCATAGAGCTCAGTGACGATCCTAGAACAAACAGACTTAGGTTATTACTTACATCATTTAGTATACAGTATATATATATGCTCCAGACAAAACTTTTTTTCTTTTAGTTTTGGAAGGATTTTGGAAGAGTAAATACTTCTGTTAAATCATGACTCCTGTCCATGACCCCGCTGGGGAGCAGTTGTCACCAGTACAGGAACAAAAGGACAGTAATGATAACCTCACAAATGTTCCAACCCTTTCCCAATTTTAATTAAAAAAATGCTGCAATGTGTATCTCCACTTGGGAGATTTCTAATCACTTCCTGTCCAGACAGGAAGTGGGAGGAATTCTCCCCACTGAGGACACAGACCCTTTTTCCCACACTGTCAAAAAAAGAAAAAGGTTTTAGCATGGGTTAAGCTTCAACGTCGACATGTTCAATTTAACCAGTTCTGTCCTATCTTTGAGGAGGGATATCTTTGTTATGGCAGCAGCTAGCTGCCATAACCCCGGTATCCTCTTCTTCAGCGGCCGGTGCGGTTTCCGATAATAGTGGTCTCTGTGGCGGATTCACCGCAAGATCACTTTTATTGGCGGTGGGAGAGGGGCCCCCCTCCTGCCGCTCTCCGGTGCTTACCGGAGCCATCGGTAGCAGCGGAGGCGATTGGTTCCTTCTCCTTCCTGGGTATGGAGACAAGTGAGTGGAAGATGGCCCCCACCTGTCTCCATACCATTGCAGGGCGGAAGCGACGTCAAAACGTCACTTCCGCCCATAGCTCTTAAAGGGCCATTTTTTTTATTGCATTTTAGTGTAATTATGAGATCTGAGGTCTTTTTGACCCCAGATCTCATATTTAAGAGGTCCTGTCATGCTTTACTCTATTACAAGGGATGTTTACATTCCTTGTAATAGGAATAAAAGTGACACAATTTTTTTAAAGAACAGTGTAAAAATAAAAAATAAAAGGTAAAATAAATAAGAAAAAACATTTTTTTTTTCAGCTGATGATGGGACTTCTTCAACTTTTTTTCTACTATTTATACTTTTTAAAATATTAAGCTTTTTAACATTTTTTTTAACATTGAAGTGAATGAGAGCATGCATTAAATCCTTAAAATCTTCTTCCACTCCCAAAAGTTTCAGCTCCTTCGTACTTCCACCTATAGACGCCAAACAAACTTTAAAATGTTCACAAAATATTCAGCTATCTGGCTATATCTTTTCAGTTTGATATATTTTACAGTTTTTGTGAAAAAGCTGTTTAAGTTTAGTGATCATTTCAGGAAATTTTATCGATTAAACAGAGTGTGTATTGGGCTGCTTAGAGAGGATGATGTCATAGCTAGAGCACAGAACCTTACAAAAATGATCTTAGTTCCTTCTCTATAAATTGCTCTCATGCCCACAAGATCTACTTGTCATACACAATTTATACATCAAAACGTAGGTATTTTTGTCTAGTTTCAGGCAATGTGCTCAGTTTTGTGATACACCTTTTACTTTTGGCTGGTTGAGATTCCAATCGACAAGAGTTCTACACTTTCTTCCATTGACTGTCCTGTATAAAATTCTTCACATTTCCCAGCGAAACGCACAGCCAACTTCTTTTTAAATCGCTAACATGCCCACATTTTTAAGTTTATCAACATTTTATACCGATACGTTCACAAAGGCCGTGAGTCTCTAACGGTGAGGTCGCTGTTTCCATAGCATGTACTGTTGTGGATTTATTAAGGCTTGTTTGAAGGGTTCTCTCACACTGTCTCTCACTCATTAGGTGTGGGGATTAATGATCAAAAAGCTTTTCAAAAAACCTTTAAATATTCCATATCTTTCATACATTAGTGGTGTTGTTAAACTTTTTTTAATTAAATTCATGTTTATTTTAAAACCATTCCTACTTTTCCAACTATTCTCACTTCAACTGTTTCTTATGGATTTAAGCTATTCATCCAGTTAGCTTTAGCAATTCAGCTATTCAGCATTCCCACACATTTTCTCCAGGAAATGCATTTTCTAGTTTCTTTTATTACCTGCTTCATAGGTTCAACTGAATGGACCAGTGGCTTATTTTCAACCTTATAAACTATGTAACCATATACGTAACTATGCACTTTGCAATCAGACTTGCAACTCAAGGGGGATGGAGGAAGAGACAAAAAATTGTGCCCCTTCTCAAAACAATGACATAGATTCAGCCTTCCGACTAATGTGAGAGCTTGCATGCTTCCTCATGCCTCCACAATAATCCAAAGGCCGCTCATTATTTTGCTGGGCAACTGGAAGCTGGAGGGGAGCAGGCACCTTCTATCACTACGAAGAATGTTGCAGCCTATAGATTCCTGTTTCTAGCAAGGTTTTTTTTTAGCGTGACTTTTTATGTGAGTGAAAATTTCAAATTTATCTATTTTAATGCTACACGGAGGAAGCTACTGTATACTGTATATAAAATGCTTGTTTCGTGATTGAAGATTGTATATATTCCAGTTGACAAACTTTAAGCAGTGAATTTATAAAGAATTCATATAGCCATTTGCCCAGTGAAAGAGCACTTACATTTGTTCCATGTTAATGGAGCAAAAAACTATTTTAAAAGGCTGCATCTTGTGCTGTTCAAATAGAAATTGTTGATTTACTGCATTTGGCCACTAGATGGAGCTAAGTATCAGATGAATTTCAAATGATACATAGCTCTATCTAGTGGCCAAATGCAGTATTTTTGTAAAAAAGTCAATGATTTACATTTATAAATCAAATAGTGTGGTGCTAAATGAAAACAACAATATAGAAAATATACCGTACTTAATGTGCACAAAACTCCAATATAACTTAATGATAAAAATCTCAATTCATAAAGTGCAAAAATGTGAAATAAATGCAAATTTACATTTCATGAATTTTTTTTATGAAATGTAAATTTGCATTTATTTCACATTTTTGCACTTTATGACTTGAGATTCTTATCATTAATTTATATTAGAATTGTATGCACATTAACCACTTCAGCCCCAGAAGATTTTATCCCCTTCCTGACCAGAGCACTTTTTGCGATTCTGCACTGCGGCACTTTAACTGACAATTGCGCAGTCGTGCGAAGTTGTACCCAAACAAAATTGACGTCTTTTTTCCTACAAATAGAGCTTTCTTTTGGTGGTATTTGATCTCCTCTGCGGTTTTTATTTTTTGCGCTATAAACAGAAAAGAGCGACGATTTTGAAAAAAAAAGCAATATTTTTTACTTTTTGCTATAATAAATATCCCCCAAAAATATATAAAAAAACTATTTTATGCCAATATGTAGTTTACGCCAATATGTATTCTTCCATATATTTTTGGTAAAGAAAAAAACCGCAATAAGCGTATATTTGTGCAAAATTTATAGCGTCTACACAATAGTGGATCGTTTTATGGCATTTTTATTATTTATTTATTTATATTTATTAGTAATGGTGGCGATCTGCGATTTTTATCATGACTGCGACATTATGGCGGACACATCGGACACTTTTGACACTATTTTGGGACCACTGTCATTTATACAGCGATCAGTGCTATAAGAATGCACTGATTACTGTGTAAATGACACTGGCAGTGAAAGGGTTAACCACTAGGGGGCGATGAAGGGGTTAAGTGTGTCCTAGGGAGTGATTCTAACTGTGGGGGGGGATGGGCTTCAACACACATGACAGCAATCACTGCTCTTAATGATAGAGAGCAGTGATCTATGTCATGACACTAGGCAGAACAGGGAAATGCTTTGTTTACAAAGGCATCTCTCCGTTCCAATTCTCCGTGACATGATTGCGGGCACCCGGCGGGCATCGAGTCCGCGGGACCCGCGGTCATGGTCACGGAGAACGCGGTGGGCACGTGCGCCCGCAGTGCCGCTTCTTAAAGGGGACGTACCAGTATGCCCTTTTGCCCACCCGTGCCATTCTGCCGACGTATTCGTCATGCAGCGGGCGGGAAGCGGTTAATTATAGTATATTTTCTATCATGTTGCATTAATTTATTTACACACTATTTGATTTATTTATGCCCAAGTTTGGTATCACAGATTTTGGTGTAGGCTGCTTTTTTGTGTTAAAATCTTCCCCAGCGCAGAATTATTTTTGTTTTTATATAATGATTTACATTTGTTATTGCCCTTTTTTAGTAGAACGAATGTACATGCACCTTCACTGGGTGAATGGCTATGTGAATTCTTTATAAATGAAAGCAGATGGATAGAATTTCAAATGAAAATTATTAGGAAAAGTCTTAGGAAAATTTGTATGAAAATGATCAGAGCATTCATTTATCGTTTGAAAGATTCTGTTTGCTTTTAACATTTGATTTTGGAAGGAATGGATTTTACCGATTGAAAACTAAATACACTGTTAAAAATTAGTTTGTCCAAAATTTTTTTTCCATCCTGCTCCTTCGAATTTTCTCATCACTGCAGTTGGAAACGAACATCTATTTGACCCCACTAATGATTAGAAAAATGAACAAATTTTCTTTTCCCTATCTATGGCCAGCTTAAAGTGGTTGTAAACCCTTACAGACCACTTTTACCTGCAGGTAAGCCTATAATAAGGCTTACCTGTAGGTACCATGAATATCTCCTAAACTTGCACCGTTTAGGAGATATTCACAGTATCAGCATGTGCCGACGTCATCCACACATACGCAATGAAGAAATGTCTTGCTCGTGCCCTTTCTTCAGCTGCTGTGCCGTTACCGGCGGCTTCCAAGCGCATGTGTGGGAGTGACGTCATCGTGGCTCCGGCCAATCACAGCGGTGTAGCCCACGATACCTGGAATTAACTCCGGGAAACATGTTGCCGGCCACAGTGGTGTGTCGGGACCGCTGCGGGGGCTTCAATCTAAGCTAAGTACTTCATAATGAGCTAGTATGCTATGCATACTAGCTCATTATGCCTTTGTCTTGCAGGTTTTTTTTTTTTCGTGGGTTTACAACCACATTAAGAATAATACTTTTAGGAATCCTTAAAACGTTAGTCTACCCAAAACTGGTAGCTCATTTTTGGTAGCTATTGAAAAATTAAACCACTGGACACATTCTTGTATCTCTATCTATACGACTTTCTGCACACCTGGCCTGGCAGACTTTCCTATGCATTGAATGCAAAACTCTTTCTTACTGGAGAGTTAAGGTATTTCAACTGATTCTAGCTGAAGTGATTAGTGCTATTCATACCGGGATGTGACATCAAGAAAAGACCATTAAATCGAGCCTCAGTCTTAAAATTGACCACCAAGCGTCCCTCTTCATTAATGCGCATGCTGGTTGGGTACAGAGAACCTAAAAAAGAAAACAGTACATATAAATGTATGGTTTATTACTTTCACAGATAAAAAAAAAGTAGGATTGAGCACTTGGACGACTGATAATGAAACCAAAACTCAAATATTTTGGCCATATAATGTGCATGAAGGATTCACAAGGGAAAGATGGAAACAAATGAAGACAAAATGGTAAGAGAAACAACAGAGGGCAAGGTGGATAAATAGCATATAAACTGTATAACACTGGCTGCAGTGCCTATTGCAGGCGGTATAGCAGCGACTGACAGGCAATAAGGAGGCGATCTTCCTCCATTTTATTTATAGAAAAGGGGATTTTGTATAAAGAAAATGTAACGCAACCACAAACCAATCTCTTGGCTGGCAGTTGCAGTGCGCTCCAATTAACCTCAATGGGTGAGTTTGACAATCAGTGCCACCTGTCTAACACTGTAGGCTAAGTTAAAATTGCTGCCCCGGCTGTAGAATTTAGGTAGGTGGGTGGCCAGGGGATGATAAAACTGTGGCTCAGCTGCCTGTTTTTTTTACCTCCCATCTGCACATATGAAAAAGCATTTAGTGAAACAAAGAATAAGAACCTGGAAGAACACAGAGAATGGTACAACCATAATTTAAGGAACACTTATTAACTATAGGCAGCAGCTGGTTAAAATACTGGTTCACCGACAGAAGGCAATGTTGCTATTCCAAATGATTCATTGGTTTACAAACGTTCACATCAACAATCTTTAACCCAAGAACATGATAGTCTGCATGACTCAAATCTGCCAATTAAATTTCAAACAACATGAGGCTCTCACTAAAGTTTCTGAACATTTCTCCATAGAATAACATTTTCGGTCATAAACCATATTAAAAAAATCTGAGAAATGACAAACAGAAAATTAAAATAGAAGCTTCATAAGTCTTAATAGGTCTCAAAAGATAAATGTCTCTTTATTACAATCACTATGCGTGGGTTTATTAGCATAAAACTATAGTTAAAAAAAGATCAATTTTTAAATAGTGTTTTAAATTAGTCCTCTGTTAAAATTGACAGGAAAACTATTGAACTGGCTGGAAAATGCAGTCTTAAGATGAATTTTTTTGCTGGTTACAGTCAGATGGCATAACTACCACCATTGTAGGAACTAGAGGTGATTGCTGGTTGGTATAAGAGTATCTTGCCTTGTCCTTGTCCCCTCATAATAGCCATCAGCTCCAACAGGCACCAGGTACAGGATCCAGTCCTAGAGATGCCTTGCAAGTTCAATCCTCTAAGGACCCACTATGTAGCCATGACCAGAAGATTTGGTTCCAAACTGTAAGCATTTTAAAAAGGCTGTGATTGTCAGATTTAAGTAATCATTTGGGATAGCAGAGGTTTGACCATTAATTTTTTTTATCAGGGGGCCAGGCAGGGATGACTTTGTTTGAAAGATCACATATCCTTTAAATGCTGTTTGCATTTCCGTTGAGATATTCTCTCACATCAGTGGTGGCCCGTGCAATAAGGGCGCACGGGCGCTGCCCCCTCTCTCCTGCCACCCCCCCCCCCCCATTACCAATAGATAGATTCATGCAATGCATGAATCTATCTATGTCCGCCGCTGCCACCCCCTATTCGGGCACAGGGCGCATGAATTACAGCAGCGGGGGGTGGTTTTGAATCACCTGATTAGAGCCATTGGCTCTAATATGCGTCAAAAAACGTGACCTGCGAGCGCCATACTGGGCGCTCGCAAGTCACTCAGCTGTGTGTTAGAAAAGTGAATGAATATTCGCTTTCCTAACACTAAACCGCCTCTCCGCCAATCAGGTGCTCGGATCTGTTACCCATCACCTGATTGGCTGAAACGACAGGCGCTGTGATTGGACACCAGGCATCCAATCATAGCAGATGACAAGTGGAGAGGACAGGAGAAGACATCGAGGAGCTGTCCCACCGAGACAGGTAAGTGCAGACGGTGGGCCGGTGGGGGGACACACGGGTAGCATTTGATATGGCACAGTGGTGGCAATTGATGGGCACAGTGGCGACAATTGATGGGCACAGTGACTGCATTTTATGGGGCACAGTGGCTGCAATTGATGGGCACAGTGGCTGCATTTGATGGCACAATGGCTGCGTTTGGCACAGTGGCTGCGTTTGATGGCACAGTGGTGGCAATTTATGGCCAGAGTGGCTGCGTTTGGCACAGTGGCTGTGTTTGATGGGCACAGTGGCTGTGTTTGATAGGCACAGTGGGTGCATTTGATGGGCATAGCGGATGCGTTTGATGGCACAGTGGCTGCATTTGATGGCACAGTAGGTGCATTCGATGGCACAGTGGCGGCAATTGATGGGCACAGTGGGTGCGTTTGATGGGAACAGTGGGTGCGTTTGATGGGCACAGTAGCTGCATTTGATGGGCACAGTGGCTGCGTTTGATGCCACAGTGGCGGCAATTGGTGGGTACAGATGGTGGGCCGGTGGGGGGACACACGGGTAGCATTTGATATGGCACAGTGGTGGCAATTGATGGGCACAGTGGCGACAATTGATGGGCACAGTGACTGCATTTTATGGGGCACAGTGGCTGCAATTGATGGGCACAGTGGCTGCATTTGATGGCACAATGGCTGCGTTTGGCACAGTGGCTGCATTTGATGGCACAGTGGTGGCAATTTATGGGCACAGTGGCTGCGTTTGGCACAGTGGCTGTGTTTGATGGGCACAGTGGCTGTGTTTGATGGGCACAGTGGGTGCATTTGATGGGCATAGCGGGTGCGTTTGATGGCACAGTGGCTGCATTTGATGGCACAGTGGGTGCGTTCGATGGCACAGTGGTGGCAATTGATGGGCACAGTGGGTGCATTTGATGGGAACAGTGGGTGCGTTTGATGGGCACAGTAGCTGCATTTGATGGGCACAGTGGCTGCGTTTGATGCCACAGTGGCGGCAATTGGTGGTACAGTGGCTGCGTTTGGCACAGTGGCTGTGTTTGATGAGCACAGTGGCTGCGATTGATGGGCACAGTGGCTGCGATTGATAGGCACAGCAGTGGCTGCAATTGATGGTACAGTGAGGCTGCAATTGATGGGGTTTTTTCAGAATTTTTCAGTTTGTTTGCGTCCCCCCCCCCCTCCCCAAAATTTTGAGCACCAGCCGCCACTGCTCTCACTTCTTTTCTGTGCAGAAAGCAAAAAAATCACATCAACTAGTCAGACTGGCTCCAAATAACATCCTACAGACCAGGGGTCTCCAAAATTTCTAAAGAAAGAGACAATTTACTGTCAATCAGAATTTAGGGGGCCAGACGGTGCCCATTTGGAGTAATAGTTGGTGTAAATAGCTGGCGTCAGTGGAAGGGATAGTGCCTCATTTTTGTTGACAGTGGAAGGAATTATGCCCCATCGTTGGTGTCAGTAGAAGGAATTGTGCCCCATTGTTGGTGTTAGTGGTAGAAAGAACGCCTCAAGTGCCAAATAAAGGAAAGCAAAGGGCCGCATCCGGCCCCAGGGCCACAGTTTGGACACCACTGCTATACACAATGCCCTAAGGAAAGAGTCTAGGAGTGGGATGCATTAGTCAAAGGTTTTTCTAATCCAAAAGTAAGTTTATGTAACAAAATTAATTAAAAGTATAGGAATGGCAGTTTTGGGCATCCTGCCCTCCTCCAGTTCAAATGTTTGTGCATTTACAGTATAGTGTATGTATAAAGCTAAATATATATAAGCCTTGTGCTAAGTTGTAACTATTTGGGACTGCTGCAGCTTAATCCTGAATACTGGACCTAACAAAACACTATAAATAAAAAGTGCGCTGTCCCTTTAAGCAAAAATCCATTAACAAACCAGTGCAAAAAATATCAGTACATAAAATTATACATAAAATTAAGTAGGAAAAGTGATAAATTCATATAAATCTCCAAATCAGTGTGCAAATTATATAATCAAAAAGTCCATGTTCAATAAATTCATAATAAAACATAAAATGACCAGGTGCCTTCAAAGTGTCCAGCACGCAAAGATATAAAGTGCTCTAGTGCAAAAAAGGGTGCTTTTCAGACAAGTATAGATGGCCTCTTACCAAACGGGAGATCTCAAATTATAGAGAAAAAGTGCTCTTAAAAATCTCCTGGATAGCCGACACTCTCACCATTAAGTATCCGGGTAGCTCAGTGACCCCGTCAGTAGCATGTGGCCATAGTGTCTCCACAGCAGGAATATACACCTGGAACTTTACTCCACACCCAAGTATTCAGGATCCATATGTGTCAGAAAAAATATACAGTATCTGGTATACAAAAAGCACGGCTCCAGGACCATCCGGCGTGCTTGTGCGTGATGACGTCACACTCTAGCTCTGTCTTTCACCACAACTGGCGTCTTCTGGGATTGGAGGCCTCCATATAATTTTATGCACTGATATATTTTGCACTGGTTTGTATAACAGTGTAAATTTGCTGTCCCCTCAAAATAACTCAACATACAGCCATTAATGTCTAAACCACTGGCAACAAAAGTGAGTACACCCCTAAATGAAAATGTCCAAATTAGGCCCAATTAGCCATTTTCCCTCCCCGTTGTCATGTGACTTGTTAGAGTTACAAGGTCTCAAGTGGGAATGGGGAGCAGGTGTGTTAAATTTGGTGTTATCGCTCTCACTCACTTATACTGGTTACTGGAAGTTCAACATGCACCTCATAGCAAAGAACTCTCTGAGGACCTGGAAAAAAAGAATTGTTGCTCTACATAAAGATAGCCTAGGCTATAAGAAGATTGCCAAGACCCTGAAACTGAGCTACAGCACAGTGGACAGGACCATACAGCATAAGAGGACAGGTTCCACTCAGAATAGGCCTCGCCATGGTTGACCAAAGAAGTTGAGTGCACGTGCTCAGCGTCATATCCAGAGGTTGTCTTTGGGAAATAGATGTATGAGTGCTGCCAGCATTGCTGCAGAGGTTGAAGGGTTGAGGGGTCAGCCTGTCAGTGCTCAGACCATACGTGGTACGCTGCATCAAATTGGTCTGCATGGCTTTCATCCCAGAAGGAAGCCTCTTCTAATGATGATGCACAAGAAAGCTTGCAAACAGTTTGCTGAAGTCAAGCAGACTATGGACATGGATTACTGGAACCATGTCCTATGGTCTGATAAGACTAAGATAAACTTATTTGGTTCAGATGGTGTCAAGCGTGTGTGGCGGCAACCAGGTGAGGAGTACAAAAACAAGTGTGTCTTGCCTACAGTCAAGCATGGTGGTGGGAGTGTCATGGTCTGGGGCTGCATGAGTGTTGCCGACACTGGGGAGCTACAGTTCATTGAGGGAACCATGAATGCCAACATGTACTGTGACACACTGAAGCAGAGCATGATCCCCTCCTTTCGGAGACTGGGCCGCAGGGCAGTATTCCAACATGATAACGACCCCAAACACACCTCAAAGACGACCACTACCTTGCTAAAGAAGCTGAGGGTAAAGGTGATGGACTGGCCAAGCATGTCTCCAGACCTAAACCCTATTGAGAATCTGTGGGGCATCTTGAAACAGAAGGTGGAGGAGCTCAAGGTCTCCAACATCCACCAGCTCCGTGATGTCGTCATGGAGGAGAGGAAGAGGACTCCAGTGGCAACCTGTGAAGCTCTGGTGAACTCCATGTCCAAGAGGGTTAAGGCAGTGCTGGAAAATAATGGTAGCCACACAAAATATTGACACTTTGGGCCCAATTTGGACATTTTCACTTAGGGGTGTACTCACTTTTGTTGCCAGCGGTTTACACATTAATGGCTGTGTGTTGATTTATTCTGAGGGGACAGCAAATTTACACTGTTATACAAGCTGTACACTCACTACTTTACATTGTAGCAAAGTGTAATTTCTTCAGTGTTGTCACATAAAAAGATATAATAAAATATTTACAAAAATGTGAGGGGTGTACTCACTTTTGTGAGATACTGTGTATATATATATATATATATATATATATATATATATATATATATATATATTACAAAAGAGTGCTGCACTGCTTATTTCAATTGTAATGGTACACAGATACTACAAGAAGAATGTTCTTGTAGTGTTTCTATGTACTGTTACAATTGGAATAAATGCTGCAATTTTGCAAATTAGGGAGTGCAGCACTCTTTTGTATGATATATTGCGTGGCAGAGTTAACCCTGTAAGCGATGTGCACCATGTTCACACAGTGATTAAAAATCACTTGCAGCTCACCCCAAGTGGTGTGTGTGTGTGTTGTTATCTTCTTTACTACGTTCCAACGTTTTAATGGGAGAGAATGTTACCAGCACACCACGAATCACCAGAATGGGTCCAAAGCATTATTTAGCGATCACATCATTGTAACAGAAGCAATGTTTCGGAAGCCTCACAAGATCCCTTCATCAGGCATGTGGACCCGTTCTGAATATCTGTGGTGTGCTGGTGACGTTCTCTCACTCGGAATCTTCTGTTCCAGCAGGTGGTGGCTGCAGCACTCAGTTACATTTACAGCCACTTTTCAGGAATATGTGCATTGGGATTAGTACATTGGCAACACTTTAGTGGGGTATGGCTCATTTTTTCAGGGCCTTGGCAGAGGTAGACTGTGTCCCACCAAAATGTTAGACACTCAGTAAATAAGTTTTTTTTCTACATTTTGGCTCTTTTTCAAGTCCTGCATGTTCCTTCCTTTCTTGGATGTATATACTGTAAATATATATTTTGGTGACCATGCTTTGCTAAGGTGCCTTGACATGGTAGTGAGGCTTCATATGGACTTGTAAATGTACATAACAAAAAAATTTCACTGGGTAGAAATGGGCTCTTATAATAATGTGCAAGTACCTCCCCCCCAGCAAAAACAGCTCCATGATTCTCATCCTCTGAACAACCACTGAGGATGTAAATCCTGACTTCACGCTCAAAATGCAGAGAATAAGTGAGGCTTTAGTTCCAAAGGTACCAGAACACAAGTCATCTGCATTCTGGAACCTTGGCGCCAAATGCATAGGACCCTAAATGTTTGTACCACTCAGTACAGCATCCAGCCCCATCCAGCCATAGACTTTGACAGGCTGCCCGCAATGGTGTTTGGCATTGCATCTGTCCCTTACAGGCATGCCCCTTCTTGGGAGGGACAGACTGCAGCTGGACAGTTGTGTGCAAATAGCCTAAGCAGGACTTTTATACTGACTAGCTAGAGGATGTGGTGGAGATTTTTTTTGGGGGGGTTACTCTGCCTGTGTGCACATATTCATTTGCTAGCTATACCAACAAATTCTACTGGCTCCATTTATTTTTGCCTTATTGCTGTGTGTTTCCCCATTGAAAGGCATTTCCATACATTCCCGTTCTAGAGCAGTGGTTCTCAAACTCAGTCCGCAAGTACCCCAATGGGCCATGTTTTGGGAACTTCCATTAGATAAAATAGCTCTTATCAGTACCATTTCATTGATATTGTATTAAAGCAGCTGTGCAAAGGCAAGGAAAACATGAAAACATGGCCCGTCCTCCTGTTGAGGACTGAGGTTGAGAACCACTGTTCTAGAGGACACATGTTAAATAGACAACAAATGCAGAGATTACTTTCACTTCTGTTTCTGTCTGCCACCTGTATATGGAAGCTAGAAGAAATCTTCCAAAAAGGACACTACAGCAATAAAATACTGACAGACTTTCTACATCTTCCAGACTCAATCCAAAATGAGGAAAGAAAGTTTGTCTGGAGTTGTAATGTGAGACAAAGCAGAAAAGATTAGAGTGGAATTGAAAAAAAAGTAGAATATGGAAGAAACTCCAGTCAATGCAGGCAGAAAATTAAAAAAGATAAACAATTTATCTGCTAAGTACATCTGGTTCTGCTATATGGCACATTCAATTATTTCATGGCATTATAGAAGATAGGAAGAAATTACCTTGTAATTCAGCTTCTGGCGGGCTACCGATACCATCCTTCCACAAGATGGCGGTGTCATACACAAATGTGAGCCGCAGCTCAGAGTGCAGATCGAAATGCTGCCAGCCACCGACTCCCACCGGAGAGTGAAACACATAGGACACGTACAGGGGCACCCGCAGGGTTACATAGGACTGTACAAGATTCAAGACCTTTAAACAGAAAACAGTACTTTAGAAACACAACTCCCTATACATGTAACATTACATTAACAACAGGTAGAAAACATTCACCTAGCAATAGATGTAGCTTTTCTTTATGATGAATGATTGTTAGTTTCTGGAGTAAATATTAAAGATATTCTGTATAGTTTTAGTTAAACATAGCGTTCTGTAACATGTTATTACTGACACACGTTTTATTTCTCGTTTTAAACCTTTCACTGCCTGAATCAAGCTCTGCAACTCAGCTGCAACTCAGTCAACCAATGTTGCTATTTTTCACTTTTAAATTAAAGTAAAATATTTTTTATTAAAATTTTACAAAAAATCTCCTAAAAAATCTCCTAATCATACATTTGAAAGCATGGGCCCTGGCAAATAAAAGATAATACTATTGATTTTTAAGGTTCCATGATAGCTGTGCAAATGTTTATCAAAACAATCAATTTTGATTTAAACACAACATAATTGCATAAAAGATAAGAATTTCCCAAGTTAATAAATTACAAATATGTGTAAATTTTAAAAGAGAAACAGCCAGGCAAATACTAAATTAGGAGTGGAGAAAAATGTGTACATTTGAGATTTACTGGCATCTGCGTCCCTAAAAGATCAGTTGAATAAAAAGCTTTATATACAATAATGAATTATCTTTTTAGAAAAAAACTACACCAATCAGCAAAAATGTTATGACCGCCGACAGATTAAGTGAATAACACTAATTATCACTTTACAATGGCATATAAAAGTCAGTGGGTTAGGCAGCAAGTAAACATGTTGTCCCTGACATTGATGTGTTGGAAGCAGAAAAAATGGGCATCACAGTTTGTTGTATATAGGGGCTGCATAGCCACAGACCAGTCAGGGTGCCCATGCTAACCCATGTCCACAACAAAAGGGCCTACAATGGGCATATGAGCTTTAAGTGGATGGCCAGGTGAGTCGCTTATCTGGGGAAGAAATGGCACCAGGATGCAGTATAGGAGAGGCACTGTGATATTTTATCCAATGTTCAGCTGGCAAACCTTGGGTCCTGACATTCATGTGGATGTTACTTGACACATACCACCTACCTAAACACTGTTAGTGACCAAGTACACCACTTCATGGAAACGGTTGCTGATGGCAGTGGTCTCTTTTAGTGGGATAATACACCCTGCCACACTGCAACAATGGTTCATGAATGATTTAAGGCGGTGGTCATCAACCCTTGTCCTCAGGGCCCACTAACAGGCCAAGTTTGCAAGATAACTGAAATACATCACAGGTGATATCATTTGCTGCTCAGTGATTGCAGTATTCTAGTCTGCATCTCCCCAAGGTAATACATAAAACCTGGCCTGTTAGTGGGCCCTGAGGATAGGGTTGATGATCACTGGTTTAAGGAACACAACAATGAGTTAGAGGTGTTGACTTCACCTCTAATGGATCCATGCCTGAACGAGTCAGGGCTTTTCTGGAAACAAAGGGGGCACCCACTCAATATTAGGTTGGTGGTCATAAAGTTATAGTTGATTGGTGTATATAGCGTTGTTATTTTTTGGTATCCTTGGAAGTCGGATTATGCAGTAAAACACATCGAAGGCAGGCAACTGAAGGTAGGCAAAAGTTTACATTTAAAATAAAATAAAAACCACCTAGCTCCATACTAAGATTATGCCCCTAGAAGTATTCCTAAACTTATACAGTATATGCATATACACTATATTGCCAAAAGTATTGGGACACCCCTCCAAGTCATTGGATTGGCAACAAGTGTATAAAATCAAGCACCTAGGCATGCAGACTGCTTCTACAATCATTTGTGAAAGAATGGGTCAATCTCAGGAGCTCAGTGAATTCAAGTGTAGTATCCTGATATGTTGCCACCTGTGCAATAAGTGCATCCGTAAAATTCCCTTGTCAACTGTTAGTGGTATTATAACAAAGTGGAAGAAACTAGGAACACCAATAAATCAGCCACAAAGTGGTAGGCCATGGAAAATGACAGTGCGGGGTCAGCGCATGCTGAAGTGCACAGTGTGCAGAAGTCGCCAACTGTCTGCAGATAGCTACAGACCTCCAAACTTCGTGTGACCTTTAGATTAGCACGAAAACAGTGCATAGAGAGCTTCATGGAATGGGTTTTCATGGCCGAGCAGCTGCATCCAAGCCTTACATCACCAAGTGCAATGCAAAGTGTCGAATGCAGTGGTGTAAAGCGCGCCGCCACTGGACTCTAGAGCAGTGGAGACGTGTTCTTTGGAGTGACGGATCACAATTTTCTGTCTGGGAACCTGAATGACGTGTCTGGTTTGGCAGTTGCCGGGAGAACAGTACTTGCCTTACTGCATTGTGCCAAGTGTAAATTTTCGTGGAGGGGGGATTATGATGTAGGGTTGTTTTTCAGGGGTTGGGCTTGGCCCCTTAGTTCCAGTGAAGGGAACTCTTAAGACTTCAGCCTCAGACATTTCGGACAATTTCATGCTCCCAACTTGTGGGGACAGTTTGGGGATGGCCCCTCCCTGTCCAACATGACTGCGCACCGGTGCACAAAGCAAGGTCCATAAAGACATGGATGAGTGAGTTTGGGGTGGAGGAACTTGACCGGCTTACACAGAGTCCTGATCTCAAATCGATAGAACACCTTTGGGATGAATTTGAGCAGAGACTGCGAGCCAGGCCTTCTCGTCCAACAGGCCTTCTTGTCTAGTCGTGCCTGACCTCACAAATGCACTTCGGGAAGAATGGTCAAACATTTCCATAGACACACTCCTAAACCTTGTGGACAGCCTTCCCAGAAGAGTTGAAGTTGGTGTAGCTACAAAGGGTGGGCCAACTCAATATTGAACCCTGCGAACTAAGACTGGGATGCCATTAAAGTTCATGTGCATGTTAAAGCAGGCATCCCAATACTTTTGGCAATATATATATATATATATATATATATATATATATATATATATATATACATACATACATATATATATATATATATATATATATATATATATATATATATATACTCAGTATATATGGATTATGTGCTTGTTTTTTAAACTATATTATCTTATTATTTTTTATATATTTTTTGTCACTACAGGTTTTCACGACAGTTTACACATTACACATTTTTTGTTTGTTTGAGATGGGTAAAGCCCTTTCATGTGCACCTTACTGCAAGGGCTAGTTATAAATTGGGGTGATTGCCATCTTTTGGTATATCTTGCTAGCTGGATTTGGGGTAGGGACACACTGGATACCTTCAGCTGCCACTGTGCTCCTGCTATGTGTCTAATGTGCCCCGGCACCTTTAAGGAGGGGTGGGCTCCCTCCAGGCAAACCTGCCCTTAATTTATCCACTGCTCCAACTTGGAGACCTTCAAATTTAGAGTTAGGTCCGCAGTACTCAGAGGAGCCTTAAGGAGGCACTGTGGCTTCCACAGATATTTGCAGATGTGTGCGACAAAACCCTCTCTTTATAATGTCTATTGTTAGACCGGGTTAGACCAGGTCCATTTTTTTTGCAGACTAGCTGGTAAGTGTGCTGGGAAATGTTTTGTTTGTTTAAGACAGTTTACAGATGTTGTGACTAGTCCACTCAGGACTGGGGAAGTTGGGGGGTGGCAGAGGATAAGAATTTTTCTAGGAGAGTAAATTAGGAGGGGTGCTAGAAATGGTAATTTTGGGGGGGATTGGGGGAAGAGAATTTGTGCTAAGAGGGGGAATTTGGGGGTTTGTGTTAGAAGAGGTGATATAGTAGAGGGGGGAAGGAAATTGTGCTAGGAGGGAAAACATTTTTTGAGGGGGGGGGGGATTTGTGATAGTAGGGATGATTGGGGATGAATTTTGCTAGGAGGGGAAATTTGGGGAGAGGATTTGTGCTAGGAGGGGTGAATTTTTTTCAGGGGGGGAGTTGTTGAGAGGAATTGAGCTGGAGAAGGAGGGGCGCAGTTTAGTATGTTTGCCCTGGGCTCTAGGTCAATGTTTCTCAATTCCAGTCCTCAAGTACCCCCAACAGGTCATGTTTTCAGGATTTCCCTCAGATGAGATGGCTGTGGTAATTACCAAGGCAGTGAAACTGATCAAATCACCTGTACAATATAATGGAAAGCCTGAAAACATGACATGTTGGCAGTACTTGAGGACTGGATTTGAATAACATTGCTCTAGGTAACCTTGTCCAAGCACTGGCTTCACTTTAGGGAGACCTCAGGGGTCTAAAATAACCCTAATGCCTATATTACGTGTTGCAGGAGATCAGAAACACGGGGTTCTTGATCTGCTTCTCCTCTGGCACCATGCTGAAACTGACCCCATAGGACAGAAGCTAAAAACCTCCACCAAACTGAATGTAAAAAAAAGTTCTGTCTAATTTTATTATCTAATTAACAAAACAAGATTTAGTTTACAGTGAAAACTGTAGCAATGCTCACGTGAACTCAAATAAATGTTATCTGAACATTAAATGATATTCCTGAAAATCGTTCTTCCATCCCGACTGCATGTACAATTATATATCTTAGCAGATTTTACATAGAAGTCACAGACTGGCCAAATTGATTACAGTAAAACCATGTAAATAATTCCTTTCTGCTATTGGGTCAACTATGTATTTTAGAACCCACAACTTACAGCACACATACAGACTAATTGTACAGACCAGCTTATTCTGAACTGCATAAAGCAGCTTCAGGCTTGCTAGGTATCATAAGAACAGTATATTCAGGGGAAAGAGGGAATGATTTGTATGGCTCTGCCCACAATCCTAAAATAAAAAAATAAACCCCTTATTTTTGAATTTGTGATTCAGGTAAGACATGCAGAAACCTATTTTTTGAATTCTTTATTTTCATGCAAACCAGAAGGCAAACACACCCACAGATAGATTTTAGCTACACATCATTAGCAAAGTTTGCAGGTATTGACAGGGTACAAGCAGTCGGAAAAGCATCCATAGACAAATAAACATTGTGTCTCACATAATAGCAGGGAAAACAGAAAAAGAGATATCTGGTAAGAAACTTGGTAAGCTAGACATGCAAATAACTGTGCATAGCTTCTCGTCAAACGGGAAACAATGAGGTCCCCAATTTAATTTTTCGTGGAAAGAGAAACCACGAGGGGGCACTGAGGGAAAAAGGAAGAGGAACATTTTTATTTTTTCCTTAAATTGGTTGTAAACCTCAGAAATGAAATATGAACAAAGCATATCCCTCTATAGTGTGTACTTGTCTTAATTAGGAGCACTAATTGTTGATTCTGTCTGCTGCATCATTTCTCTGCTATCAGCTTGCATCACTTCTGACAAGTTTTCCAGACACCAAGAGAAAAATGGTGACAGGGGAGTGATCTCCAGCTGATTTGCAGCCTTAGCTCTAAGGAGTGTTCGCAACTCCACATGCCCACGCCCGTCAGGAAGCTGACACTCCGTAGCGCTAATCACAGATAGTGAGACATTTTCCGATCTGTGCAGTCGTGGATCGGGAAATGTCTCACTGCCTGTGATTAGCGCCGTGGACTGTCAGCTTCCTGGCGGGCGCGGGCCCGTGGAGTTGTGAACACGCCTGAGCTCATCCTTACTAAGCTCTGTTCCTGTGTGCTGTGTGGAGGGTGTGTGTCTCTTCCTTAGATAAACAGGTACTACTTATGTAGGAAGATTTGTTTAATCTCTGTGAATTACCTGAGGCCAGTCAATTCACTGGGTATATGAATTGAAAAATGTACATTCTGCCTTGAATTTTCCCTAAACAATAGAAATATGATTGTGCCTAAGTACTACTGTTCTTTAGCTTAATTGTCACTATTGTGCTGATTACTGTTTTCCTGTGGGCTTGCTGGAGAGGAAGTTGTACTTGAGGACCTGCAGTGCAAGTATTTCCCTGCTTCTGCTTCATTCATTCTGTGGATCCCCCCACTCCTCTACCAAGATAATCACCTCCATACATAGACCCAGTGCAGAACAAGGCATGGTAAGTCAGTAATGAGGACAATATCAGCTTCTGGGAGCATATACCATAGATAAAATTGATGCCAAGTCGTTTGCCCTCTGTACAGACATTTAAAAGGGCTTAACTGTGCCCCATCATGTCTGAAAACTATTTTGTTAAGTTAATCAGTTATTCTGGGATCATTTTTTTTTTTTTTTACTTTCAATCTTTTTTATTGATTTGTTCCATATATGATCAGCCTTAGACACGCAGATAAAAAAAAAAAAAAATGAACGGGCTGTAATACATTCTGTGATATACAAAGTCACAAGAAAAGGGAAGAATGCCCCTTTCTATACAGTCTCAAAGACGGAAAAGTGATAAGAGTTCTCATACTGACGCCTGGCTTATAGACACATTTATTTCCCAGTTGTTCTAGGTTTTCAGCGGTGTGAGGGCCAGAAAGAGATTAACAGGCTCTGTTGACTCTACAGTGCAGACTCCATGGAGTCTAAGTAACTTGACTGAGCTTTGCTGCTAATCGGGGTAAGCACAGGTGCAGCGTGAACCCGTGGTAATCGCAGCTTTATGATGAGCAATGTTAAACCATCAGCACACACAGGGCTTCCTTTACACGAGAGAGTGTTGACATATCATGCCATACGTTATGCCCAAAGCACACAGAGGATTAATCCAACCTTGTGCATTGATATCCTGTAGTTTAACCCTAAAGGGAGCGCCCCAGCAAGTCACGTTACCACTAAGCCAGGACCAACTGGAAAAAGCAGTGGGCCATGAGAATGGCACCTTTACACTAATTTCACCAGCATAGTGATGTAACTGCTAAAACTTCCTATATTAAATATCGTTTTTTTTTTCCCCTGGCAATTTCACCACTGGAAACATTTATAAAGAGGGAAACCTTGGACAAGTCTACATATGAGATATGCAGTATACTGTACCATACCTTCAGGTTATGTAACTATGCTTACTATCAACACTAGATGATGACCAGTAGGACGATCTGGAAGTATGGGTTTTTTTTTGCCCATTCATACTTACCTAGGTGGATGCAGCATAGGTCCGATGCTGCATCTGTCCCCGGCGCCTCTTTACTGAGAGCCAAGTGATCGAATACAGCTGATGGCTTACTTCTCACAGATCCCCGAGCAGAGAGCTGCTGTCAATCAGCAGCTCTCCTCTCTGGTTCTCCTAGCTCACTGGAGCGCTGAGCTGTGGAGGGGCGGGGAGCGGCCATCTCAGGCTCTCAGGGGGTCGCTGAGAGGCTGAGACGGGCATCAGTCCAGGCACCTGGCAGATCCAGACTTTATTGTCGGGATGATGCGGTGCCTGGACTGATTCTTATGACGTCAGCAGAGAGTCCGCTCTCTGCTGAAAACGGGTCACAGGAGTGCAAAACGAATTGCCCTTCTGTGACCCAGAGGAGAAGCCCAGCCAAACGAGCTCAGGCTGGACATTTCCTTTAAAGACTGCATTAGCACAGCCCACAAACTTATTCAGTTTACATTTCTTCATCAGCTTTACTATACCCCTGAAGACTACTAAAATGGGAGTGATTACCTCTGCTACTTGTCTGAGATATTCTATGTCACCATCGGACACTTTAAATATGTTTTTCTGATTAACATTATGGGATCAGGTGTTTATATCTCTGGAAAGAACTTACATTTTGTGGGATCCAAAACCACCAAAGGTTGGTCTGTTTGGTTTGGTAGATAATTATGCCTTAACAAACAATCAGAACGTTATTTTTTCGAGCTATATTGTTTTATGCAAGGAAAACTATTTTATAAAATAGGAAGAGTACATCGACTCTGAGCTTTACCCACCTAAAGAGGCTCCTGGATGATCTAGTACCCAAATTTAAAATAGTGAACAACAGTAGGGCCTGTCCTCAACAATTCTATAAGATTTGGCAATTTTGGATTGATGCACTAGGCGACCCAACCTGGCAGGCTGACGATGGGACCATGCACTCCCCTCCCCTCCCCTAGGAGTAGGTTTATTTATTAAGTTGCATAAGTGAGTAATATGTTTTCTCTGCCTTATATAAATATGTAGAATGAATGGGGTGTGTTTGGTTATGTATATGTCATGTTTAATTGCGTTGGCACACCCAAGAATATCTCTGTTCTTTGGTTTGTACATACAAATTTTCATATAAATAAACAATCTTTAAAAAAATATATAGTTTATTGATATTTTACTGTTCCCAACTTAACCTCCCAAAAATTGCTGAAGAAAAAAAAAGTGGCCGAACATTGCTTTGGCACCAAGACACTCTTGATTATGTCAGACTTTGCATTGGGGCCATAATGGCAAATACTACATCCTAAGTACTGGCAAAGGGAGTTTTGAGAGAATGCTAAAGTATGGCTCCATGTACACTGGGTGTTCCCTGGGTGTGCCCCAGTGCATAAGGTGGTCTTTAGGTGTGGACAGAAGGCACAGGTGCATCATCCAGCCCTGCCGCTGGCAGCCTGTTTTACATTTAGGGAAGTGTGCGCTCAGGGGAAAGCTGGGTTCTGGGCATTTGTCCCCGGGTGTATAATTCCCTTAACATTAGCAGTATTCGATGCACTGTCCAGCCATGTCTAGTCTCCTCTCATAGTTTATAGGCTGCCAGCAACTCGGCTGTACAATACACATGTGCCCACACCTAAATGCTGAGGCCTTGTGCACCAGGGCTAAACGTAAATGCAACACATGGTCGAAAAAAAAAAAAAGTATAACACTCCATGCACACTAGACACTCAAAAAAGCTGGATCAAAAAATGCTAATATTTAGCAGTGTTTTGCAGTGTTTAGGAGCATTTTCATAAGTGTTTATGAGAGGTAGCCGCCGATGTGCTTAACAACCAGTGAATAGCTGGTTATTAAGGAGCGGGCCGGAAAGCCAGCAAACACGTCCCTAACAACAGATGACTTATCAGCTGTCAGCGGGGTTCCCAACTGACAGCTAAATGTAAACTAAACAATTGCTGGCAATAAAAAATGGGAAAAACAGCCTGGGGGTCCTCCCCCCAAATCCATAAGAGGATTGGGGGGAGGATGCGGCAGCCGCTATACACTGCTTATTAAGGACGCTGGTGGGCTGCTGGCTAAGAAAAAAAACTGCTTGAGACCAGTGCTTAGTAGAGGTTAACAGCGTTTAGGAAGTTCTAGGAGCTATCAGCTTTTTTTGTTCTGCTGGCAAATCTCTCCAAAAAAACACAAAGAAGCGTTTTTTTTTTTTTTGTCTGCTCCTGGAAGCTGAAGCTTGAAAAACAGTTCTAGCCTACAATAATGTGCATGAACATAGGATAACATGATTTTCTTCTGGGACAAAACAAAATGCTCGAAGTAGCTGCTAGGAGCTTAACAATAAGCTAGTGTGCATGAAGCCTCACAAATTGGACCCCACAGCACTTCATGGGGACTACTTTCTAGGTCTGGGGTATCCATGCACCCCTTTGATGTCATAAGAACCAAATAATGAGTCATGGGGTTGAATCTCTAAACACCTTTAAAAAATGTTGCTAGATTAGAATCTAACTAATAATCGAATAATCTTTGCGACATTGAACCTGAAATCAAAGTAAAGAAATCAATGACAGAGGACATGCTAGTAACCTTATCCTCCTCTATTACATGTTTAATTGCGCAAAAACAACAGAAAACAATCTCACTAGTTGTAGCTAGCCTTTATACCCATGATTTGCTTTTTTTTATTTTACTCCAGAAGGCAGTGGGCAGGGATCTGACATCAGGCACTGCACAGCATGAGAGCGGAGTGTAATTTGAGACCTGAGTAGAGGGAATGGACACACCCACCTCTATGCAGTCTCAAGATGAAAGATTCACAGCTGAGGCTGTGAATCATTTGCTGTATGTTAGAGAAGGGGGGGGGGGCATCTCCCAGGATCCTTTGGTATCAACATAAACTGTCAGAAGGGACTCATACAGATAGCAGAGGAAGGAGACAGCAGCCAGAAATTACACTAGATGCTTTGGATTGCGGCAAGTACACACTAAAGAAGTACATACGTTTTTCAATTATTTACAACCATTTTAATTATTATTTTATCAATTGTCAGGGAATGCTGCAAAACCTTGATATACACCCACAGACACCAGAGGGAAAAACTGCATATCTCTGATGAACAAAATCATCAAAATATGCAAGTTGCATTAAAAACTATTTTTAAGTCAATACTGCCATGATTGCAAATGTGTACTGAAAATAAAGGCGATTGCCCTCACGTTAAAGACACTGGCCATCATTCAAGCTAGAAAAGAGCTGGTGGGGAAGCAGACTTTCTGCAAGGGACAGCCCAGGAGACAAGGTCAGTAATGCAGTGAGAGTTTTAATTTTATGTTTAAAATGCCTGGGCCATTTATTTACATAGAAAAAGGTTTGTTTTAAAGCTCCTTGTCAGAGCTTTCTATTCATATCTCATGTTTTGCCATTATAGTGTGTAGAAGACAAATGCAGACGATGTGAAGAAAGCAGCACTTGGCTGCATGTAAAAGAACGATTTACATGTCTATCTTTGGCCGATGGATAAAAAAAGAAATACCTTTGTAAACCACAAGATAGAAATCTGGTTCTGGAAGCCATATCAATCTTCTTATGTTATCATCAAAAAGTCGCATAAATGCTTTTAAAGGTTTAACGGCTGGTCACTGATTTTAGAGCTCTGATAACTGGCTTAATGAGCCGTGATATTTATTCTGAGACAACATAGGACAAAGTGCAGCCTGGACACAAAGATGTTTCACTCATGTCACAAGGTTTTCCTGGATATTTGTATTTGTGGAAAGAAGCTGAAAGTGACCCCACGAGACATGATTTATTTGAAAAAAGACCTTCCTCTATAAAACGCAAAACAACCTTTCAACTATAATTTAGAACATTTAACGCACTCTAATAAACAACTCAGGCTCTATAAAAACTGTAATAAAACATATAAAAAGGGGCCGACTACACCAGGTTTTTCCAGCAAAGAACTTTAAAATGCGAATGGAACACCAATGCACCCTCACAAAGCACCTGCAGTGCCCTACAGAAGATGTAGCCTTTACTACATTTCCATGTGGGATGTGGTGTGCTTCAGCCTTTCACTTTGAACGCACGGATAGGTGGCATGTACTGATGGGCACTGATTTGCAGCACTAATTGCTGGCACTGATATGCAGGACTGATAGGTGGCACTGACTGATGGCCACTGATTTGCAGCACTGATGCCTGGCACTTATGAGCACTGATAGGTGGCACCGATATGTGGCACTGATAGGTGGCACTGACTGATGGGCACTGATTTGCAGCACTGATAGTTGGCACTGACTGATGGACAATGATATGCGGCACTCATAGCTGGCACTTACTGATGTGCACTGATATGCGGCACTGATGGCTGGCACTTATGGGCACTGATAGGTGGCACTGATAGGTGGCACAGACTGATGGACACTCATATGCGGCACTGATGGCTGGCACTTACTGATGGGCACTGATATGCGGCACTGATGGCTGGCACTTATGGGTGGCACTTATGGGCACTGATAGGTGGCACTTATGGGCACTAATAGGTGGCATGATACAATAAAATCGACGATAAGTGATGACAGAGTGAGTACAAGAGCCCATCCTAATACACTCTGCACTCAGCCTCAGTAAGCCTAGTCAGAATGCAGCAGCGGACATCTTCTTACACCCAACCCATCTAGTTAGTTAGAAGATATCCGCTGCCACCTTGTGACTGCAGGCTACTGAGGGCGAGTTCAGGGTGTACCAAGATGGGCATTGCCGTGTACAGCCTCTGACGGAGACTCAGGCCGTCACTTCCGTTAACGATTCTGACGGCCCGGTCACCGATGTACACGGCTGCACACCGCTGCGAGTGACCCACACCCCTGCCCACAGGCTTACCTTCGAAGCTCCGCTGCACTGCAAGACCTCTGACTGTGCCGCGCTCTGCTCCGCCTTCTCCCACCCACTCTGCCTGCTCACTGACTTCCAGTATCGGGTGAAGCATTGGGAGTACAAGTACTCGGGCAAATACTCGGTAGTATCGGTATTGGTGCAACCCTAAATACGACTAAAACTAAAATGGCATTTTAGCCAAAACTCTAATGCCTCGTACACACTTTCTGACAACATAACCGTGGAATTTTGTCCGAAGGATGTTGGCTCAAACTTGTCTTGAATACACACGGTCACACATACGTTGGCCAACAATTACAAACGTAGTGATGTACTAGACGTACTACGTGGTTTTTCAGTTCTTTAGTGCCACCCTTTGGGCTCCTTCTGCTATTTTCGTGTTAGTAGAAGTTTGGTGAGTGTTGATTCGCGCTTTTCTTATCGCTTTTCATTTCGTGCTTTTCAGTGCATTTCTGAACGGCCGTTCGTCAACCAGACATGTTGCGGAATCGGAGGAGATAACGTGTTATTTATTATTGGCCTTGTAGTTTTTGCTGTGACATTATTTTTTTGGTTGAATAATGATTTGATTTGGTATATTTTCTATATTTTTGGATGCATAGAATGCACTTTTTGGTTCTTTTCTATTGGCAGATAGCATGTCTATTTTTATTATTATTTTTTTTAATGCACAATAAAAAAAATTGTGTAGAATAATACTTGGCTATGTGTTTTACTTCAAATGACAGTTTGGGAGTCGGCAGTTACATTTAAAAAAATACAATGTAAAATTGACAAGGGACACCAACATAGTTGTATCTTTGATCTTATAAACTACGGGATAATGGTGTTGTGGTAATTTGCACAAATTAAAAAAAAACAAAAAACATAATAATATTATTCTTGATATTACTAGAAAAAAAAAGCCTTTGAAAATTCGTTTGCAAAAACTCCATCAGTATCACCAGCAAAGCAGCTTCATTATTATCCCATTAAAGAAGAAGAGAATTGTGCGCTGCATTTGGAGATTTCACAACTTGCCACGTCACAAATGTTAATTCTCCATTACAAACGCTAGTTTACAAGACCGACCGCTTCTGCTTCCGAGCATGCGTGGTTGTACTTTGGACTTTTGTCCGACGGACTTGTGTACACACGATCGGAAAATCCGACAACACACATTTGTTGGCAGAAAATTTGAAAACATGCTAGCCAACATTTGTTGGCGGAAAGTCCAACAATCGTCCAATGGAGCATACACACGGTCGGACTTTCCGCCAACAACCTCACATCCAACATTTCCCGTCGGAAAATCCGATGTGTTTTATAGCAGAAAGTAAAAAATACTTTTTTTCTCTCAAAATTGTCACTTTTTTTTTTGCTTATAGCGCAAAAAACAAAAAATGCAGATGTGATCAAATACCACCAAAAGAAAGCTCTATTTGTTGGGAAAAAAAGGACATACATTTTATTTGGGTACAGCGTTGCACGACTGCGCAATTGTCAGTTAAAATAACGCAGTACCTTATAGCAAAAATGGCCTGGTCATTAAGGGGTAAAACCTTCTGGGGCTGAAGTGGTTAACAGAGAACTGTTATAATTCAATGGCATTACAGCTAATATAGTTTACAGTTTTTTTCTTTTAATATTTTAAAGTTGCACTTCTGTTTGTCAAAAAGCAATATTTTTGTTTGTTTATGACACTGGAGATTTTAGCCGACTAAAATACAACTAAAACTAAAAACAATTCAGATGACTAAAATACGACTAAAACTAAAACAATTCAGATGACTAAAATACGACTAAAACTAAAATGGCATTTTAGTTAAAAGCCTATGACTAAAACTAAATCGAAATCGAAATTTGATGTCAAAATAACACTAGTCTGGCCCATTGCAACAATGACAAGGAGATCTGTTGCAACACACAGCCAGCTCTCTAGGACAGATTCACATATGTAAATGGCAACCCTAAATATGGAACATTTATTTTGGTTGCTCTCTGCTATTGCAGACACTGGCCTATAAATACCTTACCTTATTTTTCAGCTCTGCCTCCTATGTATGGTTATGGAAACTGCGATTCATTCTAACATGTCTCTGCCCATGGAACATGAATTACATTTATTTTGATCATACACATAATCAACTATTAAAAGGCGTTTTATTAGGTGACACTTGACATTTGGACCTTCCATCTGCCAGGACTAATGTGGCACAGATCTGGCATCTATCAATACCAAAACATTTCCCTTATATATTTTTTTCAAACATAGCTATGTGGATAAGTGCCTATGCCACTGCTAAGAAATACCGAGAAGTCTTTGATGTTTCACATAGACGAGAGACTGAATAAAGTTCTGTCAGTAATGAGGATAAAAGAGAAGAGCCTGGTTCCTAAGACTATGTTACCTGCTGTTACCACTTCAAACAAAATAAACAGCATCAATTCATTTTCCATATATGTTGTGTTTCACGCATAGACATGAACTCAGAAGCTATAAAAAGTGAAAAGGACATTATTTCCTCTCGTGTCTCGGCCTCGGGGTATGATATATTTAAAGTTTCCTGTACTTTTGCAAGCAGGAACATTTTGGAGCGATCGAGGAATGTTCTTATATTCACACATCTATAATGATATGTCCCTACTAAGCATGGAGGAACAGTCTTGGGGGTCAGTGATTGGCCAAGCAGGTCTTTCCTAATGATTGCTATTTCCCCCTCATGTAAGCATCTCTCAGGTGCTCCATTCCTAATAGCCACACATGTGTATATTTGCCTTAAAAAGGTTGTTAACATATTCCCAGTGAAGTGACTTCCCTCAGGTGATACACAGAGATGAAGCAAAGCCTCATGCATAAGTAAGTTGTACCTGTTTATCTGCTGCCACTTTTCTCCTTCAGCAATTCAAAGAGCAGAATTTATACAGGGTCTCTCAGCTGTGAAAAGCAGGGGGCGGAGAGCTGGCGTTAGATCAGTGAGGAGAGCTCTGAGAGCTGGTTGGAGGAAAGGGACACACCCCTATTTCACACTAGAACAGAGCTGAGGCTGTCAATCAGCTAGAGCTCCCTCTCCTGTCACCATTTTTATCTTACAAGAAAAAGAACCATTGCTCCAGGTGTATAAAGATAAGGCTGATTGAAGTATCTTGCAGAGTGCTAGCCCTGGCCCGCCTCCGTGGGAAACTTGGAAAGAAGAAAGAAATGGCTGCACATCCAGAACTTCCGATTGCCTTTTATTTTGTTTCACAAAGATAACACCAGAGACGCCAAACTGTGGTCACATAGACGCGTTTCACACATACATCTTGTGCTTAATCATTACCAATTACCAGTAATGATTAAGCACAAGATGTATGTGTGAAACGCGTCTACGTGACCACAGTTTGGCGTCTCTGGTGTTATCTTTGTGAAGCAAAATAAAAGGCAATCGGAAGTTCTAGATGTGCAGCCATTTCTTTCGTCTTACCATTTTTATCTTGGTGTCAGGAAAAGGTGTCAGAATCGAAATACTTACCTGACTCCTCCATTGATCCAGCATTTCCCCATTTGCAGCACCGCTGCTCTCTCTTCCTCTTTTCATAGTCAATTCTGAGAGGAGGGAAACGGGGGCATGGCTGAGCCACACTGTGTGTGTCTATGGACGCGCACAGCCCAGCTCACAAGCAGATAAGTATAATATCTTTTTTTATTTTAATGATTGAACCTGTATTCTGCACAGAAAGCCCAATCCCAACACTCAGAAACGAGCCACAAATATTTAATGGTCACTGCGAACTGTGGATGTTGAGTATTTTTTAAATGTTACTTTATGAAAAAGTGCTGCAGTTAAATATATTGTGTAGAATATTAGGCTATGCAGCAACATACCTGTCCATCAGTTCCGATTGTTCCTCCACATTCAGTCAGTAGTTCAGACATATCATAATAGCTGGAAAACTCCCACAGGCAGGCCTCCAGGTTCAGGTTGCGGTAGAAACGCAGTGTATTGGCGCCACGGAGCTGTGTGCTGTACTGGTAAGGAGACGTCTCGCCTATGACATTGGGGTTCTTGGTGGCATCTGTTAAAAACCCATAATTTGTTCTAACTTCATTGTAGTCTAGAAGATTGGAACATTTGTGGTTTCCAACCCGAGTACCATCGGGGCTGAGCGTTAGCTCAAAATTAGACATTTCTCTTGTTGAAACAACCGGCAACATTCCTAAAATGGAAAAATACACACACAGTAAATAACACATTTTATTAGTGACATTATCTTGTAAAAGCATAACTATCAGTTTCAAAGGACCTTGTATCCTTAATGCAGCGTACACACAACCGGTTTTGCCGTCGTAATAAACTCCGAAGGTTTCTCCGACGGAACTCCAACGGAATTCCATTCAAGCGGTCTTGCCTACACACGGTCAACCCAAAGTCCGACCAAAGTCCAACCGTCCAGAATGCGGTGACGTACAACACTTACGATGGGACAAGAAAAAGGAAGTTCAATAGCCAGTAGCCAATAGCTTCCATCTTGTTTTTGCTTCAGAGCATGTGTCTTTTTTGGTCCGTTGGAACAGCATACAGACGATCGGTTTTCCCCATAGGAATTGGGTCAGTCGGAAAGATTTAGAACATGTTCCATTTCTAGGTCCGTCAGATTTTTCAGAAGAAAAAAAGTACGATGAGGCCTACACACGATCGGTATATATATGATGAAAAGCTTCCGTCTGACTTTTTCTGTTGGACATTCTGCTCATGTGTACGCGGCATTAGAAACTGTTAAGCACTCAGTGTATGTCTGTATTCTTCCGTTGTGATGGGAGGTATGCAAAGATAATTTATATAAAATGCACAGTGACAACTAGGGAGTAGATTGTCTAGCTAAAGTCAAATAATTAAACTCTAGATTTATTTTTACTTCTGAATTATCACAGCAAATCTACACAACTCAAAAAGAAACACTGCCCTAAAGTTTTATTTTACAATTGTAAGTCCAGCCATACATTTTTTGAATAGTTTGAGAAAGATTTAAGCTCTGTAGACACAAGCAGAATTTGGTTTGAACTTTCCCATGGAAATTGTTCGTCTTGCCATCGACTAATTTCATTCAAAATTCAACTAATTTCATTTGAGTCAATTAATTTCATTTGAAAGTTCTTAAAACCTCATCCAGACCTGCTACTTAAATGGAATCCCAGAAGTACTAAACAGGTTTCATTACAACATACACAATTTTTCCTGAATAAAACCACTTTTATCGTTAAAATTTTGTTTTTTCAAGACAAATTTTACATCTTGATGCTTCAAATTTTCTCCCCGCAGTGGCTGAAAACAAACATCGATTTGACCCCACTAAACATTAGAAAATTGAAAACATATTCCATTTTCAGATGCAATTCTACTCATGTGTACCCACCGTTAACCACTTGCCACTTGCCCACAGTACATTTACTGCAAGCTGGCTAGGCGACGTACTGTGCGCTGACTGGACATGTGCACAGCCAAAACATTCGTTCATTTTTGTTTTCGTTTCATTAGTTAATTTTTTTTTTTTTCGTTTTTCAGGTCATTCATTATGATTGCAATTCGTAAATTCGTACATTTGTAAATTCATACATCCGTAAATTCGTACATTTGTAAATTCGAAATGTGAAAATCCAAAAACCCAAAAATTCGAAAATCTGAAATAGTAACTAACTATTAAATTATAGGTATTGTAATTTCCTTTCAAATTTGGCTGTCAGTGAACGTAACAAATACGAATTTATCCGAAGTTACGAATTATCCGAAATAACGAATGCTGCATCTAAACAAATGGAACGAAACAAATTAATAATAAATAATAATAATAAAAAGTTTTTATTATTATTATTATTGTTATTCATTATTATTAATTCATTATGTTCCATTCGTTTGGATACGGCATTCGTTATTTCGGATCATTCGTAACCTTCGGATAAATTTGTATGTGTTACGTTCACTGACAGCCAAATTTGAAAGGAAATTACAATACCTATAATTTAATAGTTACTAGTAATAGTAGTTAAGTTATTATTAGTTAATTATTATTTCAGATTTCCGAATTTACAAATTTACGAATTCACTAATTTACTAATGTATGAATGTATGAATTTACGAATTTACAAATTTTTCTAATTTACGAATATTCGGAAAAATTCGTTAAACAGGTTTTCTTTAATTCGGATATTTCCGAATTAACGAATTTGTCGAAATTAGTTTAAAAACGAATTCGGAACTAAACGAATTGCACATGCCTAGCGCTGACCAGCACAGCGGTGTGATTCCGTGACTACTGTGTCTGGTGGACACACTGAATCACGGTGCTCGGTGACCAATCATAATGATCACATGGTTACAATGTAAGCAATGAAATTAAGCTTGCTTACTATTGTGATGCTGTGACTGGCCCACAGCTATCACATGGTAACTGGGCCAATTACTGCGCCCTGTACCATGTGATTAGCTGTAGCTAATCACAGCATCACAACAGTAAGCAAGGTTTAATGAATGAAAGCCATTCATGACAGTAAAACTATTGCTTATAACAGTGATCATCACTGTTATAAGCAATACGTGTAAAAAAAAAAAAAAATCCCTGATCCCTTGCCCAGTGTAGTACACTGTCACTATGATTAGAAATGATTACCGTATATACTCGAGTATAAGTCAAAAATTTTCAGCCCCTTTTTTGGGGCTGAAAGTGCCCCCCTCGACTTATACTCGAGTCACCGCCGACTGCCTACATGATCAGCGTGTCATGCAGGCAGACGGCGGCTACATAGCACTCGGCAGCCTCTCACTGTTCAAAAGCCGCACCTCCTCGTCTGTGATAGGCGGTCAGTGTACGGCCTATCACGGACATTCTCTCATCCTCGTCCATGGTATGAGGATGAGAGAATGTCCGTGATAGGCTGACCGCTGACTGCTGGGAAATGGAGTTTTCTGCCTATCATGGATGAGGAGGAGGCGCGGCTTTTGAACAGTGAATGGCCGCCGCACACGCTGATCGATGCAGAGCGGCACACGGAGGATGCACAGGACACAGGTAGGATGCACACAGACACATGCACACAGGTACATATACACATGACACATACACAGGACACAGGTACATATACACATATACACAGGTACATGACACATGCACATATACACAGGACACAGGTACATGACACAGGTACATATACACATGACACATGCACATATACACAGGACACAGGTACATGACACATGCACATATACACAGGACACAGGTACATGCACATATACACAGGACACAGGTACATGACACATGCACATATACACAGGATACATGACAGATGCACATATACACAGGACACAGGTACATATACACATGACACATGCACATATACACAGGACACAGGTACATGACACATGCACATATACACAGGACACATGACAGATGCACATATACACAGGACACAGGTACATGACACAGGTACATATACACATGACACATGCACATATACACAGGACACAGGTACATGACACATGCACATATACACAGGACACAAGTACTTGACACATGCACATATACACAGGACACATGACACATATACAGAGGACACATGACACATGCACATATACACAGGACACATGGACATATACACAGGACACATACACATATACATATATGCACAGGACACATGCACAGGACACAGGGAGGTATACAGCTGCAGATGGGCATTGTTGACTCTCTTTTTCCACTTACAGTAGCTGCTGCATTTCTCACCCTCGTCTTATACTCGGGTCAATAAGTTTTTCCCATTTTTTTGTGGTAAATTAGGGCCTCGACTTATACTCAGATCGACTTATACTCGAGTATATACAGTAAATAAAAATTATTTCTTTTTTTTATGTTTAATTTTTTTTAAATACTATCACCAGTCAGTATCCCTGATCACCGCCACACCAGTCATATGATAATGCTGTATTGAACTGGTGAACGTATGTAAAAAAATTGTGAAACAAAAATACGTTTTATTTAATTTCCTTATTTTCCAAAAAACTGTGACAAAAAAATACAACTGAATAAAAATTCATCATGCCTCCTACTAAATACATTGGACTGTCTACTTTTTGTCCATTTTGAAGGGTATTTGTACTGTCCTGGCATTTTAGGGCCTCGACAAATGAGATGGGCTGTCAGTACATCAAGATTGATCAATTTTCATATATATGTATATATATATATATATATATATATATATATATATATATATAGCTATATATAAATATATATAGCTATATATATATATATATATATATATATATCTCATAGTTTCTAGATTCTGTAACTTTCACACAGACTAAATAATATGCACTGATTTGGGTTAATTTGTTTGCACAATTTTCCAACAGAAACTAAGAAAAACATGTTTTTTTTTCAATGGTTTTGGTATTTTTTTCATTTATATAGCAAAAAAAAACACAGTGGTGATCAAATAACACCAAAAGAAAGCCCTATTTGTGTGAAAGCAACGATATAAATGTAATTTGAATACAGTGTTGTATGACCCAGTAATTGCCAGTTGAAGTAGCGCAGTTGTGAATAGCAAAAAGATGCCCTGGTCATGAAGGGGGTAAAACCTGTCAAGTTGTTATTGTTGTCAGTGTTGCAGTGTTCTCCCTTACTTCCTGTCCTGGTGACCAAGTGAGCCTCCTTTCACTGGGATGAAGTAGAAGGTAAATGCAGATCTCCAGTTGAACTTCCCCCCTCTGCAAATTACTCATTATAGATTCCTGTGCAGAATACGACGACTCAATTACCCCCTTACCAGTCCTAGTGTGTTTCCTTAGAAAAATCCAGAGAATCTACTCCAAACAGGAGGAACAGCGAGCTCATGGTAGGTAATGCCCTAGTGGTTAGGAAGTGAAGCAAAATCTCCCCAACACAGAAACCACTAAATAATAAAGCAATAAAACCTCATATAAGCTTTAACAAGTTAAAATGATTTTAAAGTTTATTTTTTGTTATAAAACTGTAAACAGGTTTATACTTACCTGATCTGTGCAATGGTATTGCACACAGCTGTTCTGAACCTCCTCTTCTGGAGTCCACTGCTGATGATCTTAGCTCCTCCTTTTCTGCGTCTGTCCCCATAGCAAGCCACTTGCTATGGGGGCAGACATGCGGGCTTGCTCCAGAGTGGGGCTGTGTGTGTCTATAGACCCACATAGTGAGGCTCAGCCCTGCCACCTGATCACTGGATTTGATAAACAACAGCAGGAGCCAATGGCTCCCACTGTTCTCAGCAAAGCCTGTGAGACCAGGAGGAGAGGGAGAGAAGATCTGCAGCCGGGCACAGCACTGGATTGATACAGGAGTCAGGTAAGTGCTACAAAGGCAAAGATGAAAGGGGAACACACAGTGGAAGGTTTTTTGTTTTATCTTAAAGCAGAGATTGCATCAAAGTGGATGTAAACCCGAAAATGATTTTTTTATATATCATACTGTAGAATATATTTCCTATCATTTGAGCCCAGTCTTGCCACACAGAGTTAATCCATCTCTGAGCAATCCTCTTCTATTGTTCAGTGAGATAAATCTTGACAAAAAGAGAAAAACTTTATCAAATCCTCCCCCTTGCTGTGAGTGACAGGTGATTTACATCTCGTGCACTAGCCTAAGACATGCATTATTTTTTAACTCCCACCCACTCCTTTCTTCAGCAGCTCTGTAAGGATTGGCTGTTCCACACCTCAGCATGATTTGGCATGATGAAGTCATGTGTTTACTTTCCTGTCTTTTCACTGGATGTTAGAGATCATAGCAGAAGTTCAGTGTAAGAAATACACAGGAGAAAATGCATATTGACAAGGGGAGTGTAGAGGTGGGCGGGGAGTCTACTGACATCACGACTCCACCCACCGAGCTCCAGACAACAGACCCACCCACAGAATATGCAGTTTTTCGGCTCTCATAACAGACAGAGGGGAGACATTTGACAGGTAAAGATACATGCAGGAGGCATGTATATCCTTATAGATAACCCCTATGGCAGTAGTTTAGAAAGGATGACATTGGGTTTACATCCACTTTAATGTAAAAAAAACCCTTTAGACTTTAGAACCTAATTTCAAAAGTAATTTTCAAGATGTTTAAATCTGCAACCTTCATTAAAAAAAATAGCTGGTGATCCTGCCATAGAGGGTCTTATGCACTTCCTGGTTTAGGGTGACAACACACTGGGGTTGATTTACTAAAGACAAATAGACTGTGCACTTTCCAAGTGCAATTGCACTAATTTTCCCCAGAGCTTAGTTAATGTGGTGAAGCTTCACTCTATAAAGAATGCCCAATCAGGTGCAAGGAAAATTATTTATAAAAAAAAGCAGCATTTTTGCTTGCACATGATTGGATGATAGAAGCCAACAGCGCTTCAGCACATTCACTAAACCCTGGGGAAAATAAATGCAACTGCACTTGCAAAGTGCACAGTCTATTTGGCTTTAAGAAATCCACCCCTCTGTCTTCCAGTGGTGCCCTGCATTGTCAGGCTCTCACATGGGCTCCTGCTGAACAGTACAAGTGGCCATCCCAACACAAGTCTAGTTCGCTGTTGTCACCATCAAGAAAGCCACCCTGAGAAACGCCGTGCAGCCATCACTGGAGTGTGTGCAGATAGCTGCAAAAAAGGCTGCAAGAGATCAGCAGCAGCAAACAATGAACATTACTGTAAAAACAAGAATTTTGAAATTAAAAATGTCAATGGCTTATGACAGTGCTGTAGCAAGATAATTATCAATCAGTTATTATGTACATGTGCTTTGAAAACCTGACAAAGGATTTACCTGTAGGAAGACAGTTGAATGAATTATATTTCTTCCATTTTTTCTATATTAAACAACTTATGCTGAAACATTATGTATGGCTTACCATCAATGTGGGGCAGAGTAATGGTGACTTTAATGAGATTTGGATGGTCAGGGTCTTCCGGTCCTGTATATCGCATTTTAGCAGAGAATGGTTCTGCTCCCACTGCTCCGGCCACTCTAGGCTGGCAAAAACCTGTGTGGGGAGAAACAAGATTCAGAGATCATTCGACAATACCCGATTGAAACCTAAGACCTAATCACTGTCCAATGTTTGCAGACTCAACCTATGTAACATCTCCCTTCCTAACCAATGACACCACTACGTTTATAGCTGACTCCCTGGTTTTCTCTCACCTCAACTATTGAAACTCCCTCCTCATTGTCTTACCTGTACATAGGTAGTCCATCATGAATGCTGCTGCCAGACTCATCTACCTTACCAACTGTTCAGCTATCTGCTATCCCTCTGCAGATCCCTCCACTGGCATCCGCTCACCCAACAAATTCATTCATAATACTAAGGCCTCATGCACACGAGATGCTGTTAAACTCGTGTTCAGAGGCAATTTTCTTTTCTTTTTTTTTCAACTGCCCCAGAACCCATTCAATGTTATCCTATATGTCCATGTACACAGTCTCGTTTTTTGGCATTTTTAGGCAGTTGCGTTTTACCTCGTTTTTCTAGAAGCAAAAAAATAGGTTCAGATGCAAACGTTTTCCATGTTTCAGACGCCAAACGAGGCTAAACGCCGTTACCGGCGTTTAGCCGCGTTTGTGTTTATAAGTGTTTTTAAAGGTACATTTTACAACCTGATTTTTGGGCCCCATATCTCAGGGCCACTTGGTGCTAGGAACCCCAAATTTGGTGTGCTAACACAGTTGGACTAAAATTTCCAAATGTGGGGTTCCTAGTACCAAGTGGTCCCGAGATATGGAGCCCCAAAGTCGGGTCACAAAATGTCATTCTCTGCTGCAGAAAAGTGCTTGACATTTTGCGACCCGAATTTGGGGCCCCATATCTTGGGGCCACTTGGTGCTAGGAACCCCAAATTTGGTGTACTAACACAGTTGGACTAACACTGTAACATTTCCAAATTTGGGGTTCCTAGCACTAAGTGGCCCCAAGATATGGGGCCACAAATTCGGGTCGCAAAATGTAATTCTCTGCTCTACAGACACCTCTAGACGCAAACGCGGCTAAACGCGGCATGCAAACGCGGCAAAATGGGCGTTTCTAAACGCCGGTTTCAGCTTTTAAAAACATGTGTTCAGCAGAGTTTGCACCTGCGTCTCGTGTGCATGAGGCCTAACAACTTACAAAGCCATCCACAACTTGGCCCCCAGCTACATCACTAACCTAGTCTCAAACTCCCAACCAAATCATTCTCTTCGTTCTCCCCATGACCTACTGCTCTCTAGCTCCCTTGCCACCATCTCCCAAGCTCATCCAGGACTTTTCCCAAGCCTCTCCCATCCAATGAAACTCCCTACCCCAATCTGTCTGACTCTCTCCTACTCTGTCTACCTTTAGACAATCCCTGAAAACCCTTCTCTTCAGAGAAGCCTATCCTGCCTTCACCTAACAACTGTACTTATTGTTCTCCATCCCACCCAGTTATTACCTTTTGTATCACTTGCCCCCCCCCCCCTTTAGATTGTAAGCTCTAACGAGCAGGGCCCTCTGATTCCTCCTGTATTAAATTGTATTGTAACTGTAGTGTCTCCCCTCATGTTGTAAAGCGCTGCGCAAACTGTTGGAGCTATATAAATCCCATATAATAATATTATTAGTAGACCCCAAACTGCAATCAAATTGGTGAAAAAAGCATGTCATATTCGTAGGTGAATAAACATTCACAATAACATTGAATGAATTGGTATGTTCGTGCATGCAGCAAACATACATGATGTCCTACTTGGTCTAAGGAAACAATAAAAATGATTCCATGGATCTAACCAATTGAAATAATTTTAACCTCCAAGAATGATCTTTTGAGATCTGATAAGGCCCAGAGATATAGCAGTCATTGCCCCAGAAACAATTATCTTGCTAGTCTATGTACAAAAAAATTAACAGAATTGCAGCATAGCTCACCATCATCCGTGCTTATCGTCACAATGGAGCTCAGAAGTTCCAGACCTTCATGTCCATCTGAGTTAACTGCACGCGCCGCGCACTGCACCCGAGAACCGGCATGGAAATATATAGAATCCAGAGTGATCATTTTTGAGGATGTGAAGAATGTGTCGAAGTCCACCTCTCTCATAGGACTGGTCACTCCATCCAGACCCTTGGGGGCACTGACCAGCCAGCGGTAACGGGTCAGCGTGTCATTAATATTTTCACTGGTGCATAAAGAGCCAGTTTTATCATAGTCTGAATATTTAGGATTACAAGCCTGTAAGAAAGAGAATGTGTTCAAAGACACAAAAGAAAATAGTGCACCAAAACAGCTTCTAGGTCCCTACATATGGCTCACTTTCCACAGTAAGAAAGAGACCTTATAAAAACAATGTGAGTTTTTTTTTTCATCTTTTTGAGCTTTATTCTATGAAGCAGTTGTAAATTGTAAGGATAATGTTAATGTGCTCCCAGTTACTAAAATAATTGTCCCAAAATACTCTTTCTGCAGTTTTTAAAAGAGGTCACGTGTGTCACTGTGTGACCAGCGGCGAGGCATTAGTACATGCTGTATTTCCTTTACCTCTGTAAGTACCTGTCTATTGTTTTAAATAGATTGTTTGGCAGCTTTACACTTTCCATGAGTGCGGACGCGGCTTGATCCTTGGAATCACTGAAACAGGAAGTTGGTGTCCTACTATTGCCATTGATGAATGTCTGGAGGTATGTTAATGCCTGTCTGATCTCTGTGATGGGGATCTTTTATATTTGGTAAGAGGCCAACCTTATATGTGGTGAAAGGCATGAGTGTCTCCGTCATCTCTTCAAGATACATTCATGGCGTCAATGGATAGTTGAAAGTTTTCACTTGTTCCTGGACTCTACTGTTTTTTAGAATACTTGCACATCACTGATGTTTTCGATTAATGCTTGTGGACTTTTATTTGTGTGGATGCGCACTTGTACTGTATGTGTATATATAGATTCTGACATCTAATATTCCAATGTTTTAGTGGGGTCTCCTCTGTGTGCACTTTTTCAAACTAAGTACAAAATAATATTTTTGTATTACAGTAGATATCATCAAGTATGTTTTATTGCAATAGACAGCTACAATCCAGCCTGACAGAAACGCTAACGCTTTTCATCCATTAAAGTAGTTGTAAAGGCAGAAGGTTTTTTTATCTTAATGCATTCTGTGCATTAAGATAAAAAGCATTCTATGTGCAGCAGCCCACCCTAATACTTACCTAAACCCCATCTCTATCTAGCAATGTTTACGAGTGCCTCGGCCGTCCTGAACTCTCCCTCCTGATTAGCGGAGACACAGCAGCAGTGCCATTGACTAGCCAATAAGGAGAGAGAGGGGCGGGCCGAACCATGGCTCCATGTCTGAATGGATACACAGACCTGCAGCTCGGCTCAGGTGGCCCCATAGCAAGCTGCTTGCTGTGGGGGCACTCAACAGGAGGGAAGGGCCGAGAGCTCCAGCCAGGGACCCGAGAAGAGGAGGATCTGGGCTGCCCTGTGCAAAACCACTGCACAGAGCAGGTAAGTATAACATGTTTGTTATTTTAATAGAAAAAAAAACAAAACTTTACAATCACTTTAAGGCCTTACTCATGGTCATCTATTGCAATAAAACATACTTAAGGATATCTACTGCAGTTCCAGCTTTTCTTGTTGTGGGTCTTGTCATTAGTGCCTGGGGCTGTCACCTGTTATTGCTGGTGACAGTTCTCTATTGCACCGCTGAAGAGGGGCAGGGCTGTTATTGAAGCTATGGCTGTTGGAGTAACCTACCTCTTTCTCAGCAGTGACAATGCTGAGCCACTGGGAAGGAGACACACAGCTGTAGAAGTGGGATTGCTGTTGGGAGTTGGATCATCCCTGGGACCAATAGCACTTTGCTAACTGGCTCTTGACTACTTCTAATCATGAATTAAAAAGACAGTCCCCATGTACACTTGTTCCTCATATGGAGATTGTTGAGGACTCCAGAGGTTAAGTAAAAAGAAGAGGTACGCGTGTGGGCAGATCTCTGACTCAGAATAACAGATAGTGATAGTTTGGCCTGCTCTTGCTCATACTGTGCATTGGTTATTAGTGTTGTCCATATTGTGCACCAACATTTTCCAACATAACAGAAAATGCGAGAGCGTTCAGTCAGAAGCCCCTCAAATGCTCATGTTTGTTATTGCCTGATTGCTACAATCACTACTCATACACATAACTATCACATACTGTAAAGGATGGGGAAAGTTCTGCAAATCCAGCTAAGTGAATGTGCCAGCATTCTCTTGATACTTTATAAATATGCCCAGAGGAATTATTGTAAGATTATAAATATAGCATACCTCTAAAAAGAAATTATTTAGAAAGATTTCATCCAGTTGGAATGGCCTATCTCAATACAGGACAAAAGCAGGTCAGGATCTGCACTTAAATTAATTGGCCTAGAAGAATATTTCTTGCAAACAACTCCCAACTTTTATCTTGTTTAATGCAGGAATGCAAAACTATTATCTGCTATAATGGAAAATGTACACTATTTGTTGTTTCAGACTCCTGTAAATGTCCTACATAATACTTACTGTAATGCAGGCAACAGGATACCCAGCTACAGGGTTGGGGTTGTCTTTGGCTCTAGAGGTGTCATCATATATAAAAAGAGAAACAACCTGGGGAACTGAGGGGAACGTCACGTCTGCCATGCTGTTCATTTCCTCGATGTAAACAATTGCTTTAGCCATCTAAAAATGTTAAATATCACACCATTAGATAGGGAAGGCACCCACAGACATTATATCACTTTAATTAAAGATACAAACAAGTGCTTAGCTTGCACCGTGGGAATGGTCTACAAATGATCATAATATATGTGAAAGTCTATGTCCAACCATGTATTTGTTTTGGATAGGTTTGGAATAGGCTAGAATCATAAAGAAGCAGGCTTATTTATAATAAATATATATAAATATATATAATTTTCTCTGTGTAAAGATGACTCTAGGCCCTGAAAGTTAAAGATCATCCGAAGTCAGACAGCTGCTTCTCCGCCAACTGCTTGAGCTCATGATGATAACACACGCTGTGTCCTTGATGTATATAAAAGTGTCACATTACTTAGTGCTGTAGTTAAAATGGGATGTAAACTACCACAGGGCCCAGTATCTGATGGCGTTGTGGTTTTTTAGGATCTGGAAGACAGCGTGTGTTATCAGCAGGAGTTCAGGCAACGAACAGGTCAGTAACTGTAAAATCTCATCCAACCATTCACTCATGACTCTTCAGTCATCGTAAGTAGAAAGTAAATAGAAATACTTTATTAAAAACCTGCAATTATAATATTGAAAGAATAAATGCTCAGATTCTTGCAAAAAACAAAAAGTGACCTTTTTCTCTAAAGCACAACCTCAATCTAAAGAAAAGTCAACTGGCAATGTTGCATTTCACAAATGCCGGTCTATATGTGTATCTCAGCCATCTTTAAACGAGACGAAAGAAAAAAAAATGTAACTGATTGGGGAATGGACTGAAGCAGCAATGAAAATAATATTAAAAGGTGCTTTCCTCTACTGCACCACTCCCCAGCGGTTTGTTCTATGTCTCAGAAATCAATACTAGTAAAAGGAAAGGCAATTAAAAGCCATAGTTGAAGATTTTATTAAATCTGCCATGTTTCACTCATATTAGGGTTATACGTATAGTCTCTATGAATGACTTTTAACTTGGAATGTGGCTGCCTTTCCTTTTATTGGTAATGAGCAGTGAAAATAGTAATGGCATAGAATGGCAATTCAAAATAATTGGGCAAAAGCTGCAAACAACATTGTTTCATACACACACACATAGATACAGTGGGGCAAAAAAGTATTTAGTCAGCCACCAACTGTGCAAGTTCTCCCACTTAAAAAGATGAGAGAGGCCTGTAATTGTCATCATAGGTATACCTCAACTATGAGAGACAAAATGTGGAAACAAATCCAGACAATCACATTGTCTGATTTTTGAAAGAATTTATTTGCAAATTATGGTGGAAAATAAGTATTTGGTCAATATCAAAAGTTCATCTCAATACTTTGTTATATATCCTTTGTTGGCAATGACAGAGGTCAAACGTTTTCTGTAAGTCTTCACAAAGTTGTCACACACTGTTGCTAGTATGTTGGCCCATTCCTCCATGCAGATCTCCTCTAGAGCAGTGATGTTTTGGGGCTGTCGCTGGGCAACACGGACTTTCAACTACCTCCAAAGGTTTTCTATGGGGTTGAGATCTGGAGACTGGCTAGGCCACTGGCTAGGCTAGGCCACTCCAGGAACTTGAAATGCTTCTTACGAAGCCACTCCTTCATTGCCCGGGCGGTGTGTTTGGCCACGTTTCATCTTCAATGCCCTTGCTGATGGGAGGAGGTTTGCACTCAAAATCTCACAATACATGGCCCCATTCATTCTTTTGATGTACACGATCAGTCGTCCTGTTCCCTTTGCAGAGAAACAGCCCCAAAGCATGATGTTGCCCCCCCATGCTTCACAGTAGGTATGTTGTTCTTTGGTTGCAACTCAGCATTCTCTCTACTCAACGAGTTGTGTTTCTACCAAACAGTTCTACTTTGGTTTCATCTGACCATATGACATTCTCCCAATCCTCTTCTGGATCATCCAAATGCTCTCTAGCAAACCTCAGATGGGCCTGGACATGCACTGGCTTAAGCAGGGGGACACGTCTGGCACTGCAGGATCTGAGTCCCTGGGGGCGTAGTGTGTTACTGATGGTAGCCTTTGTTACGTTGGTCCCAGCTCTCTGCAGGTCATTCACTAGGTCCCCCCGTGTGGTTCTGGGATTTTTGCTCACCGTTCTTGTGATCATTTTGACCCTACGGGGTGAGATCTTGCGTGGCGACCCAGATCGAGGGAGATTATCAGTGGTCTTGTATGTCTTCCATTTTCTAATTATTGCTCCCACAGTTGATTTCTTCACACCAAGCTGCTTGCCTATTGCAGATTCAGTCTTCCCAGCCTGGTGCAGGTCTACAATTTTGTTTCTGGTGTCCTTCGACAGCTCTTTGGTCTTCACCATAGTGGAGTTTGGAGTGTGACTGTTTGAGGTTGTGGACAGGTGTCTTTTATACTGATAACAAGTTCAAACAGGTGCCATTAATACAGGTAATGAGTGGAGGACAGAGGAGCCTCTTAAAGAAGAAGATACAGGTCTGTGAGAGCCAGAAATCTTGCTTGTTTGTAGGTGACCAAATACTTATTTTCCACCATAATTTGCAAATAAATTCTTTCAAAAATCAGACAATGTGATTGTCTGGATTTGTTTCCACATTTTGTCTCTCATAGTTGAGGTATACCTATGATGACAATTACAGGCCTCTCTCATCTTTTTAAGTGGGAGAACTTGCACAATTGGTGGCTGACTAAATACTTTTTTGCCCCACTGTATATGTGCGTATACAGTATATATAATATATATATATATATATATATATATATATATATATATATATATACTGTACTATATTTATGTTATGCTCATCATTTCTGTTATAAAGTATAATACAGAAAAAGAAATGTTAATAATGTTTGTGTATGGCTCATGGCCCTGCTGAATGACTTAAATAGCTGTTATGCAAAAAACGATTTCATCAATTGTTTTCTTATGTTCATGAGTAATCTATGCCTATCTTAAAAGTGGAACTTACTCACTTTTCCAGTCATCATTGCTCCTTCTCAACCCCTTTAGCAATATACATTTTACATTTTTTCTTTGTGGGGGGGGATCCTATTTTCAGCAGAGTGCAGCCAGAACTTTGGCCTGTCTTACGCCTAGGTCAGAATGATGTCCCCCCACTCAAAGCCTCTCGGGGTGTTTCATGTGATGAATCCTAGGAAACCTAGGAGGTTTTCCTTCATCTGACTACCCATGCAAGTCTAAAGGTTCCCTGCGCTTTCTTGAGTATGTTGGAGGCCTGGCAGTGTGGCAGCTTTCAGCCAGCAGATGAGTTCAGGACAGAGCTGAATTTGCTGGGCGGGTGAGAAGGTTATTTCAGTTCACCCCAGCAGAACAGGCAAGAAGGGGTTAATAAAATTAACCCAAGGGGGGCTAAAGTTCCCTTTTAATGATTTTTCAATATGAAACATTTAAAAATATATGTGATATGTGTAGTAGATTCTAATTACTAACTATTTACATAAACACAGACTGAGCAACAGCAAAGAAAAATACCTGAATTTCCGCAACCATGTTTTCATCTGGTTTCAAATGTACAGTAAAGGCTTCCCTCATCTCTCTAACTCCATCATATAGCACTTCAATCTCCACAATGTGCTGGGTTTCACTCTCCTTAAACTCAATTTCTAAAAATAAATAAATAAATAAAATAAAAACTCAATGAATCATCACAGGCTACAAAAATTACAACTACAACTAACCTAAGTGGGACTTTTTTTGGACATCGGGCGCCTCGCTCCAATCACCCAAGTGTTCCCTGCGGTAACGCCCCTATTGTCGTTATCAGAAAGGTAGCAGCCCTAGACCCCAACGGAGTCTATCACCTACCACCTACAATTAGAATATAACCCATTGGAAGCAATTCCCTCTATACCCTTCACACCATAATCTGCCCCTATTGTCGTTATCAGAAAGGTAGCAGCCCTAGACCCCAACGGAGTCTATCACCTACCACCTACAATTAGAATATAACCCATTGGAAGCAATTCCCTCTATACCCTTCACACCATAATCTGCCATTAGGCAGTCTCCAGCAGCACCAGTCAATTGCTGTTTTCAACCCAAACTTCATACCCACAACAAAAAGTGAGAGGAAATCCCCCTCTAAGTGAAGATAAAACCCACAGATACAGTTGCAATAAAAAGTATGTGAACCCTTTTGGAATGATATGGATTTCTGTACAAATTGGCCATAAAATGTGATCTGATCTTCATCTAAGTCACAACAATAGACGATCACAGTCTGCCTAAACTAATAACACACAAAGAATTAAATGTTACCATGTTTTTATTGAACACACCATGTAAACATTCACAGTGCAGGTGGAAAAAGTATGTGAACCCCTAGACTAATGAGATCTCCAAGAGCTAATTGGAGTGAGGTGTCAGCCAACTGGAGTCCAATCAATGAGATGAGATTGGAGGTGTTGGTTACAGCTGCCCTGCCCTATAAAAACACACACCAGTTCTGGGTTTGCTTTTCAGAAGAAGCATTGCCTGATGTGAATGTTCCCTTGCACAAAAGAGCTCTCAGAAGACCTACGATTAAGAATTGTTGACTTGCATAAAGCTGAAAAGGGTTATAAAAGTATCTCCAAAAGCCTTGCTGTTCATCAGTTCATGGTAAGACAAATTGTCTATAAATGGAGAAAGTTCAGCACTGCTGCTACTCTTCCTAGGAGTGGGCGTCCTGTAAAGATGACTGCAAGAGCGCAGCGCAGACTGCTCAATGAGGTGAAGAAGAATCCTAGAGTGTCAGCTAAAGACTTACAAAAGTCTCTGGCATAGGCTAACATCCATGTTAGCGAATCTACGATACGTAAAACACTAAACAAGAATGGAGTTCATAGGAGGATACCACAGAGGAAGCCACTGCTGTCCAAAAAAAACATTGCTGCACGTTTACAGTTTGCACAAGAGCACCTGGATGTTCCACAGCAGTACTGGCAAAATATTCTGTGGACAGATGAAACCAAAGTTGAGTTGTTTTGGAAGAAACACACAACACTATGTGTGGAGAAAAAGAGGCACAGCACACCAACATCAAAACCTCATCCCAATTGTGAAGTATGGTGGTGGGGGCATCATGGTTTGTGGCTGCTTTGCTGCTTCAGAGCCTGGATGGATTGCTATCATGGAAGGAAAAATGAATTCCCAAGTTTATCAAGACATTTTGCAGGAGAACTTAAGGCCATCTGTCCACCAGCTGAAGCTCAACAGAAGATGGGCGTGGCAACAGGACAATGACCCAAAGCATAGAAGTAAATCAACAACAGAATGGCTTAAACAGAAGAAAATACGCCTTCGAGTGGCCCAGTCAGAGTCCTGACTTCAACCCAATTGAGATGCTGTGGCATGACCTCAAGAAAGCGATTCACACCAGACATACCAAGAATATTGCTGAACTGAAACAGTTCTGTAAAGAGGATTAGTCAAGGATTACTCCTGACCATTGTGCACGTCTGATCTGCAACTACAGGAAACGTTTGGTTGAAGTTATTGCTGCCAAAGGAGGTTCAACCAGTTATTAAATCCAAGGGTTCACATACTTTTTCCACCTGCACTATGAATGTTTACATGGTGTGTTCAATAAAAACATGGTAACATTTAATTATTTGAGTGTTATTAGTTTAAGCAGACTGTGATTGTCTATTGTTGTGACTTAGATGAAGATCAGATCACATTTTATGACCAATTTGTGCAGAAATCCATATCATTCAAAAAGGGTTCACATACTTTTTATTGCAACTGTAAGATAAAACCCACAGGTGACCCATAGGTGACCCCATTGAGAGATATACTATTACAGAAACAATTGTTGTGGGATTTGTCCTTACTTTCTGTTCTGCTGAAAGTGTCATCAGGACAGGAAGTCAGGGCAAATTTTCACAAAAGTGAAGAGGAAAAGGGGTAAAAGCTTGACAATAATTGCAATTCTTTTCCACTACACTCTATAAAAAAAAAAAAAAAAAAAAAAGTGTATTGGCTGGATGTCCACCATACGATATTTTTTTGTGAGGGATGCTTTTGATGCAAAGTGTATAAATAATTGCATGTATTCATAATATAATAAAAAAGAGTCAAATTAAAAAAAAAGAAACCTATTCCCTAATGTGGTTTGGTTTATATGCTTTGTAAAATTCTTCCTAGCTCTTTAGTGGGAGTTGTTCAAACACAACAAGGATCTTAAACCTCTATCAGTATGAATATGTGTAAATATTGGGCTTTCCTACAAAGAAATCCCTACTTCAAGAATGACTTCACAAGGTCAGAAGGCTTTGTTTGGACAAGCTCCTACACAATAGGATATTTAATTTCTGACTTAAGTCAGGTCTTTGACCATGGTCAAAGAGAAAAATGCTCTATCTAGCCTTTCTTCTAAATGCTGACATTTAATGTTTTAAAATAAATTCCATTTACGTGTTATACTTAGGAATACAAAAGTATTTTTTCTCTTTTCGCCTAGATTTTAGGAACTGCTTTAAAACAAACTGTGAAAGCACTTTGATATTGCATTATTTACATTTTTTGAATTGATGCCAAGTTATTTAAAATAATTCCCTCCTAAAACTCTGCTGGATCAGCAATATTACTTAGTTATTATAAATATAAATAAATTAAAATGCATAAACAATCAGTATGATGATACTGGTAATTAATAAAAATAATAATATTAAAAACACGCTAAATTTAGAAGTAATAATAATTGTAAGTTAGGACCTTAGATTGTAAGCTTCTTGAGGGCAGGGACTGATGTGAATCTATAATATATATGTAAAGTGCTGCATAAATTGACAGCACTACACAAGTACCTGAAATAATAAATATTAATAATAAGTAATATTTTGCCCAGCTCAGGTAATTCTGATCATCACTGAGTTTCAGAGCTTCTCTATGCAGTGCATGCAGAACGTGGCTAGTGGGATGGGCCAGCATGGCGCTGTACACAGCTTTGTGAAAACTATACAGTACCTTGCCTCAGTAACTTCTCTCAAGTGCCTTTAGCTTTGATGTCAAAGTATCCTCTTGAGCGAATGTCTGTTTGGAGGAGCGGGCAATCCTAAACAGACTGCATTTGCATGCAGACTGCCCAAAGTAATGCCCACATGAGATGCTGAGTCTCCAAAATCAGAACTGAAATCCAATGAATGAAAAGGGGTGGCCCACAGACCGTTCGACCTGGGAACTTTTTCCAGCTAGAAGATGCTGGAAGTCCTCCAGCCACGAAATGAGGCAGGCTCTATCTGACTTGCTTGAGCTTATATTACACACTGCCAGTGTACAGTGAAATCAGAGTAAGCAATTTCAATATAGGGGAGGAACCTGCACAACTTTGCACGACTGAAGGTAAGGCTGGAGTTTGACTTTAGGATACCTAGGCTACTTCTGTGCAATAGTAAATGGAATCATTGTCTAGTAAACACATAACTGGGTTAAATGGTGTCTTTTTAAATACTATCTGCTTAGAATTCAGCTTTAAATTAAAAGAAAAAATTGGGAAACACGTCACCAAACAGATCAGAATTGTTCCTTATGTTTCTGTTCTGCATTCCTGAACTATCTGTGTATTGTTACCATACCACATGCATTCACTTGTTGTATCATGAGATCAATAAGCTCATCCCGGACAAATACCAACATGTTGCTATGTGGGTGAGGAATTGATCAGCAGTCTATAAACAGAATGGAGTGTACCTTCTGACACGGGGTTGTAATCTTCTCCAGAGGTAGCAGAGCCATCCTTTGTGTGAACACGCACAATGGAGACCTTTGAAGTGTCTCCTAGACGAACAACTGGAATTTTTACAACTACGATTTGTCCGGGTTCCTTTGGCTCACTCACACTAAACTTGGTGTCTCCAAACTTTATGATTGCCTCTGAAAAATAAAACTTTCATGAGTTAACCTAGCTATTATCTGCATTCTCAAAGTACCATTTTATGAGTGTCTTATGGGCTTACTGTCTGCGTCATCTTTAATCTTTATCAAAGTCTCGTTGAGTTCTCCAATGGACGCTCCAAAGGGGGAATCGCTTTTTGGAGTGCCAAGGACCAGTCGCAGCTCTTCCTCCTCCTCGTGGATTGAATCGTCCACAAGCACAACAGTGCAAGGCCGTTCTGTTTCTCCTATAAACATGAAAAATTATAAACAATTTTAGCAAAAGCATGGTGTGTGTTTTCTAACTAAATATCTGTTTATAATACTGGAGATAAAATAACTTTTGCTGGTCATACACCAAGCAATTTCAACTACTCTGACCTAGCATTCACTCAAAAGTTATTTAAGCCTAGGTGACCCAAATTTAGCAATGTCAGCATGAATCAATTAACTAGATCGTAACGCTACGGCTAATTTGCATGCCTTATTTATTTATAAATAATATATATATATATATATATAAATATATATAGATATATATCTATATATATATATAGATATATAGATATCAATATATCTATATATCTATAGATATAGATATATATCTATATAGATATATATATATATTTATATATAAATAATTAAATATAATCAGTCTATAATTTTATTATAGACTGAAAAATGCACAAAATTAAATTGTAATGCGCAGTTGCTGGCCCATCGTAGGAGAATTGTAATCTACAGATTGTTGGCAGTAAGGGGTTAGTTAACCCATCACCTAACCAAACAGATCAGGTATCCATTTCATGTAAACTATAGGTGATAGGTTGTGGTAACCTATTTTAGATCCGAAAAACAAGGAAGTAGATTAACAGAGGTTAAAATTGCCAAAAAAAAAACCTGCTGTATGTTCCATGGCAATTGTAGAAATCGCTCATACAGTTGGTGTCAAGTCGAGCAACTGTTTACATCTGCATTTGAGACATTTTTGAGCTGCATTCCCATGAACATTTTGAGAAATAGAAAGCACTATGGGGCATACAAAAAACACATATGGCAGAAGCATCTAAACTAAACTAAATTACTTTTGGGTGGGCGGATCCTTCAGTATAAAACATTAGCATTAGTTTGGGGTGGCTGATGCTTCTAAGATATAAGGGGTATTACTATGTTATCTTGTTTTGGACCTAACGCTTTAGGCCCCATTCACACAAGACGGACTCCGTTTAAACGGAGCGCGCCTCGGTCCACCGGCTCAGCGGGAGATCTCTAAGTTGATCTCCGCTGAGCCGGCGGATGACAGGTCCCTCTCTGCTCACTGAGCGGGGAGGGGCTTGTCGAGCGCCGCTGCTGCCTATGGAGGGATCGGATAAAAGCATGTCCGTTTTCACCAGATCTCACCTGATCCGATCCGCCAGCGATGGATCTGGTCGTAGGGCCGTCCGTTTGCTTTCAGCGGATCGGACCGGGTCGGATGTCAGCTGACATGTTTTCACTGACATCCGTCGCTCCATAGGCTAACATGAAGCTCCCGTTCAGGTCCGCCGTCAAAACTGACAGGCGGACCTCAACGGTCAGATCGTGTGAAAGGGGCCTTAGACTATGGTTATACTATATGTATGCTAGGTGATATAGGAGTTGATTTACTAAAGGCAAATACACTGTTCACTTTGAAAGGGAAGTTGCACTTTGCAAGGGAATATTAGAGTGGTGGTTATTGAGATGAAGGTTTGTAAACATCTATAATCATTTTTTTTTTTTTAAATTTGCTTGCACATGATGCAAAGTGAAACTCCTGCGCATTCACTAATTTCTAGGGAAAATTCCCTTGCAAAGTGCAAATTTATTTACAAAATGAACAGCCTAATTGTCTTTGGTAAATCAATCCTATAGTTTATAAAATCTTAGGAATCAAATATTTGACCTTTGAAGGTATGCTTTCATGTTAAAAGATCTAAATGAAGCCTCATATTCTCTCTGGATACCAATATACACAATACCTGGAAGGAAGGTAATGATTGAGCTATCTGTGTTTGGTCGCTCTTCAAAGTCCATCATTACTTGAGCAGATCCTTGTCGGGTATAACAACGTACTGTAGACTTATAACTGACATCCCCACTTCTGTAGACCATGGCTGTGATCTTCCCATCCTTTTCCTTGCCCATGTACATTGGTTCTCTGAACTGCACTTTTGGCACTATAAAGAATAAACATTGTTTACCTTTTGTAAATCTCATTTAGGAGCCTGTAATGTTGTTGATTATGGTACATATACTATATGGCCATATATTTGTGGAAACCTGATAATCGCATGTGAGCTTCTTTAAACATCCCATTTCAAAACCATGAGAATGGTTTAAAGCTATTCTAGGAAGGCCTTCCACAAAATTTCAGAGTGTCTGTGCGAATTTGTACCCATTCAACCAAGACAGCATTTGTGAAATCAGGTACTGATGTTGGACAAGAAGTCCTTGCTCAAAGTCGGTGTTCCTAAGCAAACTTGTCGAACCATGTGTTTACTGATCTGGATTTGTGAGCAAAGCCACAGTCATTATGGAACAAAAAAGGGACTTCCCCAGACTGTTGCCATAAGGTTGGAAGCACACAACTGTCTACAACTTCTTTGTTGGCTGTAGCTTTAATGGTAGCCTTCACTGGAGACACCAAACTCAATCGATTGGAGGGCAGTCAACATGCTTTTGGCCATATAGCGTGTATTCCATGTCACTGAGCTACCCTCATCTATGATGCCACAAAAAAGTACTATCATTAGGGCTAAAGTAGTGACAACTTTAATCTGACTGGTTGCTTTGGGTATCGTAGTGTATTTAACTGATTCAGGCATTTCAGTTTTCAAGAGACAGCTTGTTCTTAGATAATTATACAAGGCTGAATATATGTAAAGTTGTAGCTGGGTAAAAATCAATTTTGGAATTGATAATTAACAAATATTAAATAAACAGAATCACTTACAGTCAGAGACTGTATCATTGATGAACACTGTAGCTTTGCTGGGCTCCCCAAGGACAGCATTCATTGGCATACGCAGCACAAGCTCAAACTTCTCGATCCCCTCCAGTACTGGCTGTCCCAAGTCATCCAGAATGACCACACGGAATGTCTGCATGTTCACACCTGGTGCAAAATCCAGATTCCGACTGATACCTACGTAGTCAATGCCAGCTAAAAAAACAACAAAAAAAGTCATCATATTATATTGTCCAACTGTGTGAAAATTATTAAATATAATAAATAAAATAAATTAAAAATAATGAAAAAAATTACAGAAAAAAGGAAAGTTTGACCGAAAGTGTACTCAAAACTAACGTTTTTCTATAATATAGTGAATATCTAGAAATTGTAATTAAGCCTAAGCAGTACCAGTACAAATGTACCTTTGCCTTGAATTCCTTCAGGAAAATACCACTGCACTTCCTGGTATGTGAGTGACCCTAGTTCTAATGTGAGTAGAACATTGTTCTCTGTTTACTTTTACTGGACACAGATTCCACAGTTCAGGGCTTCTTTAAAGCCAAGTACACCCAAAACAGATAATGAATCTACCATTGATTCTGATATCTGAAAACGAAACTGGATCTGCGGATCCATGGGTATGTTCTCATACCCAGTACATGTAACCAGATACATAAAAAACATAAGCAAGCAGGAAGCCCATAGCAGTCGTTTTCTGTTCTGTTATTTTGGCCATGCATCAGTTTATTTTGCATATAAACCGGCAGATCCTGATCCAGATCATTACATGCATTTATATGCATTTAGAAATGTTGTATTACCAAATATTAAAGCAAATAAATTAGTGTAAATGTGGCCTAAAACACTAAGTTAATCCACTTAAAGGATAAGTTCACTTTTAGTAACACGTTACGTTACACCCATATTCAGGATGTAACATGTGACACACTAAAGCCCAATCAGTTACTGGATTTTTTTGTCAAAGCTTTATTGAACAAGGTGAAGCAAGAAGCCAATTGGCACAGCTGCACCAGATTTTGTACTCTCCAATTTTAGTTAATCAACACCAATGTGCTTTGAGCAAGTGAAGTGTATAGGTATTGGCACAAATAAATCAGCAGTAATAAAAATAGAAACACATAAGTTAACAAACAGAAAATGAACCAGGACACATAGAAGTCAGGGGGTCACCCCAGTACAAACAAAGGGTAGAGGCCAAGCGAGGTATGCAGTCTCCTCCAGCCAAATACTCTCTCGAAGTGGATATTTTGCTTCAGAGAGTCAAGGTATTTGCACTGTCAGCACTTTCTCCTCGGTTGGGTAGAGTAGGGTTGAGTATGTCCCCATCAGTAGAAAATGTGTAACGGGTGGGCACAGTATTAGTGTAAGGTAAGGGAGCTAGGTCACCTTGCCACGTCCTGCGTTACTACAAAAAAGCCAAGGGGTATAAAGAATAAAGAAGAATGGAGGGGGAGAAAAAAAACGGGGGGGGGGGGGGGGGAGTGTGCACCCAGCGCTCTCTTCTGCCTCTCGAAACCTTAGCCTCCCAAGCGTGTGTTGTATAGTAGGGAAATGGCGCACGAGCCATAGGGCAGGCCCTAAAACTGGTATGCCTCCATACAGCTAACTCTGCCCCTCAAGGCCCACTACTTCAGAGTGTTCAGTGGGCTTCAGCCATCATGAGGGACCGATATGTTGGAGTCGTGCGTGTCGATTTTTTAAAATAAAGCCATGTAATGATGTACCAAGACCAGGGACTCACAACTACTAATTGGATTTCATTTTACTGTAACCATCTACTTCAGGAAAAAGGTCAGGTCTGAGCATGTAGGCCCTTTACAAAATAATCTAGAGTGGGTGAATGGGGACAAAGAGAAGGCAAATTTATTAAATTCTTCCTTCAGCTCTGTGTATTCAAAGAAGCATGGGGAAACTTATGCCCATAATGGGGGTGGTAGTGACACAGCCCCAGATGATCCACAATAGCTCAAAAGTGATATGGTCCAGAAATATTTAGACAGAACAAAGGTAGATAAATCACCTGGACCAGATGGCATCCACCCACAGATCCTAAAAGAATTGAGCTCTGTCATTTCAAGGCCATTGTTAGGGACTTGTTAATGACTGGAATGGTACCACTGGATTAGTGCCCGTATTTAAAAAGTCTTTACCAAGTAACTATAGACATGTTAGTTTAACTTCTATAGTCAGGAAGATACTGGAGCGTTTAATAAAAAAGACCACATAGATGAGTTCTTGCTGGAAAAAAATATTTTAAGCAACAGACAACATGGATTAATGAAAGACAGAAGTTGTCAAACAAACATTTCTTTTTATGAGGATGTAAGTAAAACCTTGGACAGAAGAGGGGTGGCTGTGGACGTGGTATACTTGGATCTTTCAAAAGCGTTTGACACAGTTCACCACACACGGCTCATGTGTAAGGTAAAGTCTACAGGCTTGGAAAGATCAATTTGTAAATGGATTAAAAACTGGCTAAAATACAGAATTCAGAGAGTAGTGGTTAATGACTCGTACTCTGAATGGTCTAAGATTATCAATGGTGTACCCCAAGGTTCAGTGCTGGGACCCTTACTTTTTAATATCTCTATAAGTGATATTGGGTCTGGGATTAAACGTACCATTTCTGTCTTTGCAGATGACACTAAGCTGCAGTTCAATAACGTCCTTACTGGATAGATAATTGGGCAACTAAGTGGCAAATGAGGTTTAATGTTGATAAATGTAAAGGTATGCACTTGGGGGCTAAGAATATGTATGCATCATACATACTAGGGGGTGTACAACTGGGGGAATCCATACTGGAAAAGGATCTGGGGGTTTTGGTAGATCATAAGCTCAATAATACCATGCAATACCAAGCTACGGTTTCCAAAGCGAGCAAAGTCCTTTTTTGTATTAAAAGAGGTATGGTCTCCAGAGAGAGAGATATCATTTTGCCCCTGTACAAATCATTAGTAAGACATCATCTGGAATATGCAGTTCAGTTTTGGGCACCAGTTCTCAAAAAGGATATCGGGGAACTGGAGAAAGCGCAGAGAAGGGCAACCAAACTGATAAGAGGCATGAAGGAGCTCAGCTATGAGGAAAGATTAGAGGAACTGAATCTATTCCCTCTTGAGAAGAGGAGATTAAGGGGGGATATGATCAACATGTACAAATACATAAGTGGTCCATATAGTGGACTTGGTGTTGAGTTATTCACTTTAAGGTCATCACAAAGGACAAGGGGGAACTCTTTACTTCTAGAGGAAAAAAGATTTCATCTCCAAATACAGAAAGGTTTCTTCACAGTAAGAGCTGTGAAAATGTGGAAAAGACTCCCTCCAGAGGTGGTTTTGGCAAGCTCAGTAGCTTAAAGGTGGTTGTAAACCCTTACAGACCACTTTTACCTACAGGTAAGCCTAGATTAAGGCTTACCTGTAGGTGCAAGAAATATCTCCTAAACCTACACGGTTTAGGAGATATTTGCAAAGGACAGGCACCGATGTCTACGGTGCATGCGCCTTAGACAGCGGCGCGCAGGCGCACTGAGCGTGCCGTTTCCAATGGCGATCGTGCCGTTAGTGGTGGCTCCCACGCACATGCACAGGAGTGATGTCATTGCGGCTCCGGCCAATCACAGCGCCGGAGCCGCGATACCCGGAAGGAAGATGGACGCTTCTTGGAAGAGGGGACAGCGGTGACATCGCAGGCACCTGTGTCAGGTAAGTGACACATAATGGGCTACTATGTGATGCATAGTAGCCCATTATGCTTTACCTTTGCAGGGAAACAAAGAGGAAGTAAATCCCATCAGGGTTTACTTCCTCTTTAAAAAAGGCGTGGATTCTTTACTATATGTACATAATATAACTGGGTACTAACATTTTTTTTTTTTGGGGGGGGGGAGGGTGGCTTAGAGCTCCTCTTTAAATTTCTTTAAGCTTTCTAAAAATCCATATAACATTTCACAAATTGGTAGATATTTTTCATATACTGGATAGACAGAGAGATAAATAGATACAGTGGGGACGGAAAGTATTCAGACCCCCTTAAATTTTCCACTCTTTGTTATATTGCAGCCATTTGCTAAAATCATTTAAGTTCATTTTTTTCCTCATTAATGTACACACAGCACCCCATTATGACAGAAAAACACAGAATTGTTGACATTTTTGCAGATTTATTAAAAAAGAAAAACTGAAATATCACATGGTCCTAAGTATTCAGACCCTTTGCTCAGTATTTAGTAGAAGCACCCTTTTAATCTAATACAGCCATGAGTCTTTTTGGGAAAGATGCAACAAGTTTTTCACACCTGGATTTGGGGATCCTCTGCCATTCCTCCTTGCAGATCCTCTCCAGTTCTGTCAGGTTGGATGGTAAACGTTGGTGGACAGCCATTTTTAGGTCTCTCCAGAGATGCTCAATTGGGTTTAAGTCAGGGCTCTGGCTGGGCCAATCAAGAATAGTCATGGAGTTGTTGTGAAGCCACTCCTTTGTTATTTTAGCTGTGTGCTTAGGGTCATTGTCTTGTTGGAAGGTAAACCTTCGGCCCAGTCTGAGGTCCTGAGCACTCTGGAGAAGGTTTTTGTCCAGGATATCCCTGTACTTGGCCGCATTCATCTTTCCCTCGATTGCAACCAGTCGTCCTGTCCCTGCAGCTGAAAAACACCCCCACAGCATGATGCTGCCACCATCATGCTTCACTGTTGGGACTGTATTGGACAGGTGATGAGCAGTGCTTGGTTTTCTCCACACATACCGCTTAGAATTAAGGCCAAAAAGTTCTGCCTTGTCCTCATCAGACCAGAGAATCTTATTTCTCACATCTTGGAGTCCTTCAGGTGTTTTTTAGCAAGCTCCATGCGGGCTTTCATGTGTCTTGCACTGAGGAGAGGCTTCCGTCGGGCCACTCTGCCATAAAGCCTCGACTGGTGGAGGGCTGCAGTGATGGTTGACTTTTTACAACTTTCTCCCATCTCCCGACTGCATCTCTGGAGCTCAGCCACAGCGATCTTTGGGTTCTTCTTTACCTCTCTCACCAAGGCTCTTCTCCCCCGATAGCTCAGTTTGGCCGGATGGCCAGCTCTAGGAAGGGTTCTGGTCGTCCCAAACATCTTCTATTTAAGGATTATGGAGGCCACTGTGCTCTTAAAAACCTTAAGTGCAGCAGAAATTTTTTGTAACCTTGGCCAGATCTGTGATCTTCAGGCAGTTCCTTTGACCTCATGATTCTCATTTGCTCTGACATGCACTGTGAGCTGTAAGGTCTTATATAGACAGGTGTGTGGCTTTCCTAATCAAGTCCAATCAGTAAAATCAAACACAGCTGGACTCAAATGAATGTGTAGAACTATCTCAAGGATGAAAAGAAGAAATGGACAGCACCTGAGTTAAATATATGAGTGTCACAGCAAAGGGTCTGAATACTTAGGACCATGTGATATTTCAGTTTTTCTTTTTTAATAGTCTGAGGTCCTGAGCACTCTGGAGAAGGTTTTTGTCCAGGATATCCCTGTACTTGGCCGCATTCATCTTTCTCTCGATTGCAACCAGTCGTCCTGTCCCTGCAGCTGAAAAACACCCCCACAGCATGATGCTGCCACCATCATGCTTCACTGTTGGGACTGTATTGGACAGGTGATGAGCAGTGCTTGGTTTTCTCCACACATACCGCTTAGAATTAAGGCCAAAAAGTTCTGCCTTGTCCTCATCAGACCAGAGAATCTTATTTCTCACATCTTGGAGTCCTCAAATGAATGTGTAGAACTATCTCAAGGATGATAAGAAGAAATGGACAGCACCTGAGTTAAATATATGAGTGTCACAGCAAAGGGTCTGAATACTTAGGACCATGTGATATTTCAGTTTTTCTTTTTTAATAAATCTGCAAAAACATCAACAATACTGTGTTTTTCTGTCAATGTGGGGTGTTGTGTGTACATTAATGAGGAAAAAAATGAACTTAAATGATTTTAGCAAATGGCTGCAATAACACAAAGAGTGAAAAATTTAAGGGGGTCTGAATACTTTCCGTCCCCACTGTAAGATAGATAGATAGATAGATAGATAGATAGATAGATAGATAGATAGATAGATAGATAGATAGATAGATAGATAGATAGATAGATAGATATAACTCCATAATGCTCACCAACTGCTGACACTGGTTCTGTCTTCTGTGAGCGCACGGTGACTGTGGCGGTTTTTGACAGATCAGTACCTGTCCGCCAAACACGCACTTCAATGTATCCTGCACTCTCATCCACATACAATTCCACATCACCAAAGTAGAAAGCAGGTTCTACAAATAAAAAAAGAATTTGATCAAATAAACAAATAAAACAATTTATAATTGCCACTGTATTCATTTTTGCAATACTAAGTTAATGGAAATAAAAGAGTCTGAATAATATTCTGCTAAAGCAGACAATAGATTGGTTGCTCTTTCTAGGCATCCTTGCATATCTGTACCTCTTCCACTATCTCTAAGCATTTGATGGTTCGTTCATACTACAAGTGCCGGGTTGCATTGTTCAAGGCAACAAAAATGCAAAAACAAAAAAAGACATGGGAAAACACATTTCTTTTGGTCTTGCCAATTTTCCAAAAAATAGCTGCTTTATGGTGCTGACTTTTCTGACTTTTGCATTTATTCATAGCAGGTAAATCTATATTTATATAATATATTGTATATTTAAATATACATACATTTCTTCTTCTAATAATTTATTTTTTTTATTTTTTTAGTCAACAGGAATTATTGGCTCCTTTCTCCATGTTTACAGGCTCTCATTAGCTCCTTTGATGAATAAAAGTTTATTGCTTACACCTTGCAGAGGTTCATTTTCCAGGGTTTCAAAGAATCAGTGTGAATCAAACAGCTATCAGCTAATGCTATGATGTCTCTTTAACCCACAGTGCTCTGGACTGCTTTAAATAGGTTTAGTAGGGAATTTAGATTCTATGCTACCTACTGACAGAAACTAATGTGAATGATCTACAAACATTGCTTCAGAATTAGTTTAACTGTAAAACATAAGAAAACATGATCAAATAGCTTCTTAGAAAACTGTAAGGAGTGAACATCACTGTGCACATTTGTTTTTTGCCTATGATTGCTTTTTTGTTCCCATCACAATCCAAACATTTGGCGAAGATGCTAAATTTCTGCATACAACTGATATAGTCATCCTTGTAGACTGCAGGTCAGGCCACCCACAGTTGAATATGTGATTTTGGGTGGCCTAATTTGCATATCTATGCCCAGTTTCACAGAAGAGCCATACAACAGTGTCCTGTTGTTGTGAGACCTCAGGTGTGATTGTCTCTATTATGGCACCCTAAATACCAGTTTTTAACTATTCCATTACCAACTGCACTATTATACAGCATACCATTTTTGTCTTCGTAAAAAGACAATTTCTAGGATAATATGCTGTGTACAGGGACAAAGGGACAAGCAAGACACCCAAAACCAATTTGCAAGATCTGGAATCACTTTATCCGCCCTACTAGTCCATAATAGTAAAATCACATAGTTCCACACATACAAGGTAATGTTTACCTATGAATTTTGGCACAGAACCATTTAAATGTTTAGAAAATGTAAAAAGGAAAGATTCAACGTTTCATTAAACTGTAGTGTATCCCCTTCATTCCAGTTTTATCAGAAACCAACTGTGTTGGCTTGTGCCAACTCTAAAGAGTATATATATATATATATATATATATATATATATAAATAAATATGAGAGGATTATCTCAACACACTTACAGAAACTGATGAGTCAGTTCAATCTTTTAAATTCCTGAAATGATTTACTCAATTCAGATGTCAGGCTAAAAAGCAGCTGGCCAAGGCAAGGCTATTCAGCAATGTGAACCATGTTACTGCTTTTAGGTGGATCTAGACTGAGATCTCCAGAAAATGGGGTGGCTAAAAAGTTCACCTGTTGCTAATCATGTGCACATTGTAGCCTTATATTTAAAATAATTAGACAAAATTCAAATATTATGCAATAGTTTGGGGGTGAAAACAATCTATTCTATTCTATTCGAGCAATATTATACCAAGAATCCAATTTTGATTGAGCTGTGACACTATGAGGGATCTAAAATCATTATCTATTGCGGTGGTCTCCAAACTGCGGCCCGGGGGCTGCATGTGGACCTTTGTTTGCTTTTATCCAGCCCTTGGGGCACTATAATTTCCACTGATACAAGATATTATAATGCCAACTGACAACAATGGGGCACCATTTCTCCCACGGGTACCAACAATGGGCCACTTTTCTTCCTCCTAATACCAAATGTGGTGATGTTTACTCTCACTAATGCCAGGAAAATTTCCACTCCTGCTGGCCACAGTCCATTGTTTATAAAGTTTGGAGACCCCTGCTCTATGGGAACGTCCAACTTTATATTTTGGAAATCTGAATAAAAAAAACGGTTTGGATAGAATCAGAAGCGTAACTAGAACCTTCAGGGCTCCAGTGCAAGAAACCATGAAGGGCCCCCCCGACCCTGGCAGGGGCCCTTTTCTCTGTGTCCGGGGCCCTCAATCTCCATCTCTGCATCCTCAGCTACACATAATGAATGGACAAGAATAGCTCTGTACAGAGCTTCCCATTCATTCACAAACTGAAGCATAGTAAACGCAGTTACTATGCTTCAGTTATGAATGGACACAGTGAGTGCGGTGCCGATCACTTACTGTGTCCATTCAGAAAAGGAAGGGGCCGGAGGGGGGGCACTGGGAACGGAGGTGGGGAGTGTAACAAGAAGGGGGTAGTATGGCAAAGGGCAATGTGAAAGGAGGGGGGCGGTATGACAAGGGTGGTAGTGTGATGGGGAAGCAGTATGATGGGGGGGTATTGTGACAGAAGGGGGGCAGTGTGATAAGGGGGCAGTGTAATGGGGGAGCAGTATGATGGGGGTATTGTGACATGAGGGGGGCAATGTGACGGGGGAGGCAGTGTGACAGGGGAAGGGTATCTGTGAAGTGTGACGAGGGGAGAGTGTGATAAGAGGGGGCACTGTGAAAGGAGGGGGGCAGTGTGATAAGAGGGGGGCAGTATGACCGGGGGATATTGTGACAAGAGAGGGGCAGTGTGACAGAAGAAGGGTACCTGGACATGTGACAGGAGGGGGACAGTGTGAAAGAGGGGGAGCAGTGTGATGAGGAAGCACTTTGAAAGGAGAGGGGCAGTATGACAGAGGTGGTGTGATAGGAGGGGGCAGTGTGACAAGGGGGGAAAATGATAGAGGGGCAGTGTGACAGGAGGGGGGCAGTATGACAGGGGGGGAGTATTGTGACAAGGGAGCAGTGTGACGGGGACAGTGTGACAGGTGGGGGGGGCAGTGTGACGGGGAATAGTATAATGTGGGCAGTGTGATAAAGGAGGGAAGTGTGACAGGTGGGGGGGCATTGTGATAAAAGGGGGCAGTCTGACAGGCGGGGGGCATAGTGAAAGGTGGGAGGTCAGTGTGACAGGTCGGGGCAGGGTAAAAGGTGGGAGGGCAGTGTCACAGGTGGTGGGAGGGAAGTGTGACAGGTCGTGGGCAGTGTGACAGGTGGGCAGTGTGATAAAAGGGTGCACTGGTACAATAGGACACACAGTATGCTCAGTGGCCAGCCTTACCTTAGAGGAGAAGCCTAGAGATAAGAATCAGCAGCTGGAGTTGGGGGCAGAGCTAAGGGCAGAGCTCCCCTCCCCTCTCCACTGTATAGACTCAGAAAGGGAATGGCTAACTGGAGGGACATCCCACGAATTTGAGGACATCACAGAGCCGCTGATCACCCCCTCCCACCCCCCTCCACTGTTAGCTGCCAGCTGGAGGTACAGGGGGAGATGCCAGGTCTTGGGCCCCCTCCCCCACAGTGGTGGAACTCCAGGGGCCCATTCGCAAGTGCGACTGCTGCGACCCTGGTAGTTCTGCCACTGGATAGAATAGTTAATGTGTTCTGTCAAAGCATTGGACATGTGGTCTCTGTTTGAGGGGTTTGCCTAAATTCCTCCAAATTCTTTAACAGACTTTGTTCACGTGACCAGCCACCTAAGGAAGAGGTTTATAATGTAACAGCCTCATCTACCATTTAACAGTGTAACAAAGCAGGACAGGCAGGAAGGATATCTGATAATTTTTATTTAGTATCTTCTCTGTCTAATTTTCCAAAGAGAAATAAGCTTACATTGAGTCAACTAATATAAGCAAACCACTGTGCATTCTTCAACATAAATCCTTATTACCTATATAACCTAACCATCAGTCTATTCCCAGGATTCATTCATCACATTGCTGTGCCGAGTACTCCCCCTCAATGCCTTTTATTACACCCTGCATCATACTACTCATCAGTTACTCTAAGCATTCCAGCAGGGTTCTCTTCATTTTGAGAAAACACAGGTTCTTGTTTTATCATTTACATTCCCTATGTGGTAGCTCTTCACCTCTACTTGTTCTTACCAGGTTTATCACTGTAGATGATGGATACTGAGTAAGTAAATAGATATTGAGGTGATTTATTCTGGAAAATAAGCCTCTTTTCGATGCAGAAAAGCAAAAACCTTACAAATATACAGTATTTTTACAGCATTTATCTTGGCTGAATTGGAAAGAGGATTTATTTTGGTGTTGACACTGTGCAAGTCATTTGAAAGATAGACATCTCACAGCCTGTTTTTTTTAACACATGTTTTTAGAGAGTAGAATATACCTAAAGGCCAAAAATAGGATTATTATTGTCTTACTTGTCTATTATTTTTATTATCTATAGCTAATATTATTAATTATACTATTACTTGTCAAAGTAAGAAACTTTCCTTGTGGTCACCACCAGACTTATAATGGACATGGAGTGATTCCTGACCTTCCCATCAGGACCCAAGGGAGAGGTCGCTATTTTCCCTGTTTTAAAGAGATCACCATATTTGCCTGTTCATGCTGAACACATTATCAGTAACCACTTATATGTAAATCCAAATATTAAAGCTCATATAAGCTTAATGTGTTAATGCAATTTCAAAAGTACTTTTCAATTTCAAATTTAGACCTGCAGCCCTCCTTAAAATAATACCTGGTGATCCTGGTACAAAGGTCCTTGTTCCCATTATAGAGTGACAGCACACTGACCCTGTCTCCCAGATGTGCTATTTCTGTCACACAGGCCTTTGATGGAGACAAGTGACCATTTCAACACATATTATGCAGTAGTGGTCAACTGTTGTCATCGTGTGAAAAACATGGCCTGAAAATCACTATGTATTGTAGTCTTTGCTGGAGCACATGCTTGTAGGCAGGAAGTGACTGTGAATACATTGCAGGAGTTTAGCAGCACTAAGATATAATACAAGAACAAAATGAAGGAGGAAGGAAGTATTTTATTTAAAAAAAAAGAAGATGCCTGTTTATGATACTTGGTGCTTTTGGCAAACTAAATGTCATTCATTTACATCTACTTTAAATGTGCCGTAATGCTCTAGGCCAGTGGCCTCCAAACTGCTGCCCGGGGGCCAGATGTGGCCCTTTGCTTGCTTTTATCTGGCCCTTGGCGCACTATTTTCATCCACTGATACCAACAATGGGGCATAATTCCCCCCACTAATGAAAATGAAGGGGTAGAATTCCTCCCAATGACACCAACAATGGGGCAGAATTCCTCCCAATGACACCAACAATGGGGCACAATACCTCCCAATGACACCAAAGATGGGGCACAATTCCTGCCAATGACACCATAGATGGGGTGCAATTCCTCCCAATGACACCAACAATGGGGCTCAATGATACCAATGATGGGGCACAGTTCCTCCCACTGACACCAAACATGGGGCATTGCTTATTCCCACAGATGTCCAGACTTTTTCTACTCCCAATAACCACAGTCCAGCCCCCCCTTAAAGCGGGAGTCCGGCGACCAATCTTTTTTTTTTTTTTTTTTTTTTTTTTTAGGTCATTGAGACACTTTGCTAATCCCAAAATAATACTCACAGTTTGGGTGTAATATTTCCACCTCTGTCTGTTTTCGTACTGAAGAATAACTTAAAAAATGTGATGCTGGCTGTTTCCATCTTGCTTGTGGGCTTGTGAAGCCCACAAGCATTGATTTCCTGGATGCGGTGAATGCTGTTTGTTCACTGCTTGTTCACGCGCATGATCATTGTTTCCACACTGAATCTTGGGAAGCCGGACACTAAGCTCCCAGGAGACAGTGCGGCGTCAGGGAAAGGCAATAAACACGCCTACTCCCATGGGAGGAGAGACAGGAAGTGCCACAATAAAGTACAATATAAAGGTAATTACAGCGATAAAAAAATGTTTCCTGTGGCATTTGAACATCTATGCAATTAACTGAAGGGGGTAAGATTAAGTTAAAAATTTGAGTGGAACCCCTCTTTAAGTCTAAAGGACAGTAAACTGGTCCTCTCATTAGAACGTTTGGAGACCCCTACTCTAAGTGTAAGTTTGTAAAATTTGTTCTGATTGCTGCCACAGGTTAATACTAGTCTTGGTTAAACAGCTCAGCTAGCTCAATCTCTATGTTTACTGCTTTATTTTCCTTGAACGTGATTGGATATTCTTTGCAAAAGAAAATTTTACCACATTTACTAAGCTTTGGGTCTAATTCCCTTGCAAGGAAAACATCCTCTTTGCCTTTACTAAATCAACCTCAATGTTTTTGGGTGGACTGAACTCATGACTGCTGCAATGGCCGTGCTCATAGAAAATGTTACAGCAATGCAACTCTACTTAAAGTCACATACCTCTAAAACTCCACCTTACTTGCAGTTACAATACCTTAAGTACATAACCCAGTATATATTCATTCTTAAGATACTTTTCATTTTTTTAATGTTAGAATATTGGTCAGATTTCAGCATACGGTAACATTTTCCAGTGTCTTGGATTTCGATGGGCACTATGAGTGTCCCATTGCTTAACTTCCACAATAAAATTAAACTAGATACATGATAGCAGAAGTGCAAAAGATAACATATGCTTTCATACCCTCTCCTCCAATCTCTACATTGGCTCCCAATAACCCAGCGAATTAAATTAAAAATACTAACCACAACATACAAAGCCATTCACAACTCTGCCCCAAGCTACATCACCAATCTTGTCTCCAAATATCACCCAAATCGTCCTCGCCGCTCTTCTCAAGACCTCCTACTCTCAAGCTCTCTCATCTCCTCCTCTTCTCCAGGATTTCTCCAGAGCCTCTCCCATCCTCTGGAACTCGCTACCTCCACCCGCCCGGCTATCCCCTACTCTTGCTACCTTCAGGCGATCCCTGAAAACTCATCTCTTCAGGAAAGCCTATAACGTCTCTAACTAATCTTTTACCACTCCCATCAGCTCATTCCCCACAGTTGCAACCTTTTGTACCACCTGCCCCACCCTATTAGATTGTAAGCTCTTCTGAGCAGGACCTTCTTAATCCTCTTGTATCTTATTGTATTATAACTGTATTGTCTCTCTTTTATATTGTAAAGCGCTGCGTAAACTGTTGGAGCTATATAAATCCTGTATAATAATAATAAAAATAATGTGACAAATTTGCAACAAATGCAAATATTAATCTGGCCAGCTGTTCCGATACCATATGCACATTCATATCCAAAGACAAACAGAAGCAAAGCTTTCATTGGTAAAAAGCAGTTTCTTATTTTAAGTATGTAGAAAGATGCTTGTTGCTGTTTTCTGTTGCCTACAAGTATTAGGAACACCCTGTATAACAGTGCTCACGCCGTGACCGTTGCTACGCTCTTGTTGTAGAGTTTATTTCCTGAAAGCTTCTTTAGCTGATCTCCAGGGGAAATTTAGTAGTTGTGATTAGGATAGAGTAGCATGGGTCACAAAGAGAGCAGCGTACAATGAATGTGGCTTCAAAAGCACTTCATCTTTAATATGTGAACTGTCTGGCAGAAAGAAGTTCAAATATTAATGACCTTCTTTTATAAATGCAGGAAGAACAGCTTTATATAGTATGTAAAGTAGATTTCTTAGACAACTAGGGGAAAAAAAGGCAGGCTTAAGAGAAGAAGCAATTAGTAAGTTGAGAACGCCAGCATTTGGTGCACACCACGGTAAGGAACCTAAATCTCTTCTTTGTTCACTAATATCCTGTACTGATTACTTCTGAAGTTGCATCCCCTCTTCTGTACAGCATATAATCATAAAACAAACCTTTACTTATTTAGAGGTCGTGACTCCTTAAAGGGATAAAGCAACGGAAGCTCAGCGATTCTTCCTGTAACTTGTAATGACATCTGCAGGACTATCGTGCCAGTTTTAAACGGTTCGGTATTGATAATATCCTATTGTCCTTTGGAAAATATGGATTCCAGAAGCTCTGCCTATTTATTAAGCTTAATTCAAACAATGCTGGAATTCGCACTTGGCTTACAGTGGTAAGACTGCTGCACAAAGAAGGTAGTTGAATACTACACTACATAACTCTGTGGAAAAAATTATATTGTGCGCTATCCCAAACAATATATATTAGGATAATAAAAGGATAATAAAAAATCCCCTATGATCATGAATACCAAACCGGACATATATAACAACCTTGATACTCAATAGTGCACAAATTCCTGCAATAAAGTGCAAAAAAATATTTTTTTCCCCAAGGTGAATTTTCATATAAACTGCACTTTGCACTTTATATGAAAATTCACTTTGTGAAAATGTATTTTCCCTGCCCCCACTGATGGGGGCTCTTTCTAACATAGACTCTCAAATAGACACAGAAAGGACCTCTGTTAGAGAGACGCCCCTCCAGGATCCTTTAGAACCCATTGTTTTGTCTAATGGGGCCTGGTGGGGGCTCTAATTACTAACTCTCTAATGAACACCAAAAGGGCCTCTGTTAGAGAGCCCCCCCTACAGGTCCCTCTGATACCTCCTGTATCATGTCTGCAGCCTCTGACATCTCCTGTACCATGTCCGCAGCCTCTAACCATCTCCTGTACCATGTCCGCAGCCTCTAACCATCTCCTGTACCATGTCCGCAGCCTCTAACCATCTCTTGTATCATGTCTGCAACCTCTGACCATCTCTTGTCTTTTATCATGTTTGCAGTCTCTGAGGGGGGAGCCTGGAGAGGGGTCGAGAGTAGGAGTGCCGCTGGGATGGGGGTCATGGGAGAAGTCAGATGTGTGTGGACTGTGGAGAGGAGACTATAGGAAAAAATCAGAGCCACCAAGCTGGAGCTGACTGACTGAGCCCTGCACGGTGTACCCGGGAGGAGTTCAGTGACAGTGCTGCCAGGCCAGTCTGAGGGGGGGGGGGGGCAGTGATGTAAGGGGGGAGTGAATACAATAATGTAAGGGGGCACTAATATAAAAGTTATTCTTTATTCTGACAATATATCACCATAGCAATAAGTGGACTGTTCTTGATGATTGCTCCACTTTTACCACTTTTAACCGGAATTTGCTCTTATACATAAAGCCCTATGTGCTTTCATATCTGTTATATCTATATATAATACACTCTTCAAATGTGCTTTCAAATGCATGGTTTTTCTTTTTATGAACCAGAAAATAATGACGTTATGCGGTTGGGCTAGTATAATAATGCTATGGGGCTAGTATAAAATTATTTCCAGGGCTGGTTTTTATTTCCAGTCTGGGCCCTGTCTACAACTACAGGAGCGCTGATATGGGTGACAACACTCTGTAGCACTGGAGCCAGTTCAGTAAGTGTTGCCACCATGAAAAAGTTGGTGGCATTCTGTCTACGAGAAATGGTAGGATCAACAAGTAATAGTCAATAGATTCCAATCAGAAACCATAAAAGACTGTAATATACTGGCTTAAAAGACCTTACTCTACAATAAATACATTTTTAAAAACATTTTTTATTGTAATGTAGTTTGACTGCTTGATCCAGCATTTACTATACAGCTATGGTGGCTTGACTGTTCTGTTATGCTGCTAATATAGAACCAAGTTTACTTAAAGGGGAGGTCCTCCCACCCCACAAAAAATTAGAAGTCAGCAGCTACAAATACTGCAGCTGCTGACGTTTAATATATGGACACTTACCTGTCCAGGGAGCCCGCGATGTCTGCACCCCAGCTGATCTTCGGATCGGCTGTCGGATGTAGATGCCACCACTGCTAGTAAGGGAACCCCGCAGTGAAGCCTTTCGGCTTCACAGCCGGTCCCCTACTGTGCATGCACGAAGTGCGCTGTGCTTTCTAATTGGCCCGGCAGTGGAGGAAGGAGGCCGAGCTGTGCTGTGGCACTGTTTTCGGAAGTGGGGAAGGGGACTTGTCACAAACAGGTCAATGTTCCCTCCTCCCCCTTGAAAGGTGCCAATGGGTTGCCCTACCTGCAGAAATGTGGTGGAAAAGGTCCTGGACCCTTTTTTAAAATCATGCTACATGGAACTACATGGTACAGTGGCCTCATGCGTGAAAACGTGGCCATTTTTGCCGATATGTGGGGGTACCATTAAGAATTAATAGCATCCATGTGCGTCTGCTAAAAAGCAGCACATTCCATTGCGTGTCGGGAACAATCATGTGATAATGTGAAACTAGCCTCAGGTATGTATGAAATATTTTTTAAAAGCATGTTTTTGTTTTTTTGTTTTTTAAATCTATCTTGTAGTGAATAAATAACATGTAATCACTGTTTTGTCTGAATACACACTGGGATGTAGTGATTTGTGTAACAAAGTATATTCTATGGTGATTCATTTTGTTTTTATTAATAATAATGTAAGACTGGAATTTTTTTTCCCCACTTCTATGTACTGCTGCATGAAGGATAAATAATTCATACATGTGCTCCAGTTAATACCATATTTTTTAAGCAAAAAAGCTAATAGACTTGGTATCTGGGAAACTGCAGTAATAATTTACTAAACCCTTCTGGCATATATACATCTGATTTGCATGTTAGACATATGGTATATCACCAGTGATCTGTAATTCAGTAGTCACACTGCAGATCAGCTTAGAAAGATGTCAAACCTTTTCATCCAATTAAGGAATGTAAGATTTTAGCAAACTAAGCATGCATAACTTTGCTATTCCTGATAAGTTATGTTGGCACATTAAGTTTCCAGATTCTTGAGAAATAAACATATTGCAAAGCTTGCTTTGCTTGACATGATGGGTAATCATGAAAAACACGGGCAATTGAGTATAAATCCATGCATCCCCAACACCGTATATATTTAGTAGGAACAACAGTGACTGAGGAGAGTACAACCTGCGTAGGCAGATTTTTTTTCTTAACAACACAAAGCAATCTCCTGCGCTCGGGTGCCCGGTCAGCTAAATAAGAGGCACAGCTAACCCCTTTAGCAAAGTCAGTGGAATGTCGCAGGTTTTCAGTTATCCTTTATAACTGAAACATACAAGGAGAACAGGGGGGCGCACCGACCTTGTGCATTACCAAAGATAAATGTACTCACAAACGAGCTGTTAAAATAACGCTTATCAATACTCCAGCAATAGCGAGCAGTATCTTTAAACGCCTACAGCCTGGACCAGATATTTGGAGGACCCAGATGGCATCGCAAGCGTCTTACGCGTTATGAGGGCGAACCCTCTTCCTCAGAGCCATAGCGGAACAGCCCACTGCTGGACCATGGGGGAGCGTTATTGTCCAGGGGCACAAAGGATCAGGTGAGTATAAGATTTCTCTTCACCCCTAGACAAAATGAGCTGTTGACCTGTGCGGTGCCAAGGGTTGAACTTTAAGCACTTAAGGACCGAGCCTCTTTCTGAGATTTGTTGTTTACAAGTTAAAAACATTTTTTTTTTTGCTAGAAAAACCCCCAAACATTATACATTTTTTTCTAACACCCTAGAGCAGGGGTCTCAAACTCAAACTACCTGAGGGCCACAGGACAAATTTTCACATCCAATGGGGGCCTCATGCAAACTGTCCTTTCCCCCAGCACTGGTGTCAGTGGACGCACTATTAACCCCCAGCACTGGTATCAGCAGATGCAATATTAACCCCCAGCACTGGTGTCAGCGGACGCAATATTAAACCCCAGTATTACCCCCCACACTCCACAAATACCCCCCCCCACACACCGCTTCACAAATATCCCCCCCTTACACTCCACAAATATCACCCTCCCCCCCACCACACACACACATTCCACAAATACCCCCTCTTCACAAATTTCAACCCCAGTCACACAACTAAGGACTTGCTAAGCCTCTGTGTGATGGCTCACTTACCTCTCCTGCTGGCAGTCAGCTGGTGGCCTGATCTTCTGCCTCCTGAGTCCTCTCCTCCTGTCAGGTCCTGGCTTCATCACAGGCCTAGTGGCAGGGCACCCCGAGAACGCCATAATCTTCCGCCCTGAGGTGGCAGCAGGACCCAGGGCCAGTGTTCTGTCGAAGTGCCCGCTATCGAATAGTGCCCGGGACGAACTGTGCATGCGCCGTACGTAATAGCACAACAGCTGATTTTACGATCAGCTGTTGTGTCGGCGAGACGGCGCCTGCGCACAATAGCCGACTGAAGACATTTTTCAGTCAGTTTGTACCTCACGCTGCCGAGGAGTGTTCATGTAGGTGAGGGGTGGAATTTAACATGAAGGGCGCGGATGTTTTTAATGATGACCAGTGCTGCAAAGATGGGGGCAGAATTTTTAACGATGCCCAAACAAATCTGCTAAACAAATCTTTATCTGCTATTCTTCCTGGGGGGGCTATTTAGCTAGCTAAACATTTAAAATTTTGCCCCCATCTTTGCAGCAGTGGCCATCCTTGAAAACTTCCGCCCCCTTCATGTTAGATCAGCATTGGCCTTCAATGAAAACATCCACCCCTTCATGTTAAATATTCCGCCCCTCACCTACATGAACATGCCTCGGCACAATCTGACTGAAAAATGTCCTCACTCGGCTATTGTGCGCAGGCGCCGTCTCGCCGACACAACAGCTGATTGTAAGATCAGCTGTTGTGCGATTACATACGGCGCATGCGCAGTTCACCCAGGTGTTCTGTCGAGAAATGCCCCCCATCGAATAGTGCCCGAGCTGAAGGGCGCATGCGTACGTAACATCACAACAGCTGGTTTTACCATCAGCTGTTGTGACAGCGAGATGGCTCAGGCGCATAATAGACGCATAATAGTGTATTTTTTTTGTCAGACTGTGGCCCGCGCTCCCCCACACTCCCATGGCGAGTTCATGTCCATGATGGGTGGAGCTATGGGGACTTGGGGGCGGAATTACATGGCCAGTGCTGCAAAACAAAACTTTGTGATGGGCGGAATTCTATACTTCTTGTGGGTAGATTTATGGGCACTTTGGGGCAGAATTAGATGGCCAGTGCTGAAAAAAAAAAAAACTTTCTGATGGGTGGATTTTTACATTTATTGTGGGTGGATTTATGGGTACTTTGGTGAGGAATATCACAAAGTTTTATTTTTTTGCAGCACTGGCCATCTAATTCCGACCCAAAGTGAACATAAATCCGCCCACAACGTGTGGAAATCCACCCATCATGGACATGAACTCGCCACGGGAGCACGGGTGAGTGCGGAGCACAATCTGGCAAAAAAAATAATTCTGTCGCCTATTGCGCGCCTGCGCCGTCTCGCCGCCACAACAGCTGATGGTAAAATCAGCTGTTGTGATGTTACGTACGGCGCATGCTCCTTCAGCCAAGGCACTATTCGATGGGGGCATTTCTGAACAGAACAGGTGGGCAGGGTGATGGGCGGATCCTGCCTGCGGGCCATTTGTAACCGATCTGCGGGCCACAAATGGCCCGCAGGCCGATACTTTGAGACCCCTGCCCTAGAGAATAAAATGGCAGTCATTGCAATACTTTCTGTCACACCAAATTTGCGCAGCGGTCTTACAAGCACACTTTAAAAAAAAAAAAAAAATTTTTGAATTAAAAAATAAGAGAACAGTAAAGTTAGCCCATTTTTTTATATTGTAAAAGATAATGTTAGGCTGAGTAAATTGATACCCAACATGTCATGTTTCAAAATTGCGCCCACTCGTGGAATGGCGACAAACTTTTACCCTTAAAAATCTCCATGGCAACGTTTAAAAAATTCTACAGGTTGCATGTTTTGAGTTACAGAGGAGGTCTAGGGCTAGAAGTATTGCTCTCGCTCTACCGATCGCGGCCATACCACACGTGTGTGGTTTGAACACCGTTTTCATATGCGGGCGCTATTCACGTATGTGTTCGCTTCTCCACGCGAGATCGGCGGGACGGGGCGCATTTAAAAATGCTTTTTTTCTTATTTATTTTACCTTTTATTTTTTATTTTTACACTGTTCTTTTAAAAAAAACCCATTGTGTCACTTTTATTCCTATTACAAGGAATGTAAACGTCCCTTGTAATAGAAAAAAAAGCATGAAAGGACCTCTTAAATATGAGATCTGTGGTCAAAAAGACCTCAGATCTCATATTTACACTAAAATGCAATAAAAGAAAATAAAAAAAATTTGTCATTTGAAATTTTTTTTTTTCAAAAATGGCCCTTTAAGAGCTATGGGTTGAAGTGACATTTTGACGTTGTTTCCGCCCTGCAGTGATATGGAGACGGGTGGGGACCATCTTCCCCTCACTCATCTCCATACCACACATGGAAGAGGACATGATCGCCTCTGCCACTGCCGACGGCTCCGTAAGCTGTAGAGGAAACCAGGGAGCGGCGGGAAGGGGGGGGCCCTCTCCTGCTGCCGATAAAAGTGATCTCACGGTGAATCCACCGCAGAGACCACTATTATCGAAAACCGGACCTCCGGCTGAAGAAGAGGATACCGGGGTTATGGCAGCTAGCTGCTGCCATAACAAAGATATCCCTCTTCAAACAGTCGACGTATATCGGCGTGCGGCGGTCTGGAAGTGGTTAAAGCTGAAATTTAATTTGCTTAAATTTTGCCTTTCCAAGTTTCTCATTTTCCACTCATCAACATGTGAGAAAAACTTTAAATTAAACCTTTCCTTTTTTAATACATACCCTATTTTAGTCTCAGTAATGTCATCACTGGGTCTTTGTGCTTCTCTATACATTGAAGAGACATCATAGCTAGTGGGTGCTGTACATGGCTTCCTGAAAACATCACAGTACCTTGCCTCAATACTCGTCTTCAATGGACTGGCTCTTGGAGGGGTGCACATTTTTTTAATGCTTTTATGGGTGGATTTTATTATGGAGAAGAGGGTATTTCTAGGCTGGTTGCATTTGCATGTGCACACGTGATACTGAACCTCCTTATGTGTGTGCTGTGACCGGTCCTCAATCCTGGACAGAGCCATGTATAAACACTTAGGGAAACCCCACCCCTGGGGTGGGTACTGTGGGTAGGGCTAGCTTATTTGAGAGGATGATGAGAAATGATAGCCTACAGAACATCACTATGTAGGTTATAGTGTAGTGAAGTACGCCAAGGCATAGGCTCCAGCAGAAGTAGCATAGGCCCAGTATAGACTCCAGCAGAAAAACCCATCTCAGGTAACCTACAACTGAGGAAAGTGGAAGTGCTAGTTGGCATCCCCTGGTAAATATGAGTCTGGACCATACAGTAATGCTGATGTCTGGTGGAACAAGGAAGAGGTGTACTTCTGTATTGGAAAGAATTTCATGTTACAGTAAAGTGTAGAAGAGGCTGATTGTGTGGACATTCCTTTTTTCGGGAGGGTGGCCTCTGGCCAGGAGCATGTGAGTAATCAAGATGGAGGAATCCCTCCTCCATTCTACAGGTGTATAGCAAGCCATCTCATTCCTGTTGCAGGAGAAAGATGGAAGGCACCCTGGGCTGGCATGACCATGGTCAGCAAATAGGGCCTGCTAACAAGTGCTCATATAATGACACGTGAGCACCGTCCTGTTCAGGAGTACTGAGAATCCAAGCTCACAGTGGAAAGAAGTTCAGTATTAACAGAAAGCTGCATTTTCTATCTTCTTTCTTTTTTTATTTCTGTTGGGCTCTATTTTTTTATTTTGTTATAAAGGTGGATATGGACTTTAAATGTTTACTTTTAAAATAAAGATGTTATAAAAGAAATTAAAACAAATTATATCAAATATTAAATTATAAACTTGCAAACAATAGAAAAAAAGACCAATACCAGTATATTTTTTTATTTAGGATTGCAGCAATTGATCGGCCTCTTGGACCGGTATTGCACTTTCTTGATGACTTTGCTGCCTGGCTACCCAACTTTCTCTGCTCTGAAATATTAACTATCATTCTTGGTGACTTCAACATTCCTGTCAATGTTAACAGCCCAGCTACAGCTCAAATTCTCAACTTAACCTCATCTTTTCACCTAACCCAATGGACACATACTTCCACTCACTCCAGTGGTAATACCCTTGACCTTGTATTCTCCTATCTCTGCAATCCTCCCAACCTCACCAACACCCCCTTTCCTCTCTCTGATCACAACCTCATCAGTTTCACTGTATCTTTGCCTCCAACCACCCATCCCTCCAAGCAACAAGCAATTACTTGTAGAAACCTTCGCAACTTTAACCCTTCTCTTCTCTATTTTGCTAATGACCACCTATATAACATAATGTCTCCCCTGTCCTGTCCTGACCTTGTCACCTCTGTCTACAACAGTTCACTCTCATCATTGCTAGATGCACTTGCTCCTTTAACCACATGCAGAATCAGGCCACGACCGTTACAACCCTGGCAAACTGACAACATTAGAAATCTCAAGAGACGTTGCCGTGGTCTTGAACGACTGTGGTGTAAAACCAAATGCCTGCAGGACTTCACCCTATATAAACCTGCCCTTCTAAAATACAATTCCTTCCTCCATGCTGCCAAACAAGCCTACTTTGTCTCTCTTATTAATACCATGTCATCCAGTCCCCGTCGGCTCTTCTCAACCTTTAACTCTCTGCTTCATTCCCCACCCCCTCTACCCATTAACTCACTCACTGCCCAAGAGATTGCCAATCACTTTAAAGACAAGATTGATGCAATTCGTGAGGACACCTCCACTGTACGTACATATTCCCCACCCAACATACCTTGCCTAACAGCACATTCAACACTCTCCTCTTTTGAACTGGCTACTACTGAAGAGGTTACAAAACTTTTCTCAGATGCCCACCTAACCAATTGCCCCTTGGATCCTGTTCCTTCACAACACCCTCTTCTTCTATCCTAGGCTCCCTCACTCACATCTTCAATCTCTCCTTCTCTAGTGGCAACTTCCCCTCCCCTCTAAAGCATAAGCAGATCACTCCCATACTTAAAAAGCCCTCACTGGACCCCACCAACCTGAACAACTTAATACCCATCTCATTGCTCCCATTAACCTCTAAACTTCTAGAACGCTTATGCCTTGTACACATGGTCGGACATTGATCGGACATTCCGACAACAAAATCCATAGATTTTTTTCCGACAGATGTTGGCTCAAACTTGTCTTGCATACACACGGTCACACAAAGTTGTTGGAAAATCCAATCGTTCTAAACGCGGTGACGTAAAACATGCACGTCAGGACTATAAACGGGGCAGTAGCCAATAGCTTTCGTTTCTTAATTTATTCTGAGCATGCGTGGCACTTTGTGCGTCGGATTTGTGTACACGTGATCAGAATTTCCGACAACGGATTTTGTTGTTGGAAAATTTTATAGCAAGCTCTCAAACTTTGTGTGTCGGAAATTCCGATGGAAAATGTGTGATGGAGCCCTCACACGGTCGGAATTTCCGACAACAAGGTCCTATCACACATTTTCCGTCGGAAAATCCAACCGTGTGTACAGGGCATAAGTCTACAACCATCTTAACTCCTACCTCAGCGATAATAACCTTCTTGACCCCTTACAGTCTGGCTTTCACTCGCAGCACTCCACCAAAACCACCTTACTAAAATTCACTAACGATTTAATAACTGCTAAAACCAACAGCCACTACTCCATACTCCTACTACTTGACCTCTCTATGGCCTTTGATACTGTTGACCACCCGCTCCTTCTCAATTAACTACATTCCCTTGGCCTCCAAGATTCTGCTCTATCCTGGTTCTCTACCTACCTATCACAGCGCTCCTTCAGTGTTACCTACAACTCTGTCTCCTCCACTCCATTGCCCCTTTCTGTGGGGGTCCCCCAAGGCTCTGCTCTCTATCTACACCTCCTCCCTTGGTCACTTGATAACTGCCCACAGCTTCCAATACCACTTATACGCCGATGACACCCAACTCTGTCTACTCCTCACATCACTTCTTCAGTCTCCTATCGCATTACTAACCTACTAACTGACATATCAGTACAGATGTCACACCACTTCCTTAAACTAAATCTCTCTAAAACCGAGCTATTAATATTCCCCCTTGCCTGTGCCCCCCCTCCATGACTTTTCCATCAAAATGCAAGCATCAGTCCCTCCCCTGACACCAGGGTACTAGGTGTAATCCTAGACTCTGACTTGTCCTTTCAGCCTCAAATCCAATCGTTGTCAAACGTTTGAAGAATTCACCTCCGTAACATCTCTAAAATTTGCCCCCTTTTTAACAAATTAAACCACCAAGCTCCTCATTCACTCCCTCGTTATCTCTCGCCTTGACTATTGCAACTCCCTTCTCATTGGCTTACCTCTCCATAGGCTATCCCCTCTTCAGTCTATCATGAATGCTGCTGCCAGACGTATCCACCTTACCAACCGCTCAGTGACTGCCAACCCTCTCCTCCAATCCCTATACTGGTTCCCAATCGGCCAGCTAATTACATTCAAAATACTAATTACAACATACAAAGCCATTCACAACTCTGCCCCGAGCTACATCACCAACCTTGCCTCCAAATATCACCCAAACCGTCCCCTCCGCTCTTCTCAAGACCTCCTGCTCTCAAGCTCCCTCGTCTCCCCCTCCCATGCTCGTCTCCAGGATTTCTCCAGAGCTTCTCACATCCTCTGGAACTCACTACTCCATCCTGTCCAGCTATCCCTTGCTACCTTCAGGTGATCCCTGAAAACTCATCTCTTCAGGGAAGCCTATCACGTCTCCAACTAATCTTTTACCACTTCCATCAGCTCATTTCCCACAGTTACAACCTTTTGTACCACCTGCCCCACCCTATTAGATTGTAAGTTCTTCTGAGCAGGGCCCTCTTAATCCTCTTGTATTTTATTGTATTATAACTGTATTGTCTCCCTTTTATATTGTAAAGCGCTGCGTAAACTGTTGGCGCTATATAAATCCTGTATACTAATGATAATAATTTAAAGTTGGGGGCGTCTGCTACGATCCAAAGGATTAACCTATATGATTAACTATTTACAGTATTCTATACCATACTGCAGGCTGCTAAGACAGAACTGAAATGTGTTAATCTTAAATACTATGTATATACCACTTTTGTAAATACTTGAAAGGCACATCTACGAATCACAATTCATTAGTATGATAAACTACAGCAAATTGAATGTATATACTCCGTACCTACCTTAAAAGCTATTATCACATTAAGCTGCATTTATGTAAAGTGCCCCCATCTTGCTAGGAACCTGTGACCGCACTGTACATAGTATACTGTATAAAAGGTCATTACAGAAGTCTATAGTTAGAGAGTAGAAGCTGTTTGTAATATTGCCAGCATGGTTTTGTTTGATGTGGTTTAAATTAGCTCTTGTGGTCCTGGGCAGTAATCTTAGCACCTTTCATCTTCTTTTCATTGTTGGCATAACTTGTACAATCAGAATGGAAATTAATCTTGCTGGAAGTATTGCCAGGTAGATGCATTTAAATGTCTACTTCTTTTTCTGCTTGTAAGAAAAAAAATGTCTACTTCTAACCTCAACACAGCGCAAAACGTCGCTCAGTGAGGACTTTCTATTCTCCGGTGACTTGCCAACAATTTTGTGTCTTTTGTATTGTGTAATTCACCCTATTCTTTACACGTAATTTACAGAAACATTCACTCATTCCATGCTGGATTCCTGGGTTTAATTCAATCAAAAGAGCCTTGGTATGGAAAATGCATGTACTTTTTTTGTGTATACCTCCCTGGTGCTACAGTGTCCTCCTACCACCTAGTAACATAATAGTAGGTTACCTGGCTCCTATTCAAATTGTGCACAGTGTGTGTAAGTATCTGCAGAGAAGGGGGACTTAAACAACAAGATCCTTTGTGGCATGCACTGATGTAAGCATATGGATTTTGTAAGACATTCTACATTTGTTAGCACTGTGTTGATGTATTATAGGCACTCTGTACATACAAAACTGACAATGTTTAAAATAAATCAATGTTGTTTATTATCAATTTTTACATAGTGTTGACATATTGGAGTGTTTTTCAAGAAAATGTGTATTTGCGTAAAGTGATTGTAAATGATCACCTTGTAAAACAACCCATTCAGTTTAAAATTGAAATGAAAGGCAAACCTTTGTGCATAGATATACAAAAAACACATTATAAATACCCTTTTTTATAAGTGATTACATTCCCTCTATTCTCAGCTGCATAAGGGCTGGGAGGAGGAGAAGTAGCAGCACACTGATCTTCCCAGTGAAAGCCTGTGCAGGGGAGGCGTGTTAGGACAAGTCTGATCATTGGAGGAGGGCAGGCTAAGTTCCCAATATTGCTAGAGAACTGACCACAGTGAGCACTCCTGCTTAGTGTGGTCAGTTTTTAATAGGAAAGCAGAGGGACTGGCAGGAACACCAGGGATTTCACACAAAGGAACCAAAACAAAGTGAACATGATACTTTTTCATGGTACAGCAGGCACATATCAGGCATTTGAAACGCTGGGGTAACAAACACTAGTCTTTGCACCAGAGGGGATTACAATCTAACTTTCATTCAATAATCACAAACATGAGATCAAGGTAGAAAAAAGCCAATTAACCACTTGCCGACCGCCTAACGCAGATATACTGCGGCAGAATGGCATGGGCAGGCAAAATCACATACCTGGTACGTGATCTGCCTCCCCCGGTGCCCGAGGCGGTTGGCTTCGTTAGGGGAGCGATACAGGCTGAGGGGGAGACCACTCATTCATGGCCACCCCCTTGCGATCACTCCCCACGAATGAGATTCTTCCTCTGCTGCTGTATAGTAAACAGCGGCAGGGGAAGTGATGTCATCTCTCCTCGGTTCGGTATTTTCCGTTCCGGCGCCGAGGAGAGAAGATATCGATGTGAGTGCACAACACAACACACACAGTAAAACACACCAGGCACACATTACAACCCCCATCACCCCCCGATCACCCCCCAATCACCCCACCCTGTCAGAGTGACACCAAGCAATTTTTTTTTTTCTGATTACTGCACTGGTGTCAGTTTGTGACAGTTAGTGTGGTAGGGCAGTTAGTGTTAGCCCCCTTTAGGTCTAGGATACCCCCCTAACCCACCCTAATAAAGTTTTAACCCCTTGATCACCCTCTGTTGCCAGTGTCACTAAGCGATCATTTTTCTGATCGCTGTGTTATGCCCCGTACACACGATCGGACATTGATCGGACATTCCGACAACAAAAGCCATGGATTTTTTCCGACGGATGTTGGCTCAAACTTGTCTTGCATACACACGGTCACACAAAGTTGTCGGAAAATCCGATTATTCTGAACGCGGTGACGTAAAACACGTACGTCAGGACTATAAACGGGGCAGTAGCCAATAGCTTTCGTCTCTTAATTTATTCTGAGCATGCGTGGCACTTTGTGCGTCGGATTTGTGTACACACGATCAGAATTTCCGACAACGGATTTTGTTGTCGGAAAATTTTATATCCTGCTCTCAAACTTTGTGTGTCGGAAATTCCGATGGAAAATGTGTGATGGAGCCCACACACGGTCGGAATTTCCGACAACAAGGTCCTATCACACATTTTCCGTCGGAAAATCCGACCGTGTGTACAGGGCATTAGTGTCACTGGTGACGCTAGTTAGGTAAGTAAATATATAGGTTCGCCGTCAGCGTTTTATAGCGTCAGGGACCCCCATACACTACCTAATAAAGGTTTTAACCCTTTGATTGCCCCCTAGTTAACTCTTTCACCAGTGATCACCGTATAAGTGTTACGGGTGACGCTGGTTAGTTTATTTTTTATAGTGTCAGGGCACCAGCCGTTTATTACCTAATAAAGGTTTAGCCCCCTGATCGCCCGACGGTGATATAAGTTAGGTTTTAGGGTCAGATAGGGTCTATGTCACCCCAGGCAGTGTCAGGTTAGTGCCAGTAGCGCTAACACCCACGCACGCACCATACACCTCCCTTAGTGGTATAGTATCTGAACGGATCAATATCTGATCCGGTCAGATTTATACTAGTGTCCCCAGCAGTTTAGGGTTCCCAAAAAAACAGTGTTAGCGGGATCAGCCCAGATACCTGCTAGCACCTGTGTTTTGCCCCTCAGCCCGGCCCGGCCCAGCCCACCCAAGTGCAGTATCGATCGATCACTGTCACTTACAAAACACTAAACGCATAACTGCAGCGTTCGCAGAGTCAGGCCTGATCCCTGCGATCGCTAACATTTTTCTTGGTAGCGTTTTGGTGAACTGGCAAGCACCAGAAGCCTAGTACACCCCGGTCATAGTCAAACCAGCACTGCAGTAACACTTGGTGATGTGGCGAGTCCCATAAGTGCAGTTCAAGCTGGTGAGGTGGCAAGTACAAGTAGTGTCCCACTGCCACCAAGAAAAAGACAAACACAGGCCCGTCGTGCCCATAATGCCCTTCCTGCTGCATTCACCAATCCTAATTGGGAACCCACCACTTCTGCAGTACCCGTACTTCCCCCATTAACATCTCCAACCAAATGCAGTCGGCTGCATGAGAGGCATTTTCTTTATGTCCTCCTACCCAACGAACCCCTCCAAAAGAGATGTCGTGTCTGCAGCAAGCACGGATATAGGCGTGACACCCGCTATTATTGTCCCTCCTGTCCTGACAATCCTGGTCTTTGCATTGGTGAATGTTTTGAACACTACCATACACTAGTTGAGTATTAGCGTAGGGTACAGCATTGCACAGACTAGGACACACTTTCACAGGGTCTCCCAAGATGCCATCACATTTTGAGAGACCCGAACCTGGAACCGGTTACAGTTATAAAAGTTACAGTTACAAAAAAAAGTGTAAAAAAAAAAAAAAACCACAAAAAAACATATTAAATAACAAAAAAAAAAAAAAAATAGTTGTCGTTTTATTGTTCTCTCTCTCTATTCTCTCTCTATCGTTCTGCTCTTTTTTACTGTATTCTATTCTGCAATGTTTTATTGTTATTATGTTTTATCATGTTTGCTTTTCAGGTATGCAATTTTTTATACTTTACTGTTTACTGTGTTTTATTGTTAACCTTTTTTTTTGTTTTCAGGTACGCCATTCAGCTGCAGCGCGGATTTATTTATCTTGACAGCAACAGCGTTTGCTCCCACAATACATAAAGCCGTGACTAGAGCGGAGGTGATATATGCCGAAGCATGGGGGCAGCAGGGGCGGAGGAGCGATTTGCTCCTAACTTTTGGGGCGGATGCCCTCATGCTTCGGCATATATAAATGGTGCATGTATGCCCATCATTAGAAGTGGGTGGATGAAGGGAGGTATTCTAATGGTGGGCATACCCACCAATCAATCTCTTTTTTTCGTTCAGCCCACAGGCTGCATGAAAAAAAAAAAAAAAAATTACAATATATGCCCAACAAGGACCAGCAACATACTGGTATGTTGCTGGACTTTGAGTGGTTATACCAGAATGATGCCTGCAGGTTTAGGTATCATCTTGGTATCATTCTTTTCAGCCAGCGGTCAGCTTTCATGTAAAAGCAATCTTAGCAGCTAATTAGCCTCTAGACTGCTTTTACAAGCAGTGGGAGGGAATCTGGCTCTCCTGTGCCAACAGGGAACCCGAGAATGCAGCCGGTAATTCCGCCAGCTGACCATAGAGCTGATCAGAGACCAGAATGGCTCCAATCACGTCTATGGCCTAAGAAACCGGAAGCTACGAGCATTTCATGACTTAGATTTCGCCGGATGTAAACAGCGCCATTGGGAAAGCATTTTATCACACTGATCTTGGTGTGGTCAGATGCTTTGAGGGCAGAGGAGAGATCTAGGGTCTAATACACCCCATTTTTTTCAAAAAAGAGTACCTGTCACTACCTATTGCTATCATAGGGGATATTTACATTCCCTGACATAACAATAAAAATGATAAAAAAAAATAAATGAAAGGAACAGTTTAAAAATAAGATAAAAAAGCAAAGAAATAATAAAGAAAAAAAAAAAAAAAGCATCCCTGTCCCCCCCTGCTCTCGCGCAAAGGCGAACACAAGTGTTGGTCTGGCGTCAAATGTAAACAGCAATTGCACCATGCATGTGAGGTATCACCATGAAGGTCAGATCGAGGGAAGTAATTTTAGCAGTAGACCTCCTCTGTAAATCTAAAGTGGTAACCTGTAAAGGCATTTAAAGGCTTTTAAAAATGTATGTATTTTGTCGCCACTGCACGTTTGTGCGCAATTTTAAAGTATGTCATGTTTGGTATCCATGTACTCGGCCTAAAATAATCTTTTTTATCTCATCAAACATTTGGGCAATATAGTGTGTTTTGGTTCATTAAAATGAAAAAAAGTGTGTTTTTTCCCCCAAAAATGCGTTTGAAAAATCGCTGCGCAAATACTGTGTGAAAAAAAAATTAAACACCCACCATTTTAATCTGTAGGGCCTTTGCTTTAAAAAAATATATAATGTTTGGGGGTTCAAAGTAATTTTCTTGCAAAAAAAAA